>NC_079390.1:20288562-20636062 GCF_029220125.1 Pseudoliparis swirei | reverse complement strand
ATTGGAGTGGGACACGGAGAAAATGTGGAGTGGTGCTTTTCGCAATAGAACATCTTTGATGGGCACGTGTCGCGTCTCGGCCAATCAGCGTCAAGATGTCTTCAGCGTTTGGTGGTTTAGGTTAGCTTGAATGTTAGCCCGCTATCTGCTGCTGTCACGCTGCACGGTGTAGCGATCCTAACAAAGTACCCGTACGTTAAGAGCGATGTGATTGTCATAATTGACTGTAAAAGGGAATATTACTAAATAGTTGTGTTGTGCATACTGTGATATTCTGAACACTCAGGTTCAAACTGCAACATCTTTTCATTAAATACATTTGAGAAGTTAAAAATATCCCTCAATTTAGGTCTCAGCTTGTCATTCAGGGGTGATAGTGCATCCCAAAGCCAGACCAGTGGAGAACCACTGCCCAAACCAGTGGAGAACTACTGCCCCAGACCAGTGGAGAACCACTGCCCAGACCAGTGGAGAACCACTACCCAGACCAGTAGAGAACCACTACCCAGACCAGTGGAGAACCACCTGTCTCAACTGTGAAAAAGCTTTTAACAAAGTTAATGTAATAATGTTTGTTTGATCTTTGATAAAGTAATGTGGGTTAAAATAAATATAATTAAATAGATGTATTGTATAATATTAAATACATTTGCATATATAGTTATACATTTATATAAGTACACCTAAATAAACAAACAAATGCAAAGACAGTTATTTAACAATATGTTCTGGAGTAGTTAGAATTATACCGTGTTAGTGACAACTGCCCTTTGAGGGCAGCCATGAGGCGGATGTGGCCTCGGTGAAAATGAGTTTGACACCCCTGGATTAGAAGATCGTGACAACCAGGTAGAGGCAGAACAGACTCAAGGAACAGACTCGTGGCTCAGCAGAGCACAAGACTTGAAGACTTGTTCACGCCAAAAAAAAGGAAGTTGGTTCATGAATGACTATATTATATACAATATTACTATTATTATAGGGCCCACTGACTTGGTGTCAGAATGGAGGAACTATAGATTATCATACAACGTCCAACATCGATGTTCGTGGAAGTCACCAGCACCCCCCCCCCGCGCGCGCGCCTATCCTTCTCACCTTTTTCACCCCTGACCCGTTTTCATGCCTGTATATTCCATTCACCATTTTAAGTAATCTGTCACGCGAAACAAAATATCCCATTCTCTGGTTGCACCTCCTCAAATAGAAGAATGTGCAGCTTTTCTTTTGCTTCACACAATTATAATTTGAGTTCCTTTCAAATGTTGACCTGTAGGTCGGATAAAATAAGTAATGTGCAATGATTTCTTTAACAACAACAAAATGCCGTAAAACAATAATATTTTAGGCGCGCTCTCTTGCATAGTTTTAGTGCTCACAACTGTAGTTCGTCACATGGTGCAGAGGAAACGTGTCGGAAAGTTCAGAGTCCAAAAGACTTCAACGCTTCAGCTGTGAACAGGAAGTCCAAGCTGCTGCCAGCAATGTTCAATTTTATAAATTCATAATTTCGATTCTTCCCCATTCAGCTAATGGTTTGTTTACCTTGTTTTTGACACTAAACCCATGATGGAAGGAGAATTAAACATTTATTGGGAGGCCTCCGACGCTCTCAAAGTTGAGTGAACTAGATAATAGTTAAAGAATGTGAAGTTAAAATCTCCTTATCAATAATGTTTTCCAGTTCAAGCTTCCATGCGTCCGTGAAGTGTTGCAGAAACTTTTATTTTTGCAAGGAAATGTACATTTTTAAAATCCTGATCAATTATTGAAGAAGTTGGTTTTAAATGTGTTAAATATTGTGCTCACGATATTTTTTTCTTTGCCTCCGTCGACAGAGAGATCGCCCACTTTCCGAAAAATCCATTCAAAGAGGGAATATGTTCCGTATGCATGTACATAAACTAAATGTCATAATCCTGAGAATGATATTTTGATTTAATAAAGAAGACTACAAAATAAAGGCAGTGTGTTTATTTTAATATCTTTTTTTAATGATTTTTATTCACCATGGATTGAAAATAATTATGAAATAACATGTAATTATTCAACTATTATAATTATTTCATTCAATTTTAAATTATTATACATTATAAAGGCTGAATTGGTCCATTCTCCACAATGAGTACTTTAAGTATAATGTAATGCAGATACTTGCATATATTGTTCTTTGAATGCAGGACTTTTACTTCTCGCACTTTCTTCACTGATATATACTACTTTTATTTATTCAAAGATTAGCATGCCTTTTCCTCCACTGTGTAAATCACAGCGGATAGCTTCTGGTTTCTCTTTTTCTTCTCGGTAAATGTTATTAAAGCATCTCCAATCTTACATTTTAAAAGAAATTTGAAGTACCACATTTAGGAGACTCTTCTGTGGGAAGTAGGAATGTTTGATGCCTGTGACTTAACATTTGCATAAATAGTATATTTGATCTTTTACCATATTACATTTGAGAACTATATGTTATGTTGCTTTCCTATATTACTTTATTATTAGATTGCACCTTGAACTATATTTATATTATTGATTTCTATATTAAAATAAATAGCACAAAGTTTCATTACTTAATCATATTATATGTTATCCTGTCTACATCTGTGCAAGACTTGCTGACTGCTGCTATTAACCACCACTCACTGTCACTTTACCTTGTAACTTTGTCTTTAATTCCTCTCTCATAATTTCAACTTTTACTTATATTTTTCTTCAAGTTGTATATACTCTTGTTATTTTGTATTTATGTATTTGTAGGTCTTGGTGCTGCTGCAACATCAGTTTTTCTCTGTGGATAATTAAAGACGCCTCCCCATCTACGCACATCTGTATTATCTCTGTACAGTGACCATATTCTTTATGCTTCGTACTGTCAACCTTTGCACATTCTTTGGTTAATATTTTGCATTTTATTGCACAGACCGTATTTGCTTTCTTTCTAAAGTCGAGATAACATAGCTCAATATTTTGTTCTCATATTTATTTAATATTTCCATTTTCAATCTTTATAGTTTAATACTTATGTTTCTTCGCTTTTGCAGTACCTGCTTTTTACTTAAAAAAGAAAGATTATCTATTTTAGTCTGGTGAATAATTCGTACGTGATTATACTTGGCAATAAACCTAAATCTATACCAAGGCAATCCTGTGCCAACATTATGATTTACTTTGTAAACTATATGTGTCCAAGTTATACAAGAAGAAAAGTAATCGTGACAATAGAATACCAGGATCCTGTGAACTATCAACAATAATATCAACCACGATCTTTGGTATTTTAATAAAAGATGCAAAAAGGATGTCAGAAGTGGGATTTGAACCCACGCCTCCAGTTGGAGACCAGAAGTCCCAATTCAGTGGAAGGATTTCAGTCCTTGAGTCTGGCGCCTTAGACCACTCGGCCATCCTGACACGGTGACTTCTAGCTCGTCAAATATGGTTATATTCGCTCCCTATAGCCATCAAATGATCATATATATTTTAGTTTTATCCATCACATACAAAAATAGAAATTACATTATGTATAATTTCGTTATCCGATATCTAAAATGTGTCTTTAACGTCCGTTCTCACCGTTTTCAACGTAACATTTATTTAGCTAACTCGGTCGGCGGATGCTCACATTGAGTGACGTCATTTCCGGTGTGTGTCTGCGCGGTGGCCATCTTATACTTCCGTTCTTCAAGGGTATCCGAAAGCACCAAAGCTAGACAACATGTACCGGTTTGCTAAAGCCGCCGTTAACGTCACCGGTAAGGAATCGTGTTCGTGTTTAATGATACGTGTGCGATGTGTTTATTTGTGACAGTCAACAGTTTAATATCAGGTCATTAAAAGTTGGACTGGTCTTTGGAGGGACACCGAGGTCAGCGTGCTAACGTTGCAAGGCAAGCTAACGTAACCTGTATCTCCCGAAAAACACCATTATTTGTCTAATAGCTGCCCTGGTTCATCATCCGAGATTAAAACACATTGCATGTTAAATGTTGAGATAATCTACCAGCGGTACACGAAGTAGTCTTCATTAGGAGGCCCATAAATTAGCATAATAATAAAATATCGCACTTTACACATGTTTTCCCCTTATTGAGTGACGTGCGTTATGGAAATATGCATTTGTTATGTGTATAGTAACGTAATATAAAATAACGTGGTACGCGGACTTGTCAAGAGGAGGCCCATGGGCTAGTCGGGTTTATGAAGGGCGCATAAGGACAGCCTTATCATCTCTTGGAACGATTTGTTTTATTTAAATGTATTCAACTTAAAAAGTAAGACACATTACCATTTGTGCATGAGCATTTTAAGACAACATCTTATCGATACAAATAATTCGTAGTGTATTAGACTGTATTTTACACCGTAAATTCATATTGTTGTCTGTGATTGTTACGTGCAGGAGCGACTGAATTGAAACTGAGTTTTTTGATCAGAATATCCAGCTTTGTGATGTTAGTTTATATCACTGCACCCTGGAGTGTGCCCGTTTTTACATATTTGTATGTATATTTATGTCTTTATTTTCAGTTGCATATGTTAATTGAATTACACTATATATTTAAAAATAATGCAAAATGTAAAAGAATATAAGTTACCAAATTTTGCAATATAAATGCCACTGTTTTGTTGCCTTCCAGGTCAGGCCGCAAGGCAGGTGAGGAACAGCGCCACCGCTTCCGAAGAGGTGTTTCATGCCAAGTACGGCGTCGCCCTGATGGTCGGTGGAACGGTCTTCTGCACGGCTGTGTGGTCATACGTAAGTGGTGCTGTCCCATCAGGCCATGTCGCATTCATTGAGCTTCCTCGCAAAGTGCTTGATAGAGCATCACAAGTGCAGGTTAGAAATGTTGAAATCAGGGGAAATAAATGCGACACATACCACCCACGGTTTTAGTTGTGGGGATGAAAGAAATCGGAAGTTCTGCGATACCAGTCACAATACTGAAAATCTTAAATTGAACTTGTATAATTAGGAATATAAGTGGAAATGTTTATTTTTGTTGGGGGACAGATCAACAAAAGTGTTTAATAGATATCTACCCCTTTTAGTAGCCCCTCGATTCAAGCCTCAGATATGCACAGAGTGGTTTAGAATGTATGAGTTTTATTGTGTATGATCTCTACTGACAAATATATGGTTCAGCTGTAGACTTTGCTACAGATTCTCTTTCGTCGTCTTCAAGAGTCGCAATGAATGTGTGCTATTTCCCTTGAAAAACTAGTTTGCTGTCTTTGTGCAGGTGCTGACTCAGACTGGCATAACCTGGAATTTGTCACCTGTTGGGAAAATGATGCCCAAACCATGGAGAAAGTCCGAGGAGTAAAGATCCGCCATGACATACCTGCATCTTACCCTATAAAACTTCTGGTTGTACAGCTGAATAACAATAAATGTGTGTGTTTATTCGAAAAAATTACTTTGTCCAAATAAATTAAGAGTGATTCTACTCGCCAATGTTTCTTTTGTTTTAAACTAAATTCTGTGCACAAAGTGGCTACTGTATCTATCACAGCTGTATCTGAGCACTTTGAGGTATCTGGTTCTCTAAGTTGAAATGTTATTGGAAGTCATGATGGAGTTTATATCTTACAAATCCAACCCATGTGTTCAGAATTGTACTGAAGTTGTCAGAAGAATTAGCAAAAAGCACTCGTGCAGACTGGGTTCTCTCGCAGTGTTATTTGTAGAATATGTTGTTTTACTACTAACAAAATACATGACAGTATTTTTATGTTTGTCAGTATGGAGTCAATTTGAGTTGCTTTGTATACTACTGGGTAGTAACTAAAGTCAAATAAATGTGATTAAGTAAAGTGCATTTCCCTTTGGATATGTAGTGGAGAAGAAATAAAAAGTAGCAGAACATAGACATTGAAAAATGCAGTTCTTATATGATTTAAAGTTACATTTCAGTGGGGTACTTTTCTGCTACTACATTTTCTGCTTCCTCATACTTCTACTCATATCAAATAATGGACTTTTTACATGGGCCACATTTATTGATAATTTACTTACTCTACAGATTCAAAGTATTCATACAAATCAAGTTAATCATATAAATAGACACAGGTACCCACTAGTACATAAGGAAATTGAAATTAGCTCAAATGTCACCGTCTTCAACATGAAAATGAAGACTGCATTCATAATAAAAAATAATTGCATTTTGAGTTTAGCCATACTGGTTTATGAGTACTTTTACTCTTGAGTCCTTATAGTATATTCTTATGCCAATACAATTGTAGTTTTACTTTAAATGCAGGACTTTTAACTATCTTTACGCTGTGGCAATATGTATGTACCAACATGGCTTAAAATAGTTCAATAATTGAGAAAATGTGCCTTTAGTAGTGTTTAGTGTTTTTCCTGCTAAATCAATGAGGGTGAGTTGTCAGCGTCATCAGAGGGGGCGTAACCTTACGGCAGATAACAGACAGCAACGCTATCCAATCGAATGCCTCCCGCTGTGACCAATCAGCAGCCAGGAGGCGTGTCCTGTCCCCACCCCTCGCTCCTCCTCCTCCGCGCTGCGTTTAAGGTCACCGCTGTCTGCCACTCGGTCGCTAAGAGACTCAGCGAAGGAAGGAGTGAAGGAAAGAGCCGGCGGAACAACAGAAACAAGCAACATGTCGCTGTCGAACAAACTCACCCTGGACAAGGTGGACGTCAATGGCAAGCGGGTCATTATGAGGTGAGCGGTGACCGCGTCGCGAGAAGAACCGCTGAGCGGAAATGGGATTTGACGCGAGCTAAACGTTAGCTACGTGATACTTTGGAGACGTTCTGCTCCTCAAACCTTCACTTCCTTCACGTCCTTCGGTCACGAGCTGCTCGGTTTGCCCGCAGTGACTCTAAATGCATGGTTAACGGCGGTAATGGTTGGCTGTCGCGTTTCTCCCCCGTGTTGCAGTGACGCTACGTGCCTGTGAAGAGATGCTACATGGATGCAGCCGATGTGCAATTAGTCAGCCCTTACAATTAAAGTACAGAAACGCCACTGCAACAATGACAATTATCCGTTTAAATGTGTTTGACACTGCAGTTATAATCTGAGTAAATGTCGGAGTAATACAGCTATACTTGTCAATTAACACGTACATTATGGAATCTGTATTTAATGTTGTAGCTGGTGAAGTTTAGGGATGATGTTTTATTAACTACTGAATATTTTATAATATTAGACTTTGTATGTGTTATTTCTCCAAAGTAACCAGTTAAAGTATACAATATTTCTCTCTGAAATGTAGTGAAGAGTCAAAGTAAACGGCACCTCCAAATTGTACATGAATGCAATGAGTAAAAGTTACATTTCAGCTGGTAATGGGAGAGCTGATGATGACTTTATATACTGCTGGGTAGCTTAACCTAAAATAATACATCATAATTCTCAATCAGAATCTGTAAAGTAATGCATTCCCACAGACTGCGATGGCCATTTGTACTTGAAACCGACACCCTCTGTGGAAATGTCAGAGGTCAACGTTGGTTTGCTCAGATTGGTGACGCAATGACCGGCAGCATTGGACACGGGTCGTCCCTGCAGCTCGCACCGCTCAGGGTTGCCAAGTGAAATCCACTCCATGTGTCAGTTGGTCTCAGTGTTGAGACAATACGGTACTTCATATCACACCCAGGCTCCTGTCGCAGCATGTTTGTGTTTAATGAACCTCTGGCTGCAGACAGGGAGGCGTTGTGAGAGCTGCTGCTCCAGAATTAAAAAGGAAGGAGAGCGTGACGTCGCTGTGGAGACCCAGGAGTGTCTCAGGAAATCTGTTCAGGAGACGACATCCAACGTTATTGTGGGCTGGACGTGTGTCTCTGTGCAATCGGGTCCACAGACAAAGGGAGGGGGAGCAGGTGGTTATGCAACTGCCTGGAGTACGAGGGCTGCAGCACGTTCTCATGAGCGGCCGGCTCGGTGGTCAAAGCGTCTGAACGTGTCTGTTGACTATTGTTGGCATACAGGTACCAGAATGCAATGCAACCAGTCAAGTTGTTTGGATTGTAAGAGCTTTAAACAAATCAAATCGCATATTTTACCTAAAATAAAGTTTGCACTCGAGTTCAATTATTTTAATTTCTTTCCAGTGTAAAGACTACTTCCTTGATCCTTTCTTCCAGGCAAAGAAGGTTCACAGTTTGAGGGTTTTTTAAACTTAAATTTCATGTTAAAATAGCCTCATTGTGCTTTTAGGACTACATGTTGTGCTCACAGCTAACGGCACACGTGATGAAATACCAAAGATGTCCATAATGCGTCGGACATGTCATTAATCTATTTTTCTTCTCTTTCAGGGTCGACTTCAACGTTCCAATGAAGGACAAGAACATCACAAACAACCAGAGGTAAAGTCCCATCTAATATCTAAAGCACGTCATCTGGTCTCATAATAAAACCAAAAGGTCTTTCTTTGTCTAATCTAGAGTTGTATGAACATCTTATTCTTCAATCCTTCAGATAAAGGGAGATTTAAAAATAAATGATCACGTGGTTCAAGGGAAACATTTTAATGGAGTTTTATTTACAGGATCAAAGCAGCTGTTCCCACAATCCAACACTGCCTGGACAAAGGGGCCAAATCCGTGGTGTTGATGAGCCATCTGGGACGCCCCGACGGGAACGTTATGCCTGAGAAATACTCCCTGGAGCCCATCGCCGCCGAGCTCAAGACGCTGCTGGGGAGGTTAGTTGATCAGCTGAAAAAGTGGTGTCCAAATACAAATTTATATTCAGACAACAAGTAACCGTAAATCCCTTTTCTTGCTTTGTAATCGCATTACAGAGTTTCTGCATGAGCCATTAAATTGAATTTTAGCAACCTAAAAGTTCGGATGAAAAGCAAACTCGACTGAACAGTGAAAAACAATCTAAAGTAAACAGAAGCTTGTGGTAAATGTTTTTGAACAAAAAGCTAAATGACTCGTACTGACTAACGAATACATCGCACCCTGCTTCTGAGAATAAAGCATCAGAAATCGTTGCACATTCGCAGCCTCACCGTTTCCTCCGTGACTCTGCAGAAACGTCACCTTCCTGAAGGACTGCGTGGGTGCCGAGGTGGAAGCCGCCTGCGCCAGCCCCGCCACCGGATCCGTCATCCTGCTGGAGAACCTCCGCTTCCACGTCGCCGAGGAGGGGAAGGGCAAGGACCCCTCCGGAAACAAGGTGAGGAACATTTAGATTCAACCACAGATCGTACCACGGAGGCTCCGGGGGGGCCAAAATCCTCTATGGGACAAACTCAATAATTGTGTGTTTTTGTTTTTGTTTGTGTATTTTATTCAGTCAATCAAATCAAATACAATACAATAATATTCTATATAATATACAAAAGAGAGACTGAAAAGGTATAGGTAGAAGCAGAAAATGCCTATAAATTCCTATCCTAAATAATGTTCAAAAAAAGAAATAAATTACAATTATTATTTCATACTCCACATTTTGGAGGATAAAAAGAGCTGAATCATGAATATTGGACTTTTTTGTTTTGTTTTGTTTTTGCTGAACCTGGCAACACTGGTTGTCTGATCGTGGTGCAGAGACTCTGACACGCAGACCCAGAAACAACCTCTCGTATGCAACCCACTGCAGTGCACTATGATTACGTAACAACAGTTTTGTTTTTTAATGTGTCCACAGCTTGTACCCGTTTTACTATAAGAGTTGTTTATTGTGACGCAGCACTGCACCTTGTGTGCGAAATATTAATTTACTGCTCCCTGTGAAGGAAACCATCGAGTTCTTGTTATACTGGAAATTCTAATTAAAGGAATTCATGGTTTTCAGAAGAAAATGGAAGGAAAACAAATTGGTGATTTGCTGGACTTGGCCTCTCTGTAAAACTCGAGGTCCATCCTCGCACATTGTATGAATGCCGGTCTGCGGCGGATCAGCAGCTTTGACCTGCTGACATTTATCCTGAAGGTCAGCGCCGCTGTCTCATCTGGACGTGTTGCTTTTCCTGTCCTGAAGGCCTGGTTGGAATGCGGCCTGTGTGGCTTGGTTTCCTACTGTCCTGCTGTACCGCGTCAGGCTTTATTTTTACTTCACCAAACAAAACATTTCTCAGACAGCAGCTGAAATAATCGTGCAGCGGGGAATCTCGGTGTGTCCCAACTCCTTATAATGATGCCATGAATTGCAATAATCCGTGAGAAAGCGTGCCGCTCTCGGTGACATTTGAACGCCACTGAAGAGCCCGCGTGACCTTTCTGTTGCCCTCGAGTCACACGGTCACAACCTTCACCCGTGAAAGGGCAGCAGCAACCTGATCCGCAAAGAACGGACATCCAATGTGTCGTCCATCAACAATGGTGTCCGTGGTGAATGAAGTACTAATACCTCACTGTGGAAATACTGCACTGCAAGTCAGAGTCCTGCATTCAATACCGAGTAAAAGTATTGGAAAAAACAAAGTACTCTGTGCAGTAATCTTTCCTTTCAATGTTTTTACTCTTCTATCTGCTGTTTCTGGGATAATATTACTGCTGCAGATTGTTTATGGTTGTTTTAACCAACTCCTTCTTTTATGTTTTTGCTTGTTTAATCTTCAGCGGTGCGTCTTGTTCTGTTGGAACATCGCGTTTGTAGCGCCACCGTCCTGTGACAACCACGTATCTCTAAGAAGCCAACTTTTCACGAGCCCCGTCTTCAGCTTTGTGACGATTATATTTTCCAGCTGATTCAAGAGGCTTTTTAAAGTAGTTTATTTGAGTTATTTAGCTTTTCAACCCATAAAGGAACCACTAGAAATGTTATAAACCCAGAAATGTTGTAGAGATACAAGTGAAACCATGACTCTAGATACCAAATTGATTCTATGTTACAAGCAATCAATAACATTTACACTCAAATGTGTACTTGAATCCAGTACTTGAGTAAAAGTGCACTGAATGTTGGTTAAATAACATGAAGATGTTGCTCGTGAAGTCTTAAACTGAATGTTTCCACCCATCGTCGGCGAAGTAACTGATCGCATGTGAAGCCTAAACGGAAACGTATTAAAGCCATTTCCTTCTCTTTTTCTTCTGTCCCTAAAGACGAAGGCCTCTCAGGGCGACATTGACTCCTTCAGGGCGTCTCTGTCCACGCTGGGAGACGTTTACGTCAACGACGCCTTCGGCACGGCTCACAGAGCCCACAGGTGAGCAGGATGGGGATTCGATGGAGGGAAGCGGAGACATCTGTGATGCCAACTTTATCGCTCTCTTGCTCGTCTTCCTCGCAGCTCCATGGTGGGAGTGGATCTGTCTCAGAAGGCGGCCGGCTTCCTGATGAAGAAGGAGCTGGACTACTTTGCCTTGGCGCTGGAGAAACCTCAGAGGCCCTTCCTGGCCATCCTCGGAGGGTGAGTGCTCTCCATGTCGCCGACTCTGAAGCGAGTTGATGGTCCTTCAGACTGGAAACAAACGTGTGTTTAAAAAAAACTAAACGATGCAAGCACATCGGGTCCCATTGCGTAACGGATCCACCGCGGCAATGAAGTGTATGATACCGACTTAAGATTTAACAACAAGGGCAACTATTGTCTCTTTCTAAATGCATCATTCAGGTTAAAGTAATCTACGAGGAATGAGCACTCGCACATATTTGATTTAAGACTGTAGTTTTTTGCGCAATGACGTTGCGTTGGTCAAACTGTTTAGTTGGCTAAATGTGTAGGTTTAAAAAAAATTATATAATTATATCCCCCTGTGGTTTCACTCTTGCACGATTTCAAGGTGACTTTTTATGGGATTATGGAATCATCTGCTCTGACTGTATTTAAGGTGTCGTATTCAGATGGAAACGCACCTTTAACCATCTGAAGCAGACGTAATGTAAACCCTTCATCGAGGGTGGGAGGCCGCGCGGTGCAAACTGAATCTGAGAAGGAGGCATTATGGATGCGGTGTGTGTAGTTTGGATATGACGTGCACAAGACTACTACACTGAAACGTGTCTCTTTTTTAGACTACATTGTAGTCTCGTCTCCATCGTTTTGTTGAAGACAGATATATATATATATTTTTTTAACAACATTAAACTAGTTGACATCTCCCAGACTCGTCCACTTTCAACATTTTACTGTTAACCTCCTACACTGTTTGTCGTATACCGGCCGGTCGGATTCTTCCCGACGAAACGAGGTTAAAAACATCAAACTATTCCAGTTTCTCTGTCTGCGTTTTCCGTTCTCCTGTGATTTAGATATCATCACTGTTGCCTCCTTTTTTTTATTTTCATAAATATCCACCCAGGTGGCCGTCCAAGAATAGAGTATATAAGCACATTGTGTATAACTGCTTCAAAATCAAAACATCAGCAGGCAGTGATGAATATAAAATGCGAACAACTTAGATCTATATTGTACTTTTTCTTAATATGTTATACATAGTGTAGTGTTTCTGGTTATTGGTTAAACTACAGTCACCCAAATGTTCTGCTTTCCCTTAAGGAATTTTGCTAAAACATCCTGTTTGATCAGCTGTTACACAGGTTCAGTGAAACTACAATATATATATAGTGAGAGGGTGTTCACCTGTGCAGGGTTTTTCCTGCATAGAGAAAATGTGGGCGCGCGCCTAAGCCGTAATTTTACACTGAGGTGTGCTCACCTGTGTGCGTGCATCCCGGCTGAGGGAGGCGCGCGCCGGCATCGGAGCTCTGGCGCGCGTGAGCCAAGAAGAGTTGACGGGGGGTAGACGAAAATTACAGGGTGACGGGTGGTCAGATTTCACCCTGTTATAATAGTAGGGGAAACATTGATAAGCGTGTTTTCTTGTCTGATCAATACGCAACTGTGAGGTGCGCGACTTGTCTGAGCGGCCAGTTGCTAATCACTCACTCAACAGCCTGACGTGCATGAATAGATGGTGCGCGCATAGCGCGCAAACATTTTTTTTGGGAGCACCGAAGACCTATTTTGACCCAGGAAAACCCCTGCTGTGTGCGCGGATGTGTCGGCGCGCATCACGGCAGAGCGATGCGACCCGAGAAGTGTTAACGGGGGGGTGCTGAGCGATTAAACATCTCTCTTGTTCTGCCTGTTTTGTGATATACGTGCCTAAAAGGCGCCTAATATTTCTAGACTGAAATAATATCGGCATTATAACTATGAGGATTTTTTAGTTGCCTATTTTGTGCAGCCCCTCAGGACTTGGTGCCCTACGCGCAGCGCGTCGTGCGCGTTATGGGAGCGGCGGCGCTGATCACAACTCTGATCAAAACATAAACTAATACTACAAGAGGGCGCCCCATTTTACATTGTTTTGTTTGGCGGTCAGAAAAATAGGTCAGATAAAAGAATAACACGTAATTTAAATCATAAATATTTCTATATTAATTTCAAACTTTTCAAAATTGAAAATTAAAAACATTTTATTTATTTATTGTAAATGACCTCTCGCGGCCCACCTGCAGTACCTTCGCGGCCCACAGTTTGGGAATCGCTGCACTAGCATATAAAAGTAAACAATTAACTGATTTTGTATCTTTATAGATCGTTTCTGAGATTTAGCTTAAATTATGCTCACATTAAAACATGTTTACTGTTCCAAGGAAGAGTTTATAAAAATAAGTCAGACTTTTGTATGTTAAACAAAGTCCTGTATATAGATTTCCCCAAGAGTTCCAGGAAATGAATAATGCAGATGTGTTCCACACATATCTGAAATCCCCTACAATAGCAATGAAACAATTTTAATGTATCAATTTGGAAATTTTTCAAAGTAAAAGTCCTAAATGTTTAAAGAAATCGGTAATTTCTTTAATGTTTGAGTTGCTTTATATATGTATTTCCTCATAGTCCGAGGCAATAATGCTGCACAATAAATAGAATGCTTCAATCGACACCGTGATCGGTATTATCGGATCGGCAGATACTGATTTCAGTGATCGGTGATCGGCACCAAAAACCTGATCGATGCATCAAAAATAATAACTATATATATTTATATATAATTTTTTTGTTGTGATTTCTTTTTGCATGCACGCAAGCGTGTTTGGTGTCGAGGCAAAAGTGCCTATCTGGCGATATTTACATGTGGGTTTTGGCCTTGTGTCGGAGTCCATTGAGTTCATTGTACAACTGTGTCGGCGTCGAGCGGCTCAGCCAATCACTTCTTTCAGGTCACAAACGGAAGACATTGATCAGTCGTGTGTAATGATCAGCCAGTGAACAACAAACGAGTGTTTTAAAGGTTGTAATTCTAACTGTGATAAAAAATCTGTCTATTAAAAATGAATTGTTGACACAGTTGGATGCATTTTTGGTGGAATAGTGTCTGTAATTTGAAGGTTTATAAAATAATATAAATATACACTTTTATTAATCCCCAAGGGGAAATTAGTTCTCTGCATTTAACCCATCCTTAGTTATTAAGGAGCAGTGGGCTGCGGTGCGCGCGGGAAAGCAACTGGGGTTCAGTGCCTTCTCAAGACACTTCGACTTGCAGCTAATGGGGAGAGCGGGGATCGAACCCACAACCTTGCGGTTGAAGGACGGCCCTCTTACCCCACTGAGCTACAGGAGCAAAACGTAACTAAAGGGTTTAAGACTATGAATGGCATTTTACAACTTATTATTTACAACAATTTCTATGTGATGATTCCAAAGTCAGCACCTTAGAGCTGTAACAATTGATCAATGGGGCACGGATGAATTGAGGCTGGCATCTTAAAATGTCAAGATTTTTTACACTTGACATTTTAAAATACAGTGTTACAAAATGTTATAGACCAAGTTACTGCTCATCAATGGAAGCTTATTGTTACATCCCTCAAACGGAGACTAAGACGTATAGTTTTAATAGAACCAGGTGGGACAGTCTAGCACTTGATGTGCACACCTCTCTGGTCTCTTATCTTTACTGATGTGTGCCGCCTCTCTCTCCGTCTCAGAGCGAAGGTGAAAGATAAGATCCAGCTGATCAACAACATGTTGGATCAGGTCGACGAGATGATCATCGGCGGCGGCATGGCCTTCACCTTCCTCAAAGTCCTCAACAACATGGAGGTGAGGAGGACCAGCTCAACATGCAGAACCTCGACAGTGTGCAGTGAAACACTTGGACTACCTCTCTGATATTCACATATCTATAAATTCACCCTCCCCCCTCTCTCTCTTCAGATCGGCACCTCCCTGTACGATGAGGAGGGCGCCGGCATCGTCAAGGACCTTATGGCCAAAGCCGAGAAGAACGGCGTCAAGATCACGCTGCCCAGCGACTTCATCACCGCCGACCAGTTTGACGAGAAAGCCGTCGTCGGCAGCGCGACCGTCGCCGAAGGCATCCCCGCCGGCTGGATGGTGAGAAATGTTTATCTTTTCTATTTACTGCTTTTCCTTTCTTTTGGGGTGTTTCTGTCGCGGTAACGATTTCCTCTGCAGGGTCTGGACTGTGGACCCGAGAGCTCCAAGGCCTTCGGGGAGGCGGTGGCCCGGGCCAAGCTGATCGTCTGGAACGGCCCAGTCGGCGTGTTTGAGTTTGACAACTTTGCCAACGGGACGAAAAACATGATGGACAAAGTGGTCGAGGTGACCAAATCGGGCTGCACCACAATCATCGGTAAGAAAGAAAGTTCAGGGTCAAATAATGATCGTTAATAATGGGACCTGTCCTTTAAAAAGTGATGCATTTTCTAAATGACATCCGCTCGGTGCCTCTGGTCACGTTGGACCGTCTGGTTCATTGTGACACCAGAAAAGAACCAAAACATGACTCCCTGTGCACAATGTTCAGGGTACACATCCATGTCCTGGTGAGAAACATATACATCCTTCACAAAGCAGAGCACGCATGTCGTCGCCATGCCGACATGTCCGTGTGCTTCATGATGGACAAACGAAAAGAGCTTCCAAGATCTGCAATTTACAAACTCTGCAAATCAATCAGAAGTTCTCCGTCCTAAAGAGACTCGATTGAGCTGCATCCCGATGTAACGTGCACGAGGATCTCCGAGGTCTGAGGCAGACGTGTTCTTTTTTCTTTTTATATTGTAATAAATCTTTCAAAACGTGTGTTTTGTGTCCAGGTGGGGGCGACACCGCCACCTGCTGTGCCAAGTGGGACACGGAAGACAAAGTCAGCCACGTGAGCACAGGAGGCGGAGCCAGCCTGGAGCTGCTGGAGGGTGAGTGACTGAAACGGGACGTTCACAAATATTTATTTATCTTTTATGAAGCCAACATGTGCAGCCCACTTCCAGGGTTTATGTGGCGTCACTGACGATGCGTTTGCTGTCTCTTTCAGGTAAAGTGCTGCCAGGTGTGGACGCACTGAGCAGCGCCTAAACTTCCTGTCAGCCTGCTGCTGTTTGCATGAATGTGTGTGTCTGGAGAGGTGGGTACCTGCTTCTGAAACGTTTAAAAAAAAACTAGACCTGCTGAATCAAATGGCTGAAACTCATCAGATTGTTACCGTCGCCTGAATCTGGGTTTAATCTGGCCGTTCAGTCCAAGATACTCAAGCACTGGCTCGTGTGTGTGAATATGTATGCGTGTGTGTGTTGCTGGCTCACTTTTGCATAACCTCGCACTTTGAAACAACACCCACAGTATATGTAATAAAACGGTTAATTTGATGTACGTTGTCTATGTCGACTGATCTGTTCATACTTAATAAATCTGTGTGAGAACTTCTGTAACTGTTTCTGCACACAAAACATATGGAAGTACAGCTAAAAAGATCGGGAGAAATCTATTCGTCTGCCCGCATGTGTGACTTTTAATGAACTCCTTCATATCTCCAGTAAAAAAATAACAAATTTGATAAGTTTATAGACGGAGCGATGAATGCAAATTAAATAGTCCTATGTTGTGTTTAAACAATAGGCCATAATAGACTTATAAAGCTTTCTTGAATCTAATATTTTTTCACATTAAGTTGCAAGTAATGTGATTTAAAAATAATTAATTTAAAAATGAATGGTCACTTCCTAAACCCTAAATGTAACTTCAACGTCAACATATTTTGACATCAAAAGCCCCTAAACATTGAAGAATACCAAAGAGAAACGACCGCATGTCTCTTGTGTTGTGTATGTTTTTATTGGATGAATCTCCTCGGGTTCAACACACAATTGAAGTACATGAGCATTTATATTCACATGTCATGGAAAACAACTTCAGTTTAACACAACGTTCAGAGTGCAGGCCGATGTCTTCTGATGTCCACGTCAGCAGATTTCATTCACATACTCCGGCTCATCTGTTACAAAAGAAGGTTTATGAACGGTTAAGTGGATCCTTTATTACGGGAGCAAATAATATACTGATTTCAATAATTACAAAAACATTTTAATTTTTGTATGTTTTAATCAATCATTTACTCTTGTAAAACTAAATATGATGTGTGCTTTAATGTAACCTCGTACCAACCAATAATATGACAACTTGAATCTAAAGGGATTCCGTTTATAAATATAAAAAAGAAGAACATTCGAGAACAAGTTGTACTTTCTTTTGGGCTTAAGGAGTTTTTTTTGGAAGCACAATTTTTAATTCCAGTGATCTGTGTAGCCACAAAACAGACTCCTGAGGACAATAATGTACCCATTGAAACTACAACAATAAAATCATGCATTCTATTATATAAGTTTCAGGAGTTTTTACTACTTTCCACCAGATTGAGCCAATTGTTCATGTTCGCCGGGTTTCCACTACTGCTGCTGCATTATTGAGCACGAATGTGTTTGATGCAATGCACCAAAATAATCTAGATTTTTAGGACATTTTTGTCCCCAAATTACTTTTAGTTCCAGATTAAGTTTATTGGGCTAAAGACGGAGCTCTGCTTGCTTTGATTCAGTCTGTTCACTTACAAGGATACAAACATTCTTCTGCTTAAGTACAGTACACACAATAGAATATAATGGAACTTAATGAATAAGTATTATTTATGGCACTCACCATCATTTTCCTCCTGCACAACTTGGTGCAGATACTCCGCGTTCTCGTAGTCGTCCTCATCTGTTCGGTGAAACAAGTTTGAATGAGTTGGACGTCAGTGTCAATTATTTTGATATTTAATTCATTTTTAAGTCCGTGTTTTGATTCAATGGTTTAACTAACCCTCTTTACTTGATGAAGTGTGTGTGTTAGCATAGACACCTGGAATCTGATCAGCATCTAGAAGAAAAAGGGGCATATTATGACATTTAAACTGAATAATTGGTCAGAAACATATTTTCAATTCTTTCGATATTTTACTTTATGTAGTTTAAAGGGTAAAGTGCAGACGCTCACCAGTTATTATTGTGCACTGTTCATTTTCATACACTGAGATTGCCAGTGGAGCTCTACAAAGCAATATAAAAATATGCGTTTTAGCAGCTTGTTCTGTTTATATATATATATTAAATAAAATACATAATTTTTATTTTTGAGAAAATTTTTTTGAATGAGGAAATATAGTAAAGATAGCTTCAAAACTTACACATACGTGTGTTCCACACTTCCTGTTTCGGCTGCAGCAATACAGTAATGACACGTGTGAAAAATACACTTAAAGAGAAATGTATTTATTGTGTTTTGTGTCTGTGAATTTACCATTTGAGATATTTTGATAGTTTGGCTGTTCATCCAAAGCAGCTGTAGCTGTAGATTCATTCAATTTAAACCTCTTGCGGATGAAAGTGTTAAAATCTTAGACGTGAGAATAAACAGAAGGATCCTACCTGTTGAAAAGTCCTCAAACTCCTCTTGTGTTTCACTGAAAAACAAATTTATTTATATAATAAATTAAAAAAGATAGTTTTTACAATTCTATTCATGCACAGATCAAACAAAGGAGATAAAATATGTGAAGTGGTGAGATTTCTTCAGTGTTTCTTGGTGTTTTTGTTTATTTTTTACTTCTTTGAACAGAGCCAGGCTAGCTATTTCCCCCTGTTCCCAGTCTTTATGCTAAGCTATGCTAACCATGTCTCCAGCTCTGTACCAAATGTACAGACATTTGATTCATCGACTCATCGCACGCTTGGAAAGAAAGCATAAGCGTATTCTCGTATAAAATGCGGAACTGTTCCTTTAAAGACACTGGCGGCTGACGTCTGTCAGAGTATACATACACTGTGATTGAAGTGATCTGATTGGCTCTGGTGACTGAAAAATAAAACAAGGGTCAGTTAAATACAGTGATAGAAGTATTCTGACAAGTAACTCAAGTTGTCAGATAAATGCAGTGCAGTAAAAGGTACAATTAGTCTCTAATCATTTAGTAAAGCACAAGTACCTTCAACCTGTACTGTAAAACATATGGTGAGTAATGAATAGAAATAAACCATCACTTGCCTGTTTTTGATCGCGTCACAGCAAACACACTTCCCCCCCGTTGGCTGTCAGGATATATATTATGAAAGAATTCAAATATTTATGAAATTGTTAACAACACATGGATGTATCAAGAGGAAAAGCCTGTGTTACCTATATACAATTATATATGTTCTATCAATTAAATACACGTTCCATAACTCAGACATCCAGAGAGCAACATCTTTATTTAGTCCACATGGTATCAATCATATATCTTGAGTAAGCAGCATCTCCATTTCTATCTTTAGCCTCCATTGACAGTTTGGGGGTAATAATGAATATAATTTTCTTTCCCAATGCTATTTGATTCATCTGGAGAAAACAAATAGAAAGGTCACTGAATGTGAAACGAATACAAACACTCACAACATCTGCGGGTTGTATATTTGATGCTCCTCGTGTATGATCTCTGCAAGAAATACAAAGCAAATGAAACGGTGACGGAGATACTTTCAACATCAGTGTTACTCAACACTTTGATCAAGTGTGCTTCTGAAGACAGACGTGTGTGCACTCACTGGAAACAAACGGGACAGATGCTGCCCGGTGCACTTTTACAAGTTAAAATGAGCTTAAATTAGAAACTGGAAAATATTTGTGTCGTTCCATTTGAGGCGCCTCGGGCCCTCGGTAGCTTGTCAGAGCATTAAGTGTGTTTCCATCCGTCTGTTCTTATGTGCATTTTCAGTTTGCGTACAAAAAAAGAAACCTCAATGGAAATGCTTACAATTAAATGGTGGGCAGAAAGTGTTTACGCTTGACTGAGGTGGAAAAGTTGACAAAAGCTCAACAGAAACAGACTTATAAAGACGAATAAATGATGACGTACAGTTCAAGCCAGTGGAGGAATATAACTAGAACATTACATTTAATATCACACCAACATGGTATTTCTTTCCAGGAGAGTCGTGAGTGTGTTACCTCCTTTGGCAATAGATTGGGTCTTTATTTTATTCAATTTATTTAATATATTTAATTTATTTAATTTGTTTTAATTAAAAAAGTAATAAACATTTTTTTACTGTTATTTTTTATTTATTACATTTTTTATATTTTTTAATTATTCTTTTTAATTATTTTTTACATTTTTATTTATTTTATTTATATTTAAATTGCCACTTTAAACACAATACTTAAGAAAATTGACTTAGTTAGTCACTTCACCGCAGGTAAAACCTCCGTCGACCCACTTTTTTTTTCTCCTGTTTTTAATGTGGAGGCAGCGAACTCCCCCAAAACTGTTGATAACACGGAGGACATATCTAACTCGACACCGATTGAAAAAGCATTCATTAAAAAAACTAAGTGTGAAAAGTTGCTTCCCCAAAATATGCCGGTAAATACAGTTAAAATAGTCCATGTCTCACTCAGATTGAGTGTTTCTTCCTGCAGCACGCGCACACACGCACACACACACACACACACGCACGCAGTTCCGGCCTCTAAGATAAAAGACCTTACTGGATTTCTTCTTGCATCGCAGGCAGAGAACAGCCAGCAGACTTAAACACATCACTGACACAACAGTCAGGACGGCAGCCAGCGGACTGGAGCCTCCTATCATACCTAGAAGACACAGAAGAAAAAATAAGAAGAGCAAATAAATAAAATCCAAAAACAGACTATGATGCGACCTCAACGTGGACTAACTGAAGCTGCCGTCTCCAGGTCATCAACAGTCATTCTCCATCACGGTTGAAGTAGCCTCGGCTTTCCTGTTACACAGGATGTGGGTCTCCAAAACAAAGCTGAAACATAGTTTGCCTCGAGTGTGCAGTTCAAGTTCAAGGTACTTTGCTTGTTGAGTGTTTCCATTTCATTTAGCTTCATGCTTCTAATATAATGGATGGAATAGATATATTTACATAATTGTACTTCAATTAAATGTAAAGGTTTTGAAAGCAGGACTTCTAACTTGTGGTATTAATACTTTTACTTCAGTAAAGGATCTGAATACGTCTGCTTATTCCACAACTTAATATGCGTTTTAAAATGTTGAAACTTTGCGGTGAAGTCAGTTGATTCATTCTTGGGGTTGAAATTCACAAACTTGGCTGAACTTTGATGCGATGCAGGTCTTTTAGTGTCTCTTGGGCTCCGCGCTGGCACCTCGGCTCACCGATTCGTCACTGATGCTCTGTAGGTGGGTCCCAATGATTGGTTTTAATAACTGGAGTGGTTTTAATATCCAGAGCAGAGCCCTCCTGTCCTGGGTCAGTTTGAAATGTTTCCTGTCAGGATGCTTTCTATCGCTCCTCTGTAAATTATACTTCTTTTTGCTCTGCTACATTTATTTTATAGATTAAGTTACTTCTCCGATTCAGATTTTTTGTAACCCCAAAGCATAAACAAGTCAGAAATTATGTATTTTTATACATATAGATTACATTTTCCAGCAGCAGTGGTTGAAGAAGTACTCAGATAATTTATTTAAGTAAATGCAGCAATACCATGAAAATACTACATTTCAAATAAAAGTCTTGCCTTCAGAATTTTACCCGATTAAAAGTAAATAAGTGTGAGCAGCAAAATTTAATTGAAGTATCAAAATGTTCCCATCATGCAGAATGGCTTCTTTTACAGTGTTACAATATTATATAATATTCTCTTTTTCTGATTTTATCACTTCCATACGCAAGCCCTGAGAATAAATACGAAATAAAATGTGCTGATTTGTTCTAATTCTGATTTTATTTTGTATTCTCTGCTGTGTTGAAAACTTAACAACATGATGGGAAAACAGTTTTTCAGGATCATTTGATTATTTTTTTCACCTGTGAAAATGGGTTTGAAAAGTTTTGGCTGGTGTTTTTGTTGTTGTTGAAAGGATACTTATTTCTCAGTCTTTGTGGTTGTAATACTTATTTAGAATGAGTTTTAATTTCCCCATGCACTTTATATTGTGTTTTAGGAAATTAAAACTCACCTTGGAGAAAACATGAATGCATTTAGTCCCGTATGGAGTGTGTACGGGTCAATATCAGCCTCTTGTGGCCAGAACTATTGTTTCCCAAGTGTTTTAAGATTATCCTTGCAGAACTTTCTTCACCTGTTCTTCAGTCACACACAGTCAATAAAATGTGTCACTTGCCTCTCAGGGCTTCTGTACCAACACATACATGTGAGAGAATATTTAATACCAGATAGATAAACTAGATCAACAGTATAGTAATAAATCATACTATACAAGCATATTATGTATTTATTGGTAAAAACTAACAGTAACAGGTGGCTGTATTGGTGTAGAAAGTACAACATTTCCCTCCAAAATGTTGTGAAGAAGAAGAAGGATGTAGAAGAAAATGGATATACTCAAGTAAAGTACAAGTATCTCAAAATGTATCTTAAGTACAGTACCTGAGGTTTTGGTTTCAGTGAAATAAAACATGTAGTGCAGAATGTAATATATTTTAGGATTAAGTATTGAGAAATATATGCAATAAATACCACACTATAAAAACGACAGTACAAGTAAAAGTCTTGCATTCATTATTTTACTGAGGTAAAAGTACACCAAGTGTAACAGAATGCTCCCTTTCATGTATTCTATCAACAGACTATTCTGATGTATATAAGATATTACTTCAGGCAAAAGTATACGGTCAAACACACATTTTAAGATAGTATTAAAGGCTATAATTCAGTCAAACAGATTTCCGATATGTTCGCTGTGTTTTACCGTCAGTCGTCCGGCCGCCTTCATTCTTCAGACAGTGGCAGCGTCTCAAGCTGCTCGTCCTCTTTCAACACCTCTCCACATCCGTCAACCTCGAGACGGAGGAGATCTGCAATCTATATGTGGTCAGAAAAAGTGGCACAAAAAAATCAATGGGGTTCAACTGCGAGTACTGGTGATGGTATTTTAATGTGATTTATTCCAATGCTCTTTAGGGATGTTTTTAAAGTGAAGGCAACAACATAAGTTTGTTTTACATGGGAAATCAAGATAAAGAATTAAGTGAGGCAGCAGCTTGTCAGTATTTCCACTCTCAAACTCATATTTCTTGGCATTTGGGGACAAGTTTCTATAGATTTATTGAACGTATCCATAAAAGTTGGTCATTGTGTGACAAATGCACATGATTGGAACTGGTGGCGCCTCCTGTTGAATGATTTCAAAATAGTTTTACACACGTGGTTCAACCTCGCCTTAAAAAAACTGCCAGTTTAGTATTCACTGAACAAAATATGACGATTGATAGTCTGATTTGTGCTGCGCCTCGGTCGTTGTTTTGCATAGTGGTCATTTTTAATGAAGCTTTCAGTTTATGTTTTAGGTGCTCTCGTGGACAAAACCTGCCAATTGTGTCATGATTGGCCCAACGGTTGTTGACTTTGGTCTGGTTCTTTTCTGAGCCACGAACTTTTGAAGTTCATCAATCGATATCTTTAAAACAAAAAAAGGTGACAACAAGCTTTTGATATGTTTTGATAACCGTCGTCCAACAATGATCCACAGAAAATATTGGAGCAATGAGATTCGGGGTTTAGGAGAAGATGTGTTTAAATGAAAATGGCGGAAAATCTAATCTAGATCTAAATTAAAGTTAGGTGCACTATTTGAGTTGATGCACTGAGTGACTTTCACATGAAATATGTATTCAGAAAAGTAAAAGTAACGGTTCATAACTATCATGATCAAAATATACTTAAAGTACTAAAAGTAAAGATCTTCATGACGCAGAATGGCCAATGTCAGAATATTAATAAATAAATATTGATTAATAAATATGTTCATCAATTTAATGTTACAGCTGGAAAATGTGGAGCTCATTTCAACTACTGTATATACTGCTTGTAGTTTAATATATATACCATCATTGATTAATAATCAGAAAAATGAAGAAAAATATTACAAAAGTTTAAAAATATATTTGGTAAGGTTAAACTACAACATTTCCCAAGTATAATGTAGCGGAAAATGAAAAGTATAGTAGCCTCTTTAAGTAGTCTACCTCAAAACTAGTAATTTTACATGAAAAAAGGTCAGCAGCGGCAGTTGGATATAGAGACATATGTTTGTGTCGAGGTCCCACACGTGAAAATCAAACGGCATAACTTTTACTTTAGTTTTGACACATCACAGACGAGTCTGATAGTCCAGGCAAACTAGCCAATTTTACCATTAAAAATGGAAATAAATGCAACATAATTTATTTTTGCACAGAGGTCTTCTATGAAGTGTCCTGAATAACATACTAAAAGTCCTAAGAAATTACTGTTGCGGAAAAAGGTTAAATATGCAAAAATCCAAGATGGCCGCCATAATTACATAATGTTTCATATCTCCACTTTTATAAGAGACATTTGAATGATTTAAAATACGATTACACATTTTTTGGACATGAGAAATCATTTAAAGTATGTTTTGACTTGATCGGATGTAATGGTCATGGAAGAAAATCCAATATGGCCACCAAAAATCCATTTCTTATTATATATATATGTGCACTGATATGACATTTAATTAAATTGTATACTAATATAATCAAGGCAGGTAAGTATTTTGTAGTTTATTAACTACATTGAACTTTAGTAACATACTTATCAACATAAATTCTACACATCACATGAAGAGTATAGCAGAAAGGTGACACAACATGCTACTATTGTCAATACAGTGATTGAGCATTGTAGATGTTACACTGTTGGAATGGGTCCAACTCAACCGTCGTCATCATATGCATTTGACAAATCTGGTAACTGAGTTGGTACAGCTTACACCACGGCATTCTCTGCACACATTTGTGCAAGGCAGGCCATATTTTCGGCATGTGCACCTTTCGGATGGTTCAGTCCTTTTTACAGCTATGACAGTTGACGGCCAGCAGTTCTGATGAAGCGGCTGGTTGGTCGATCTGTATTGGCTGGTATCGCCCATCAACAACGTTCCATCCATAGTCCTCTGGGCTCATATCGATGCAGGCATCTTCCCATTCCATAACCTAATAGTATACACAAAGGCTGTGATACTAAGAGGAGCCAGAGGTTGGTGGTAGACTTTGGGATTCCATGGCGGCGGTGACTTTTAAAACCTTGTCACAGAACCGCCGGTATAAGAAGCCGTCTATTCCTTCGTCTTCGGCACCACCATACATTGACACCAATGCCTTCTCTCCTGCTGCAATGATCGCCTCCATTGCTGAATGAGATTGACTGAACACTTTGGCCTGATTGTAAAAGACAAGGTCATTCTCGATCATCTTGAGTGCCACGCCCTTCCCGAGACCAAACAGACGACAGGTAGTATTACAGCCTGAAATTGCGTGGACAAAGAGCGGGTGATCACAAAGTTTACGACCGAGCAACTCCCTGGATTGTTTTATGCAACAAACTCTCTTCTACTTGGTGGATTGTTTCGGCTCCGGTGCCACGAACAACATGTGTGCATCCATTTTGACATGGTGCAGTAGGAGAATCAGCAAGTCTGTGTCCTCCCTGATCAGTTCAGTGTCTTTTGTTTGGGCAGAAGCAACTGCTGTTTGAACAATTAACGCAACGCCGTCGTGCATTGCCTGGTCTATGCTACAGCCAGTTCCATCCAGCTTGTCGCTTATGGATGCATCGCTGCTTGTTTGCTTTGGTGTTCAGGAAATCTTCTTTCTTTGATTGAATCATGTCACCACCGAAGTGTCTTGTCACACCAGCACAAGCCCCTGTTCTTCTCAGTTGTGTAGCATCTTTAGTTGCGGACTCATCTTTGTACCCATAAAAGACAACGACAGCAGCTCCATACGTGTGTGTGTGACGTACGCAACGTACATTTGACACACACTGTCAGATGTAGATCAGCTTGGTCATGGCATGCAATGAAGTAGAACACCACCATCTAGTACATACTGGACATTTGCATTGGGTTCTCGTTGCTCTCCCTTCATAAACTGCTGAGCACATCGGCCAGTGTTGCCTTATTTGCCTGCAGGGGGAGTGCAGCTAATTCAAACAGTGCAGAGCTCATACTTGAATAAGGATAAAACATCTTCTGTCCGATAGTTATTAACCTCTGAATTATCAACTGTGGATCCACCGTTACAGGTTGTCATTTGACCTCCACTGTTGATCTTGATCCAGGTGTCGTGGCCTGGTCAGCTTTCCTGAAGACATAATTTTCTACAGATACCGCGACCAAGGAGTCTAGAATATCTTCCCAATTTCTCTTGATCGGTCAACGTTGACTCCTTCTTGGGCCGTCATGCCATTGGCGATGTTGACTGCTGGTATGGACATGACCCACAGTAGGTGTTGAGTTTCGGTCATGCTTTTTCCTCGTGTCAGGCCTCCGTGCGTCTTTACGCTCCTCAGAAATGTCTATGTGTACAGATTGTAAAGTTCTCTGGGGCAAATTTGTGATGTTGGGCTATTTAAAATATACTGAATTGAAATCATTGGCAAGAACATCGTTGTGGCCTTTCCTGGGTGTTGACAATGATGCAACATCTGCATCATACCAGCCCATGCTTGTCTTGGAGAATGAAGGAATAGTGAGCTCTTCCATAAGACATCTAGCTGTGCTGTTGGATCTTCTGCCTCAAACAATACAAGGGGTAGATATTAGGGATGCACCGATCTGATCGATATTCCCATTATCGGTTTTGAACGGCGTTCTCAAAACGGCCGATCAGATGACGTAACATCTGCGAGAACTATCAGACGTTTCAATCGCGGCGCATCGCAACGGAGACGATGCGCCCGGCGAGGGCCGCAGAGTGAGAGGTCAGAGGGGATCCTCACCACCGAGCGGCGTCCCCGTCCCCCGAGTTGAATCACTGGGTCGACTCAGCCGACTCTCACATGTCTGAGCCCCTATAGACTGATGTTGACGGTAAACGCATTCGATCGGGAGCGCGCGAGGGTTTTGATAACGTTAGCGGAAGGATTTATGTGACAACATCCGGGTTTGCAAAGTTAGCGGAAAGAACCACGTGAAACAACATCCGTTTTTCAAAATAAGATGTCGACAAATCATACACTAGCATATAAAAGTAAACGATGAACTGTTTTTGTATCTTTATAGATCGTTTCTGAGATTTAGCTTAAATTATGCTAACATTAAAACATTTTTACTGTACCAAGGAAGAGTTTATAAAAATAAGTCAGACTTTTGTATTTTAAAAAAAGTCCTGGAAATAGATTTCCCCAAGAGTTCCAGGAAATGAATGATGCAGATGTGTTCCATACATATCTGAAATCCCCTATAATAGCAATCAAACAATTTTAATGTATCAATTAGGACATTTTTCAAAGTAAAAGTCCTAAATGTTTAAAGAAATGTGTAATTTCTTTAATGTTTTAGTTGCTTTATATATGTATTTCCTCATAGTCCGAGGCAATAATGTTACACAATAAATAGAACGCTTCAATCGACACCGTGATCGGTATTATCGGATCGGCAGATACTGATTTCGGTGATCGGTTTTATCGGTGATCGGCAGGTACTGATTTCAGTGATCGGTGCATCTCTAGTAGATATGTAAGAGATGGTAGTGCTGGAGTGATCTTGAAGTATCGAATGTTGATGCGACCAACAGCAGCAATGTCTGCAGCGGTCACATTTGCTTTAGGAATATGCTTCTGTTCTTCGTTGGTGTTGCGTTGCAGCACGCCACTGACCAATTGGTGGTCATATCAGATTTTTTTCCATGACGATTGCCTCCAATCAACTCGTAACCTATTCTAAATGATTCCTTATGTCCAAAAACTGTATAATAGTATTTTAAATAATTAAAATATCTCTTGTGATAGCGAAGATATGAGACATTATAGATTTATGGCGGCCATCTTGGATTTTTGCATATTTAACCTATTTCCGCAACATTAATTTCTTAGGACTTTTAGTATGTTATTCAGGACACTTCATAGAAGACCTTTGTGCAAAAATAAATTCTGTTGCAATTTTTTCCATTGAAAAAGTTAGTTTGCCTGGACTATGAGGAAGTCCTTGTAGGCTGGGTGATGTGTTTGGGTACGCTGTTGTTTTATAGCTCCAACCTAACACAAGTACTTTTGCTTTGTTTGAATTTTGTTGTGATTTGAAGCCAAACTATGATGTTTTATGTATTTAACATAACCAAGTAGTGGTGTTGCCTCTGGCACTCACAGCTTCCTCTCAGTCATTGGTTCAGACGTGTCTGTCTGCCTGTGCATGTAATCATCTGTTTTTGCAAGAATCTTGGGTTGAATGGCCAATTAGTGCAATTAACAGCAAATTTAATTTATTCAATCAAATTCATGCAGAGCAGTGTGTTGGCTTTTGGAGTGTTACTAAAAGAGTAACACCTTGGCCTTGTCCGTCACCATGGAAACATTGTCACATGACATGAAAGCGCTTTGGTTCTGTGACATCGATAGTGACATCACGGAGCACCGAACCAGAGTCTATAAGTAGAAGTGATTTCCAGCAAAGCAGCAGGGATTTGTGAATCTCACAGGAGAGGTGGGCGACGGGGTGGGACGGTTTGGCGAGAATCACCTTGTGTGATTACTCCTACACCTCATCCCGGGTCCGGGGTGGGTTTGGTTCTGTGGGATTCACAACCCCTTAGTTTAGTTTAGTTTAGTTTAGTTTAATTTAGTTTAGTTTAGTTTAGTTTAGTTCAGTTCAATCAGAAAACAATACAGGCTGTAGCTCAGTGGGGTAAGGGGGTCGTCCTGCAACCCCAAGGTTGTCGGTTTGATCCCGGCTCTCCCCATTAGTTTTTGCAAGTCGAAGTGTCCTTGAGCAAGGCACCGAACCCCCAGTTGCTTCCCGGGCGCATCACTGCAGCCCACTGCTCCTTAATAACTAAGGATGGGTTAAATGCAGAGAACTAATTTCCCCTTGGGGATTAATAAAAGTATATATCTTATCTCAACAAGAGCGCGCTGTTTGACGTGATGACGTCACAGTACGTATCAGCAGGGAGATTGACAGCACGGAGCGCTCAACGAGCCCCGAGCGCGGAAAGACCGCGAGTCTCTGCTCGAGCGCAGGCTGGACCGTTAACCTGAAGGGGGGAGGGGGGGGGTATGTTCGGTTCCCGCAGCTGCTCGCGCACCACCCTCCGGTGTTGTTGTTGGCTTTTGTAGTGTTACTAAAAGAGTAACACCGTGACCTTGTCCGTCACCATGGAAACATTGTCACATGACATGAAAGCGCTTTGGTTCTGTGACGTGGCCTTGTCCGTCACCATGGAAACATTGTCACATGACATGAAAGCGATTTGGTTCTGTGACTTGGCCTTGTCCGTCACCATGGAAACATTGTCACATGACATGAAAGCGCTTTAGTTCTGTGACGTCGCTAGTGACATCACGGAGCACCGAACCAGAGTCTATAAGTAGAAGTGATTTCCAGCAAAGCAGCAGGGTTTTGTCGGGGTGGGACGGTTTGGCGAGAATCACCTTGTGTGATTACTCCTACACCCCATCCCGGGTCCGGGGTGGGTTTGGTTCTGTGGGATTCACAACTCTTTAGTTTAGTTTAGTTTAGTTTAGTTTAGTTTAATTTAGTTTAGTTTAGTTCAATCAGAAAAATATACAGGCTGTAGTTCAGTGGGGTAAGGGGGTCGTCCTGCAACCCCAAGGTTGTCGGTTCGATCCTGGCTTTTCCCATTAATTTTTGCAAGTCGAAGTGTCCTTGAGCAAGGCACTGAACCCCCAGTTGCTTCCCGGGCGCATCACTGCAGCCCACTGCTCCTTAATAACTAAGGATGGGTTAAATGCAGACAACTAATTTCCCCTTGGGGATTAATAAAAGTATATATCTTATCTCAACAAGAGCGCGCTGTTTGACGTGATGACGTCACAATACGTATCAGCGGGGAGACTGACAGCACGGAGCGCTCAACGAGCCCCGAGCGCGGATAGGCTGCGAGTCTCTGCTCGAGCGCAGGCTGGACCGTTAACCCGAAACAATATGGACCTTGTAGTTCTTTCATTTTCAATTAACGAAAGCGGAACGTCCCCACTTCCGCTCTGAAGCCGGGGGGGGGGGGGGGGGGGGGGTTATGTTCGGTTCCCGCAGCTGCTCGCGCACCACCCTCCGGTGTTGTTGTTGGCTTTTGTAGTGTTACTAAAAGAGTCGTGCGCTGTGGCTCCTACGGCCGCCATCCCTGCCCTGATTTTGGTGCCGCCGCCCGACAGTTGGCTCGCCGCGCGCATGCAGCAGAATGGCTCGAGCGGTTCCAACGGTTCCGAGGGCTGCGGCGGCGCGAGGGCCCGCCAGGCTCTGTCCTTCAGCCCGCTGCCCGCCGCAACGACGCGGGTCCGGCGGTTCATTCAGGAGAGACGGACGCTGCCTCTGCCGAGAGTGATGGTGGTGTTCTCGGCCGCGGGGGACACCGAGAAACCGGGCGATGCCATGTCAAGCTCGGACTCCGCTGCGGAGGATGACTTCCGAAAGCCGGCCTCCCCGGCACCGAGCTTCGCCCTCAGCAAGCCGCTCCGCTCCTCGCTCAACACGCCGGAGCAGGAGGTAGGGCAGGCCGCTTTGCTAAACCGTTATACCGGGGTAAAATCACGTTCAACCGGCACACAAACAAGATAACTACACTTGATGTTTAGCTTGACACATTAAAGGATTCAGTTATTAATCACCAGTGGTGGAAGAAGTAGAAATACTCTGATACAAAAAAACACAAAAAATCAATACACCTTAATCCATAATAATACACCTTTTTTGTTGTTGCAGATTTATATCTTGTATTAATAATATAAACCTGCAACTACAGTTATCAAATGAGTGTGGCACAGTCTGACGTATGTGTATAGTGCAGTAGAAGTAACGGTGTACTGTTGCAGAAAATTTAAATACTAAAATATACCTCACAATTATACTTATTATACTAAAGTACATTAGTAAGTCTAATAATAAACAACACTCAAGCGTAATCTGTGGGCTTTTCTGTATTTTTTTACATTTTCAATCAAATCTAAAATGCAGAATACATACATTCATAATAACAATAATGTTGTTTTGTTGTATAGGAATAAGGTACAATGTTTTTCAAGCACAGTACTTGAGCAAGTATACTCATTTCCACCCCTGGTAAACTGCAAACATAAACACAAGATGTATTAGTCAATAAATAACAGTTGTTTTCTACAACACTATACACGTTTAAAAACGATAGGAAGTGCAAATACACTCTGTATAAGTTTTCCACAGGACTGTTGTAATTATACACAAAACATTATATCTCTTCCAAATATGTACTGTATATGGCTATTAATACAGGGGTCAGAGGTCGGTTGAGCCAGCTGGGCCCTGTCCTGATTGGCTGGCAGTTGTGACACATGACTGGAGTTAATGAGTGACCATGTGATACAGCAGAATAATCCTCTTATTCCTGTGGTAGTGTGTGACAGTGAAACCAAAAACAGGGTTATTTTAAAGCTCTTTTCATAATACAGAGAGGTGTTGAATTAGCATTTCTTTTAAAATTAAATTTGGTCTGATGATCTACTGGATACTACTTTAGACCTGTATGTCCTAGTCACCATATTATACATTAATTCCTATAATATAATGTATTACCAGTCAATACACAAGAGGATACACATATACAGCAACAATGTAAAGATTACATGTCCTAAAAGTATACAGTGAGCAGCTTTATACAAAATTATTTTAAAAATAAACTTTTTTAATGGATTAAATTATTGTAAAATTGACAGATATTACCTTAATATTACTAGAAATTGTTATGAAAATCTTTTTTAAAAATCTAGATTGTACTTTTTTTTAAATGTAAAGTTTGCCTTTAAGTTACTGGTAATGACGTAATACAGGATAGGAATTAATACATTTAACCACCACAAGGATCACGTCTTTAAACATAAACCTACTTTATATGCAAAGTTAAAGTTTTATATCCTAAATCAATATAAATTAATAAAAATACAATTACAAAAACAAAGCTGTCATATTACCTTAAATCAATGGCTTAAAATAATAATTAACTTTACTAAATACAACTGTGTACAAGATTCTCTGTCCTTACAGAGTATTATTTATTGAACATATTCAGTAGTTGAGAATCCTCTTATAGGTATTTATTTCTTGTAAAATATGCTATTTTTTCCATCCTTTCTCTATTTAAATATGTAATATTATACATTTGCTTGAATCACACTGTTATGTCTTCTGTTTTTTTATGGTGTGAAACAAACATTACAGTTTTACTTTTCTATTCATATTTTCTCTAGTTTCCAGAGGTCATCTCTCTGAATGTTGGGGGCACGTACTTCACCACCCGCCTGTCCACGCTGCGGCGGTACGAGGACACGATGTTGGCCGCCATGTTCAGCGGGCGGCACTACATCCCGCGTGATGCGGAGGGACGCTACTTCATCGATCGGGATGGAACGTACTTTGCGTGAGTTGCACTGTGTGTGAGATAGTTTTAGACCAATGAGCTAAAAAATATCCAATACGCTTGGATTATGCTTTTAATTCAATCGACATTAATGTTCAATCACGCTGCGATGACATCTCTATATGTTCTAAAGGTCTTTCATGCTGTTGAGTCCTCTTTACAAGTAGAATTTATTTTTTAATAAAGGATTTGTTTTGTACAAAACGCTGTTGGTTCAACCAGACTGACAATTAAAAGAGACAAAGATCCCTCTGAGCAACAGGTGAATAGGAATAGAAAACATTACCTTTTATGGGTAAAACTAAATAAAATGTGTGTAATTTAAACAGAACAGGTTCCTGTTTCAGGGTCAAGTGCACAATAATGCAGACGATGACACGCTTGAATATTAATAGGCAACGTGTTGCTTTAGCAAAGCTCTTCAATCTTCACAATATAAATATAAATATTTTAACTGGACATAAGCTAAATAAACTGGAGTAGAAGGCCCAAAGAAAAACTGACAGACTCAATATATACCGTCTTGGTTATATAATCATCAATTATTCTGGCCTGGAAAACAAATTAAAAACACAATGTTTGAATAATTGTATTATTTATCTTTTCTAACTACAAAATAATGACATCTGAATTAAACCCGTGTTTTTATATCTGGTGAAATACACATTAAAGGAAAGAAGAAAAACATCAATACAACAGCTGATTCCAAACTCTTTCAACGGTTGCCTTCACCTTTATTGACCCGTTCATGGAGCAGTTGCAAAAGTATTTTCTCACGAGTATGTCAGAAAAAAACGTTGGAGATTGTGAGGTTTGGGTTAGGGTTATGTATACATATATATATATATATATATATATATATATACATATACAGGACTGTCTCAGAAAATTAGAATATTGTGATGAAGTTCTTTATTTTCTGTAATGCAATTAAAAAAACAAAAATGTCATGCATTCTGGATTCATTACAAATCAACTGAAATATTGCAAGCCTTTTATTCTTTTAATATTGCTGATTATGGCTTACAGCTTAAGAAAACTCAAATATCCTATCTCTAAATATTAGAATATCATGAAAAAGTATACTAGTAGGGTATTAAACAAATCACTTGAATTGTCTAATTAACTCAAAACACCTGCAAGGGTTTCCTGAGCCTTGACAAACACTCAGCTGTTATAAATCTTTTTTTTAACTTGGTCTGAGAAAATATTAAAATTTTATGAGATAGGATTTTAGAGTTTTCTTAAGCTGTAAGCCATAATCAGCAATATTAAAAGAATAAAAGGCTTGCAATATTTCAGTTGATTTGTAATGAATCCAGAATGCATGACATTTTTGTTTTTTTAATTGCATGACAGAAAATAAAGAACTTTATCACAATATTCTAATTTTCTGAGACAGTCCTGTATATATATAAGGTAAGCGAGAGAACGCTGAGTATAATAAAAGTTCACACTCCACAATCTGCAGACGGCAGCTCATTATTTCCCGACAGGCATCTGTGAGTCTCTCTGGCTCCTGTTAGTGCTGTAAACTGATTTACATATCTATTTCTGTGCCTGTTTGTTGAGGCGTATGCCTGCACCGGTGACTTATATACAGTATATTACATAATAGCAGTTATATTGTGGTGTCATTCTGCATTGAAACTGGCAAACGGGGAAAAAAAGGTGCGGCTAATAACCAATTTTGAGCTGTGTGCATTGTCTCGTTAGCCATCTCAGCTTCTGAGATCAACAGATCTTCACCGAGATTTGTACTTCCACTAAACTTTTTGTCCTCAACTTTAGTTCACCGCTCAGACTCCAGACGAAACTAATCCCATTTCGCTGAGAGGAAAATCTTCTTTTTAATAATTACAAAACAACAAACAGTAGATTTCCTCAGGGACCCACAAACTGCTCCTGCACTATTTACACATATTTGTACACTCTCATGTCTACTTTTTCTTCATCTCTCATTTATTTTCATACTTTTCTATTTTGCCTATTGCACTCCATGTTTGCATCTTGTGTTTGTACTTTGCATCTTTTATGTGTGGCATCATTCATTGACCAGGAGCCACTATTTAGTTTCTCTGTGTACTGAACTGTAAAGAGATGGATGACACTCAAATCTCTTATCACATCTTAAACAAAACAATTAACATGAAGTACAGAGAAAAAAAAGAGAATGATGGTTAATACGACATTTAAGACTAAATTAACTGACATTACATAGAAAACCGCTAAAATTAGAGGAAGCTTTATTGTTGTTTTTTTGCTCCCTCAAGTTCATGTCTATCAAAATAGACGCGTGGAATTCCACCGAAAAGCCAGAGGGTCAACATCGTGGAGCGAGCGGCGTTCCCGAGCTATTTCTCCGGGTGTAATGGCCCAAGATAGTTCACCACACGTCATGTGACCAGGAAAAAAAAAAAAAATCACGACATAACAATTTTTATGGTCAATTTGATTTTCTCATGAAATAAAAATACAATAATATGACCTGACGAAATGTTGACGCTGGGGTCGTCAGCATCAGAGGAGACCGCAGAGTTCGATCAGCTGACAGCTCGCCCCATCAGGCCTCCATCATCATCATCATCATCATCATGAGCGAAAACAACATCCGTGGTTGTTAGTGTTCCCAGCTGTCAAGCTAGCAGCTAGTGGAAAACTCAGAGTGCACACGCAATCATTTAATGGGCCTTTTACAACCCTGCACTTTATTTAATTTCATTTTTTTGTCAGAGCATTTGATTTTGTGGCTGCTGTCGGGATGTAACTGCAACAAAACAAATGTTTTTCAGCATTCCCCATGCTAGCTTGAAGAGACGTCCAAAATGATTGCGGTTCATCCAGAGGGAACGTGACTGTCGCAACCAAATTTCATGGCAATCTGTCCAATAGTTGTCAGAGGATCACCGCAGCCAGTCGGCATCATCGCCTGTACATTATTTGATAGCGTATTTAGGTCTGGACTAAAAGGCAAAAGCGTATCACTTTAAATATGGATGTGATAAGCCGAGTCAACATGTTTTACTTATGTAAGCAGTCGTCTGAGTGGAGGTCAGTTCTGTATGAATGTGTATGAAATATTTATGAACAACGAACTAGCAGAATGAGACAAGGAAGGTATGTAGCTATTTAAAGTACTAAAGCCCAGACTCTCAGAAGGATCCTTTTCATGTGGGACAAAAACACCGGCGTTTTAGAGCCAACCTTGTGTTTTTGTGTCTCTCGTCTTCTTCCCAGACGCTGTTGTTTCGTTCGCTGCAGCAGCAGCTTTGTTTCTCTGTATTTTTCTGCATTCATTTTTCCCCTCTATGTTTACAAGCCCTCTAGGAGCTGCAGCAACGAAGCAGAACATCTACTCTATTGGCTAAGTGTGTTACTGCATTCACAAACAAATAGTGTAGTTCAGATGCCAAATGTATTAATTACTATTTAATTAGTTTGGGCCCCCAAAAGAAGAAGAAGAATTAAAGAGAATCCCGTTGGAACTTGGATTTTGAATCAGTTTTCCAGTCCAGGAAAGCGTAAGTGACACTCAACTTGGCCCTAAATATTGAGTTAGTCTGTTCTTCGTCCGTTAATTCCAGTTGTCAGTCGGGTTGAACTATTGTTGTACAAAGAACTTTCTACAACCTAAAAGCATAAAAGTGTACTCTGAAATATGAAGTCGTCCTCTGAAGACATCGGCAAGCAAGCTTTTGTGGCGCGATACGACAAACCTTTCAGCCTTAGTGTACAAACAGCCCTCTGACGTCAGAGCAGAGTTCCTAAAAGTGGGATTCATCAGGTTCAAAGTTTGAACCGGATCTGTTCCTGTTTCCATTTTTAAGGGACATCCTGAACTTCTTGCGAGAAGGGGAGCTTCCTCACAGGGACCGGGTGCGAGCGGTGCACAGAGAGGCCCAGTTCTACGCCATGGGCCCGCTGCTGGACCGCCTGGAGGACACTCAGCCGCTCACCGGGGAGAAGGTTCGGCAGGCGTTCCTGGACCTGATGCCCCACTACAGAGGTAGCTGGAGGCCCACGTGCTGGAGAGAAAGAGCACGCGCGTGAATGTTAAAGAGGCGGAGAACGACGGTTCCACGGCATCCGCTGGAGCCCCGTTCCCATTTGCCTGGATTGGTTTACAATTTGGCAAATTTGGCACCGTTCAAAATGCAGAATTAGCTATTTGCCATTTGTATTTGACTATCTAACGGGACTACTTTTTAAGATTCATCGATTGCATTTTTCTTGAACAATTCTTATATATATACACTACCGTTCAAAAGTTTGGGGTCACTTAGAAATGTCTTTATTTTTCAAAGAAAAGCACTGTTTTTTCAATAAAGATAACATTAATCAAAAATACACACTATACATTGTTAATGTGGTAAATGACTATTCTAGGTGGAAACGTCTGGTTTCTAATGAAATATCTCCAGAGGTGTATAGAGGCCCATTTCCATCAACGATCACTCCAGTGTTCTAATGGTACATTGTGTTTGCTAATCGCCTTAGAAGACTAATATCTGATTAGAAAACCCTTGTGCAATTATGTTAGCACAGCTGAAAACAGTTATGCTGGTGATATAAGCTATACAACTGGCCTTCCTTTGAGCTTGAAGTTTGAAGAACAAAATTAATACTTCAAATATTAATCATTATTTCTAACCTTGTCAATGTCTTGACTATATTTTCTATTCAATTTTCAATTCATTTGATAAATAAAAGTGAGTTTTCATGGAAGACACGAAATTGTCTGGATGACCCCAAACTTTTGAACGGTAGTGTATATTTGTTTTAAGTCTGGCACACAAACATGTTGGAACACGGAACAACATGAAGAACTGAAGACACGTATATGTTCATCACAAAACATTCATTACTTAACTTACTTCTCCAGAGCTGCACTAAGTTTCAGGACCGTCTCACACGACCACGACTTATTTTAAAACCGGCAGTTGTTACAAATTGCAAGCTCTGTGTTACGCTGAATAACTTCCGTGTGTGTGTGTGTGTGTGTGTGTGTGTTCGCGGCCAATCAGCTGATAACCGATCGTTGCGGCTCTGACTACTTTGATACTTATTACAACTTTAAAAACACGACGATTCTCGAGCTGCTTCTGTCGTTACGAGGAGCGTCTTTTGAAACGATGTCGATAATAACGATATCCTCGTAAGACGCAAGTCACGCTGAGCCTGAGAATAAGGTTGTTCGTGTTTGGGTTTTTCCGATTTGAGAAGAAGTGCGATTTTTTAATGAAAATATTCGGCCCAGGATTTTGGTTCTCTGAAATAATTGCAGTCTCATGAGCCAATGCAGACTAATTTATCAGTCATTCAGAATTCCTCGTGGTAATTGAACAATGGACAAAAGAGCTGTGACTCAATTCAATTGAGTTCAGAGACGACAGTGGAGAGGGAACAGAAATGCAAAAATGCCATGACAACTAATGTTAATTTTGTCAGCAGCACCTGATTGGCCTGAAGAGAGTCCTCGTGGAAGGGGAACGATATCAATAAGTGATGTAAATTCATTAATTCATTCAGAATCCAACACAAGAGAACGCTCCAGACTGTATATGCAAACCCAGACCCGGGTGCTTCACAGCGACAGGACACAACACACACAGACGTTGCTCTGTTCACAGATGTTTAACATAATTGGTACAATTCTATTTAAGTCGGGGAAAAAAACAACTAAATTCACCTTTTTGTTCAAACGAAACCCGTTCTTTGCGGCATTAAAAACAAACAAACAGCCGATACATAATATGTCATTTCCGTTTCAGACAATCTGGAGCATATCGTGGAGATCGCCAAGCTGAGGGCGATGCAGAAGAAGGCGCGCTTTGCCAAGTTGAAGATCTGCGTCTACAAGGAGGAGATGCCCATCACGCCGTACGAGCAGCCACTTTTTAACTCTCTGCGCTTCGAGCGCTCGGACAGCGAGGCCAAGCTCTTCGAGCACCACTGCGAGGTGGACGTCTCCTTCGGCCCCTGGGAGGCGGTGGCGGACGTCTACGACCTGCTGCACTGCATCGTCGGCGACCTGGCGGAGCGCGGCATCACCGCCGAGCAGCAGTGCATCGGCGTCTGTGACAAGCACCTCATCAACCATTACTACTGCAAGAGGCCCATCTACGAGTTCAAGATCACGTGGTGGTGAAGCTGTGTGTGTGTGTGTGTGTGTGGTGGGGGGGGGGCAATGGGACCTAAAAGCAAGAGGACGGACGTTCCCCTTTTTACGACAACTCAACCTATATTGGTTTTTGTATTGAAGTTGCCAATATTTTGTGCTAGTGTCTTAAATGTGACCCTTTAAAAATAATCATGCTTCAACATATAGGGATTCTGTTCCCCCCGCAATATTTTTTTATTTTGTTTTCAAAATGAATAACACAAAACTGAGTCGCCAGTTTATTAAGAACACCCATAATGCCGTCCCATACAGCAGACCTGCTAATAATCATAAATGGAAAACAGCAGGAACAAAACCTCGTGAAGGGGGGCTTTACTGCAGGACCGTTGTATTGGACTGCATTAGTTTGATTTACGTCTAATAAACTGGTAACTCAGCGTAAATACCAAAGCAACACTTCTCCTTTAAAGAGAAGCATAGCAACACTTAAATGCCCATGTGTTGCCCTCCAGTGATTTAACGTCTCACCTTGATGCAGTGACTTACAGGTGTTCTCCGGGACCTCGTGGCATCACTGTTGGGTGTTGTTACAGGTGCGTCAAACACACACTTCTGACCACACCCGACAGTTATGAGGAAGAGGTGGAACAGGCGGAAACACTTAAAAACAAGAGAGGAAAGAAAACACAGGTTTGGACTGCCGTAAAGTTCAGAGACAGGAATTGTTCAACCAAAACAAACATAATTTATCGCCCTCATCCCCTTCCTGTGGCACCAGAAACACATTTACTCTTGAGCTGGACCAGGAGAGCGGCGTACCTGAACAACGAGAGCACATCGGTGCGAAACCACTTTTTCAAACGACGGCAGAAAAAGAGATTACTTTCACGAATCTCCAAGTCTTGGAAATCCAAACAAAAATATTTTTGCTATGATATTTGTTCACCAATGCATTTTTGGGGTGGATTATCCTCCTCCGAAATGCTTCTGATAATGCTGCATGGGAATTTTTCAGAAACATTTTCAGATGTTTTTGCCGTCTTTTGGGCAGCTTCTGTCAAACGGCTGTTTGCGCTGATGTGCTTTAACTTTTTTGGGCTCTCGATATCATTCAATAGGAAAACTCTTTTCCTGGACCATAAAGAGCCAAATGGAATGAGCGCTATATACAATCCGGCTGCTTTTGGGTCAACTATTCAAAAGGTCTAAATCATGATATTTAGGGTACATTTCAGACGGGTTTTGAGTCCAGCACAGTCGCTGTAGTTACATGCAAGTTGAAGGAAAAACAAAGTAAAAATGAAATCTGCTTAAAGCCGCAGCTCCGTGTGAAAGGCCGGCCATTATGCAGCTTCTTTACACAGCTGTGCTTCGGACAACTGAAGCTTGGACGACACGGCGAGCGTCGGACGGAAACAAATTTGCTGTAATTTGTATTCAGTACCTTCAGCAAACAGAAGCCACGGCGGTCATAAACAGCCAAACATTTGTAATAGTGCTTAAAAGTAGTTGTTTGTCTACTTCATAGACTCAAGTATTGTTGGCCATACACATTTAGCTGAATCACAGAACTTTTACTTTGGAAGAGAAAAGATATTTCCTCTTTCAAACATCTCGTCGTCCTTTAACTTTGTCCCAAAATGTGTCTTTTTAGACATCAAACCTTCTTTTTTTTCTCCTTCCAACTTGTCAAAACTACAGTGACTGTTTCTTGGAGTTGAAGACACATTGACGAAGGATTGTGCAAAAGATCTCCAGCCTGAGAAGTGGGACACATGAGCGTTAAGTAAATCCCACCCATCGTCCTCACTATATTATTATAAATATTATTATAACGTTTTATTTATTACCTTAAGTTCCTTGTTTTGCCCTGACCTGGATGTGTATGTGATTGGGTTCAGAACCGTCTCACCACATTTCCAGAGCAAAGAAATGACATTACAGTAAATATTGAATATTGTAAGTAAGTAGAGTCTGAATACAAATCTGTATATTTTAGGAATAAGTTGTATTTCAGGATGCAGATCAACTGTTTAACCTGTTCCTTTTTGGATTAACAGAGTCTATTTTAATTATGCAACCTCCTGAGGAGCTTGTTTTTAAAGATGTGAGAAGTGTTCGGGTGGTATCCATTTGGTCGGTCTTCACATTTTACTCAAAGCTGATTGAAGGTCGCTGAAGTTTTTGCACAGTAATATAAAATTTGCAGATGAAATACAAAAAAAAAAGTCTAATATCTATTATTGTCACTGTCACCGAGAATCAATAATTATTCTTTACTGTCACACTTCATTCCACCTTTCAGTTAAATGTTTTTTTCCTACTGTACTTGATAATGAAGTCGAAGCACTTTGTGATTGTAACCAGTAAATATGATTTTGTTTTACCTCAAGGGAAAATATTTGATAAACAACGATAGAAAGCGACAGCGCAGTACATCTATAACACGCTTATTTTATTGCGGGAGAGATGCAACGCTGCTAATCTTTGTGTACACTGTTATGTTTGCGCTCTTTTTATATTGTTATTCATCTGTTCCTGTTCGCTTCTAGGAAGCTACAGTTCTATCGTATTATTTGGGTTCAGTTTGATTGCTGTGAAACAGACAAATGTTATTTTTTATTATTTATGGTCAAAGTAAAAAAAACAAAAAAACTGTTAAATGCTTTTACAGTGTGCCCCTTTTATTTTATATAAGCATCTGGAACTCTTTTCACAGATTTGTACCGTGACATAAGCAGGGGAAGTGAAAGGTAATCTATTAAATTGCCTCAAAATGTCACTGAAGAGCAACAGCTGGAAGGTGTCAGCAGGAAGCTGTGGTGGAAGAAGTAGAACCAGTAACACCACAGTGTAGAACAACTCTGATCCCAGATCAAAAAAGCAATTTTGATAGAAGACGAGATAGAAAACAAAAGTTTACAGCTCCCATTATTGTAAATATTCACATTTGATTAGAACGCCGATTGTTCTAAACATTGAACCTTTCGCTCAGAACTAAATATTTAAAATTGGATTATTGTATGAGAACAGAGTGTCTACTATATTATATATATATATAAGTATATATATATATAAGTATATGATATGATATGATTTATTCCTTTATTCGTCTCACAGTGGGGAAATGAAAAAAATTACATTCCAAGAGTTACATCCAGAGTCAGAGGTCATCACTGTATCTAGAAAGTTAGTTGTTATTTACCAGAACATGCTGGTTCTGCTTATTGATATATTTTGCAACATATATCGGTGGTTTCCACACAATAAATCATAATCACTTAATTGATCCTCTGACTTTTTCTCTATCATCAACATGAGTTCTTCAGTTTGACGCGTTACTGTATTGTCACTGTGACCATGTTAACACATCATTGTTATTATTTATTGTGAAGTGCAGCCTCAGAGAGACCCAATTAACACAACTTAATAAAATGTGCTAACCAACAGGTGAAGTTAAAGGTGAGATGTGTTAAGTCCCCACTGACGTGAACTGGAAGCCAGCACCACGGAGAGCTCCAACCCAGTCTGAGCCCTTCAAGGCCCGGTGGGTCATCTAACGACAGCCCTCCACAGCCACGCCCACTAAATGATCATTACAAATATAACAAAGCAAATAAATACTCACAGCTGTTAAGCAATGGGTGACAAATCATGTACATACAATGAATACATGTATACATAATTTAATGAATGAATACAGGAATAAATAATTTACTCTATAAATGTTTGAATGCAGAATAATTAAATGCTGAAATAAATAAATACATGGATAGATAAATAAATACAAGTTGATAATCAAACATTTATTTCTCCATTTTTGTTCACCTACACTTATTATTCATTATACATGTTTTATTATTAATTATTAATCTATTGTTGCATTTATTAATGCATTCATTAATTTACAGTTAAGTCATATTCTGTCTTTGCATAGGATGCACACAGGCAGATAGTGAATTAAATGATTGGACCGACTACCAGATTTATTTCTTCTTCTTTTATTTGGTTGATCATCTGATCCTTTGATTGTTATCATAATCATTTGAGATTTAAAATATATATATTTATATATAATTTCCTTTTGGTGAGCATTACCCACCCTGCCTTTGACTTAAAGTAGAAATACTGCACAATTGCAACCGAGTAAAACTACTTAGTTACTGCATTCGCTCTTCCCACCACACACGTCTCCGCCCCTCGCTCTCCCTCCCTCTCTCCCTTTCTCTCTCTCTCAGTGTTCTCCTAAGTCTCTCTCCCATTTGAGGGGTGGAGGCTGACCGCTCGATGCCTTTTTCTGTGTGGAGGATGGAGGAAAGAGGGAATTAGTGGCTCTTCTCCAGTCGGATTTCGGAGAGAGAGAGAGAGAGAGAGAGAGAGAGAGAGAGAGAGAGAGAACGACTTGATAATCTCGTCCTGTAAACCGGAGCTGGGACATTTTCTTCATGGGATCAAACCGACTTCACACATGTCTCGGGGATTGAATCTGCTGCGCCAGGTATCAACGCACCTTTCCTTCCTATTCCTGGTCGCGATACTGGTGATGGCTTGTAATGTAATCATCTGTTATCGGTTACATGGTGGTGGGGGGCGGGGGGAGGGGCGCGGGGGGGGTTACATAATAGCGCGAGCCGAATCAGAGATTAATTAAGATTGATTATTACGCATGAAATATTAATTGTAGGCTATAAGCAGTCTGTTTGTTTTTGTTTTCCAAATTCTTCTTCCTGTCGATGTGATGGAGGTAAAATAAGCAGGTGGTTATAGATTGAAGACTGGAAGAAGGTGTTGGGGGGGGGGGGAATGTTCCGGGCTGTCAGAGCCCGCAGGCCCCGCCGGCCCTCACAGCACCAGAAACGAGCCATACTGGTGAATTTAAAGTAGGAAAAACGTTAATAAAAAAATGGATTGTCTGCATCACACCCGTCTCCATGACAACGGGTGATCTCCAACCTGTTAGTTTGCACTCTCGCTTCCTCGCTCGCACCTGATCGCGGCATCTCCCCCCCCCCCCCCCACCTCTCTTCCCCCCCCCACACCTCTCTCCCCCCGCCCCCTTCCTCCATGGTTCAGCTTGTAGCCCTGGTCTATAAACCCACAGTGTTAAGCTCATTATGAGCAGGTGAGGTATAGTCAGGAATATATACTCAAAGAAATACAAGTAATACGGCTCGATGCAGGATTTTTCTTTTTTACGATTACAAATATATTAAAATTATTAAGAATAAAAGCAGCAAATCGTCACATTTTCAGAAGCTGAATATCTGAAGTATTTCAAATTTGTGCAAAAAATAAATACTTACGTGGTTACCTAATTATTTCCCAATTAATTTTCCGTCAATCGACTAATTGATTAATCGACTGTTGGCTGTACGTTTATAAACTGTAGTCGTAGTAACAACTCATAATATTTGTTCAACTCTACATTTTTTTCATGCAAACATTGCATTCTTTAAAGTAGCTATAACTGTCAGATAATCGCAGTAAAAAGTGCAACATTTCCCTCTGAGAGGAGTGGAGTTGAAGTAGAAAGTGCTCAAGTAAAGTAAAAGTTACATGAAATGTTGCGACAGTACATAATCCAATATTTCTGCTGTCTACTTGCTGATACTTACATGACATAACACATACGTACTTCTACTTGTCAGGTTGCTTACTTGCAGTGGAGTAGTTTCAAGTCTGTGAGCACAAAGCAGTAGTCCTGGACAGCCATAGAAGTATCATTGTAGTATTCTACGTATTGTAATCTAGATTTTCTACTAGGTTTATTTATTTGGCATTTTACATCCCAGGGTTACACATTGAAATGTAAGTTGTAGCTCCTTCATGCTCCACAAACATCGACCATTTATGCAAATAATTGTATCAGAATAGAATAAAGTGACATCAAATGAAACCATAAATAACATTTTTTCTCTCTCTCTCTCTCTCTATATATATATAGATATATATATAGATATATAGATATAGATATAGGTATATAGATAATCGTATATCTATAGATCTATATATATAGATCTAAAGATATACATACAATATATATAGATACTTGTATATATATATATATATATGTATAGATATATAGATAATCGTATATCTATATCAATAGATATAGATATATATATATAGATAATCATATATATATATATATAGATAATTGTATATATGGTTTCATCTGATGTCACTCTGTTCTATTCTGATACAATACTTTGCAAATATGGTCGATGTTTGTGGAGCATGAAGGAGCTACAATTTATATTTCAATGTGTAACCCTGGGATGTAAAATGCCAAATAAATAAATATATGTGTGTGTGTGTGTGTGTAATCATGTTTTAATAATATTCTTACCTTTTTTCTGATCTGCTCTTGTAATTTTCACTTCAGATGTTTCACATTAAAAGCCTGATAGAATTTTAATGTGAAACAAATCCACACTTTTCCTGTTAAAGGGACACCCAAAAAATATGTTTTGACTTACCCCAAGTCTGTTTCAGTTTCCCTTGTAGTTTCAGTGCACATGTAAAGTGGGTGAACTGATCCTTCAAGCTTGCATGATTTTTGGATAACTGGGCTCAATGCACCATAATGAAGAACAGCAATACAATGTTTATTATCAAATACAATCGCTAATTGTGCCGTATTTTTCTCATAATCGGTTGTTAAACGTGGTTGGTTTGGATCCATCTGATGACCAGCCGCTAAAAGAAGTCCAGTAAGATGTTATGAAACACAACATCTTTGAGACATCTAAAAATAGCACGTGTCCCCATGCGGCCTACGTTCGATTTTGGATCCCCGCCCGGATATAAATATCTAGTTAACAGCCTCCTACACACAGCAGCGATGCATCTGAATCAATATTAGAACGAGAGTCTCCCGATCGACAGACCTGCCTTAGAGTTCATCCAACACGATGCCTTTGTGCTGCACATCTTGCTGCAGGCCAAGTCATTTTCTTTAGCATTCATTGGTTGAAACCGATTTTTTCAAATTGTACAACATGAACATTCAAAATGGGCCCCTTTGTATTTACTTATGGTCAAAAAAGAAGGATCCGGATAAAGAAAAACGACGACGTGTTTCTTACAACCCGTCAAATTAACGTCCTCTTGTAGCTCTTTTATGGTCTCCACCGTTTCCTCTGGGAAATATGTGTATCTTTAGTTCACGCTCTATTGTTTTCACCAGCTAATCTCATATCCAGTCTGCCAAAGGTTTTTTTTTTCTGCTGGAAAGATTGTGCTGCGGTCAAAAAAAGGCGCTACGGGAATTGTGAGTGAATCAAAAGAGTTAAGTCGTGGGCCACATAAAATGAAACAAGCTAAAAATGCATCGTGCATTCATCGGGGGAAAGGCCGAGTCACATGACGATTACGCTGTTGACGTGCACATTGTCCTTTAATCCACTGAAGCAACCAGGAACTTTCCCTTTGTGTTGTTTTGGCGGCCGCTGTGGACAAAAGCGACGGCACCTCGTAAGAAAAGAGCATTTCTTTTGTTCTTTTCCGCCACAATATCAGCCATAACAACAACATGGGGTCAAAGAGGAAAATCCAACTGGCTGACATACTTCTCAGTGTCAAACTTTGCCTTTTTAAAAGTGTACGTCTGCTCTCCTGGTCGTACGTCGTTCCTTCTGAATCTGTTTTTCCTGAGTTTTATCGAAGGCATATCGTCTTTCCATGATATTCTTCTGCTCACATGGACCAATCTCACTCCACACGTCTCACACTGAACAACCAGCGAAGGCAACCAGTGCTAGCCAGGTAGCGTTGAGCGGGTGATGCCTCCATCCAAGAAAACAAAGACTACTTTGTGATTACTGTAAATAAATAGCCAATCGTCTCGCTGATGGTGTTGTTTGCTCATATGAAGGCACCAGTGTTCAATGTAAACAGTTTTTACAATCAAATAAAAACTCTTTGTTGTAACTTTAATATAAAGATATGAGATATCGCTTTAATTTTGTTCTTCATTGTGAGGGTTACCACATTGCTACTGCTTTTGATTATATTGGCTTGTATAGTTTCTTTACTGCCAGTGCCATCATAATAAACATGCTCTATTCATCTATTAGAGCTAGAAATATATAACAAAAACTAACCGCATTATGTAAGCAGGCGTACGAGCACATTATTCCTCCTCGGGCCCTCTAAAACAACATGAAACAGACAAATGTTATCCAACAGTGTGCTCAGCAGCCTCATCCAGTACATTCCTGCTATATTGTGAGGACTTGGGTAGACGGTGCTGTGCGTTTCCATGGAAACCACCCCTGCTCTGGCTCATAATATTCTCCCATGAAAGGAGAGTAGAACGGCTTCAACATAGCCATTTGTTCCAGTGGTGAAAAAAACAACAACAGCAACAACAACAAAAAACACTGATGGTGGCTGAGGCCACATCAGACGTTTCACAGAACTATTATACTGCTTTTAATAGACATTGTATTTATTTAATTCTTCTATCGTTTATTTTTCCACTGGTGGGGTTCGACATCAGTGGTGGATGAAGTACTAATAACTTTTACTTAAATAAAACTACCAATACCACAATGTAAAAGTACGAGCATCAAAAACATACTTAAAGTGCAAAGTGCTCATAATGGAAAATATATTAATTTAATTTAGCAGCTGGCAAGTGTAGAGCTAATATACATTTTTTTGTACCACTGGGTATCTTTATCTATATTATTGCATCATATTATATTTGTGTATATATATATATATATATATATATATATACATTCTGGGTATCTTTATCCATATTATTGCATCATATTATATTTGTGGATATATATATAGATATATATATATATCTATATATATATAAACTCTAGGTATCTTTATCATATTATATTTGTGGATATATATATATATATATATATATAAATTCTGGGTATCTTTATCCATATTATTGCATCATATTATATTTGTGGATATATATATATATATATTATTTTAAACCAATTCTTTTAGTAATAATCTGAATCTGCAAAGTAAAATATGCCAAATAAATGTCACATTTTAGTGAAATAAAAGTTTAAAGTAGCACAAAATGGAAATACTCAGAATTATTCAGAAGTACAGATGTAGTGTACACCTATGCTCTCTCTCTCTTTCACTTTTCACAACCATCACTATGAATCACCACCGTTTCTTTCTTCTCTTGAAGGCTTGACTCCACCGAGAAAGCACATGGAGCAGGATGTGGAGAGCCCGGCCATCATCAAGAAGCCCAAGTTGCCACAGCAGGACTTTGACGACTTGCCAAAACCGCTGTCGGAAAAGGAGCGGGCCGATAGGTTCCAGCGGTACGTCCAGAAAAATGGGAAGTGCAACGTCCGTCACGGTAACGTCCAAGAGATGTACCGCTACCTGACGGACCTCTTCACCACGCTGGTCGACCTCCAATGGGGCCTCAACCTGTTCATCTTCGTGCTGGTGTACACCGTGACGTGGCTGTTCTTCGGCTTCATGTGGTGGCTCATCGCGTACCTTCGGGGCGATCTGGAGCACTTGACAGAGAAAGAGTGGACCCCGTGCGTCAACAACCTCAACGGGTTCGTGGCAGCTTTCCTGTTCTCCATCGAGACGGAGACCACCATCGGCTACGGCTACAGAGTCATCACGGACCAATGCCCCGAGGGGATCCTCCTGCTTCTGATTCAGTCGGTGCTGGGATCCATCGTCAACGCCTTCATGGTGGGTTGCATGTTTGTTAAGATCTCCCAGCCCAAGAAGCGGGCCGAGACGCTCGTGTTTTCCACCAACGCCGTCATCTCGATGAGAGACGGCCGGCTGTGCATGATGTTCAGAGTCGGAGACCTCCGCAACTCGCACATCGTGGAGGCTTCGATCAGGGCCAAGCTCATCAAGTCCAAGCAGACCAAGGAAGGGGAGTTCATCCCTTTGAACCAGACGGACATAAACGTGGGTTACAACACGGGAGACGACAGGCTCTTCCTGGTGTCGCCGCTCATCATCTGCCACGAGATAAACCAGAGCAGCCCCTTCTGGGAGGTCTCCAAAGCCCACCTGACCAGGGACGAGCTGGAGGTCGTTGTGATTCTGGAGGGGATGGTCGAGGCCACCGGTGAGTCCTCACTTGTTTCAGGTGTTGTATTGGTGATGTTATTATGAATGTGATGTCACCGCCATCTGGGCGCAGTGCGGAGCGGCGGCCTCGAGCTCGCCGTTGGGCCACGCTCACACGCTCGATCCAACGACTGATGAATAATAAATAAAATAATATTTATAAGAATAAAAGAAACATTTAACGGTGTTGCACAGTATGAACCCGTATCATTATTTAAATATATATATATATTTTTTTAGCAATATCAGCTTTATGGTTCGAGGAATGGTAACTCAAGTGAGTTAATCCACCACTTTGGTCCTGACCGAAATATAAAAAATTCTGTGAGGTCGTTAAATTTTTTATTATGGAGTCTCAGGGCTTTGGCGAGAGCATCGATGGATACAACGCCAGTTCCCCATTGGCGAGGGCCGTCTCGTGGCAAAGTAAACCGGGAAAAATATTCTAAATATAGTTATAGTAAACCTCATGCAACCCAATTTCAAAAGACCCAAACTCTTCCTTTAAGACAGACATATACCTCCAGACTGAAACATACTTATTTTTCATATAGCGCCAACCACGATGTTTACATTGTGTGGTTTTGAGTAAGATGTCACAGGTCAGACATGAACTAACAGTAACACCCACACATACTAAACTGTACAAACCAACACCGGGAATGAGACGAACAGGGTTTAAATACACAGGGAAGGTGCAGGTGATTGGACACCGGGGAACGAGACACAGGTGGACACAATGAGGGCGGGGCTAGCAATCACACAGGTGGAAACAATCAGGGACAGGGCAGGTGATCACAGGGACAGGAAGTGCAGGAAACAGAGGACACGAGAGACAGGGACTTCAAAATAAGACAGGAAACGAGACACAGAAACTCCGGATCGTGACAATTTGGATGTATTGGCACAAACTTAAACACAATTTTGAATTTCTCCTTCAGGATGAATATTAAAAACTCTGGTGGTTCTGACTTTCTTTCCTCTCGGGTCGCCATCATCAGCTAAATGTTTTAAATCATTCCCTTCCCATGATACATGTGTTTGAAGTCCAGCACAATAACAGTTCATTCCATCATTCCTAAAGTGTGGCCAGAGATTCAGACTTCCAGCAGCAGCTGTTATGTAACTGAACATTATAGGTTCACCATTTTAAAAGTTTATCTTAAAATGGTCGTTCAGTGCCCATATCCTCCTTGAAACAGGTTTGCTCGCTATAATCAATCCTTCTATGATATAGTTTCAATGATTTGGCTCAAAATCTTCCGAGCAATATTATCTCCTTGTCCTGATCCAACAAAATAAATGTAATTGAATGTGTGGTCATCCTCTCAGAAAGATGCTTAAGATCCTGAAAGCCTGTTCATGCCGATAGGTACCATCCCCTGCTATTACCAGGCGTTTGGTTTATAACAATATAGACTGCTGGTTGGGCTAGGTGGATTTTTTCTTTCTGACCCTTGCATAGAAATGTTCATAAATCCACACAGAAATCGTCAGTAATCTAGTGATCCAACACTGCAAACAGGAACTGCTCATAACTCGGCAGACTTTGTGACATTCTGTTGACATTTGCCAAAATGTAATTAACACAGGCTAAAGAAACAGGGCCTAAGCTCACTGAATCCATTCAATCCAATTCAGTTTATTTTATATAGCCCATATGAAACGCATCATCTCTCTTTCCTGGTGAGCGTATTGCATCACTTCCGGTTGCCAGCTTAGCAGCGAGCGATGGCTGCCTCATCTTCCTCTCCCGTCCCCTCTTGCTCAGTGTGTCACATGTATCCTTATTCCTCTGCCTCCTTTAATGATCAGGATACATGCGACAAGCGTAGTTTATTTGCAATTTGTGATAATGGGCTATGCAAAATAAACTGAATTTAATTTAATTGAGTGTCACAAATTACGAATTTGCCTCGGAGGGCTTTACAATCTGTACATATACGACCTCCCTGACCTTTGACCTCACATCGGATCAGGAAAAACTCCCAAGAAATAGAAAAAACCCTTTCACAGGGTAAAAAAAAGGGAAGAAACCTTCAGGAGAGCAACAGAGGAGGATCGCAATCATCACAGAGCTACATAAACACATTCAATGAATATGACAGAGTGTATGAATAATTCGTAATAGGCGACATTACACTTATATTCCCGTTTCAAACTGTTGTATTTGAGTCGATTAAGAGAGGTAGAGGGTAATGTGAATGAACCGTGGGGCTCGATCTGTTTATCTTCATGCCACAACTTGCTTGATGTCTCCAGGCATGACGTGCCAGGCGAGGAGCTCATACGTCAGCAGGGAGATCAAGTGGGGCTACCGCTTCACGCCGGTCCTGACGCTCGAGGACGGCTTCTACGAGGTGGACTACAAAAGCTTCCACGACATATACGAAACCAACACGCCCGCCTGCAGCGCCAAAGACCTCGCCGATATGATCAACCGCACCCGCCTGCCCCTCACCTGGTCGCTGGCCAGCAGGCTGAGCCAGCAGGGGCTGCCCGAGTCCGAGCGCGAGGGCCCGGAGAAGACCAAGACCGGCCCGGTCAACCAGGGGAAGAGCCGGCAGGCGGAGAAGAACGGGGCCGTTGCCAACGGAGAGAGCGAGTCCAAAGTGTGACGGCTTCTAGAAAGACAGAAGGTTTTGAGGTCCATATGAGATTATTGTGTGCTCGTCTCCCATTTTGGGATGACCGCACAAGCTTACAGAGCACAGGCGAGAGTTCGATGACCGATGAGCACAGTGGACCAAGTATTCCTGCACCGAGAACCGCTTTCTCTCAGTGATCTCAGAGTAATCCCCCCAAAAATCCCCCGACAACACATGTAGACACGTGGTCCACCGCTGAACTGAAAACCCTCCGCGGGAAGTGCATGTTTCAAATATAACGTGATGTCCTCCTGAGGAGATTCCTATTATTCTTTCTGTTAAGATATTCCATGGGGCATTTGCATAAGTATTTTTGTATATACTATAAAATGTTTTGAATTCTTTGTTTTGTTGCAGTGTGCATATTTGATAAATGTTTGATACTAATTCTTATAGGTTAGTTCTGTATATTCTCTGCCTTACTGTACGTATAAAGCTTTCATTATTTGGTTTCTCAGAACTATATCAGCATGTATAAACATGATCTGCAGTTAATTTATCTTGTGTTGTGTATATACTGTACTATTACAAGGAACACTTAAGTCTCAATGGATGCAAACACTAGTTTAAACCAATGAAAAATACTTCTCCACATGATAAATGTTTGTTTAAGGTTGTTACTATTATTATGTTTTCTTTATAAGCCATCACTTACTGTTTGCAGCTGGGTGACTTCACACAATGGCCCTTTAAAAACTGAATCTCGTCACTTTTGCACATTAGAGGCCTCCGATGGAGAAATGTAGTCGCTGTTTCAGTTTCTAGAAATCTCTCACGTGTCACCTACAGTAACAAATAATAAATAAATTGCATATTATGCACTTAATGAGACATGTTTTATGTGATTATTGCCTCTTAAAAGTGTTTTCAGCAGTGGAAGGAAGTACTGAGATCATTTATAAACGTCATACTTCAAAATCCTGCTTACATAACATTTGTATTTTCAGCTCAATGTACCTAAAGTTCTCATTCTGCAGTACAAATGTGTACTGAAAATATCTGACAGATTATTAATACTGAAGCATCAATTTTACTGAAGATACTCGAGATGGAGGAAGTAATAACTATATTTAGCTTATTCAGTGGTTCACATTCTGGGGGTTGAGCCCCTTCTTAAGGGGCCCCAGAAAACACTATTAGGGGTATTAAAATGATAAATGTCCGGACATTTCTCTAATCTTCCATTTTCAAAAACAATTTTAATGTGAAATAATGGATTATTTTAATTCATTGTTTCTCAAACAGTAATCAAAAATGTTCGAGAGAAATTTGACTTTATGTCGACGTCTGAAATATTACAAGGAGCCCAAACTACACAATGTTTTTGTTAGAGATTATACATTTAAAAAGTCTTGGAGCTGCTGGTTTAATCTTTAACGCAGTGTTGTACATTTGTTAAGATATCATACATTTTCAAATGGAAAACACCTTATCTGAAAAATAACTAATGTATTGGAGTAAAAAAATATAAAGTACTATAAAACTGTATTTAAATACAGTACTTCAGTAAATATACTCGTTACATTCGACCTCTAACGCTTTTTGTTTGTGGGAAAACACCCTCAGTGTTTATATACGACATATTTATATTTAGTTGATAATCACACGATGAAGAGGAGAGGATGTGTTTGAACCTGCCCATCATGATGTGTCAAAGACAATCAACGACGCGGAGGACCAGGAGGAGAGGGGGGAATTAAGAGGAAACAAAGGGCCCGCTAAAAGAGGAGCAGCACACACACACACACACACACACACACACATACCAGTGTCGGAAATACACAAGGGCAAAGGGCAAAACTGCCTCTAGAAATATAATTTTGCGCCCCGATCACTGGGAGAGGCAAACAATGCCCCCATAATTTCGACTTTAATAGCGTTTTATTTTTGTTCTTGGTTTTGTGTGTTCTATCCGTACTTCCTGTAATAGGTCAAAATCAATAAATAAAATGTTGAACTATAAGAAAACAAAGAAAAAAGTTATAATTGTTAATAGTAGTTTAAAAAAAATTATAATAAATAACCACAAAGAAATAAGAATAACATTGAATATGATTTATGTTACATAATATCTACTGAATATATAATATTAACCTTTACATTAAAAAAAAGATTCTTTTGAATTACAATGAGCTGAATTCAAGAAATGTAATTTACTTATGAATTACATTTTACTTAATTTTGTTTGAATAAAGTCAGCTGTGAATCACTGACTATACTTTTATTATATTCATATATATATATATATATATATATACATATATTTTACTCTCCTGATATACTGTATATATATATATATATATATATACAGTATATCAGGAGAGTAAAAGATGCAGAAAATGTGTCATTTAGAGATCTTTGTTTTTAATCCACTTAATCCATCTTCTCCCACGCGGTGAAGGGGGTGCTGTTTTCCTAAAGGGAAGACATGTTTAATTATTGTTATTTACCGATCTAATTATAACCAAGTCGTGGCAGCAGTTGAACATTTTTTTGTGCTCCAGAAAAGTTCAAAAACATGCAAACAACTTTACTGCGTTGATCAAATGAATCACCCCCCCCCCCCCCCAGCTGATGAGCCGATTATTGATTCTTCACTTGGTGTTGAGGAGAATTGTTCTCACATGAATCATCATGCCTTCACAGTAAGGTGATGTATGCGACAGTGTGACAATGTTATCATTGTGAACCATGACTAAATTATATATTTCGCTTTAAATCACGAATTGTATGATATGATAAAAAACCATTATGTGATATGTTATACTTGTGCTTTCCCAGTCTGGAACAAGCATCCCCAGTTTATGACATCTCAGGTGGGAAGAGATCCAAAGTTATGGATCTTATGGCAAAGCTGCAGGCGGTGATGTAGGTTGTACCACCGTGTACAAGGTGTTCATTTAACTCTAACTCCATGTTTCCTGATCTGAATCTGAACCCTCATCAGGTCAAGTCCCCGTGATCAAGCATCAAGGTCAGAAAAACAGCAGCGCTCCGGTTCGTGTCGTGGGATGCGTCTTCTCTCTCAATCAATCAGGTTTTCCGAAGTCTTTGCCCCTCTCGTAGCCGGTTGTATATGGGGGCCCACTACCAGACCACAGACAGCGAAAAAACGACGGCGGGCTCTCAGATTTATTCTGTCATCTGCAAATTTGTAAGAAGACAGAGAATTACAATAAACCGACACGGCGGGTGATTAACGCACACACTTTCATAACTTAAATTGTTCGAGCGGCGGACCGCGGTGTCGTCATTACCACCCGGCGGTACAACAATCCTGACTGTATCTCCTTACTTATCCTTAGCCAGCCCAGAAGCAAGACTCCGTCGCGCCCGCTCCGGTGATTCTAGTCACACTAGTCTAGTCTCCGGCTTCCCGCTTTTCACTGCTTCCTGACTCTAGAGCTCCCGTGTGTTAGTCAGCAGCGGGTGAAACTGGGTGAGCAAAAACTGGTGGTGGCGCGTTCGAGGGATTTGTGTTCTGCTTAGCAGGCCGAACTGATTACTGAACCAGTTACCCACGATCCCGCCATGGATCAGCACCGAACAGCGCACCAGCAGCTGACTGTAGCTCCGGGACCGACCACGAGCGGCGGGCGCAACATGACGGCTGAGATAGCATCGAGCGCGGAGCCGCAGCTAAACCTGCCTCAGCCCCCCAACCTGCCAATAAACTGACAACTTGTTTGTTATTATTTTCATATTAAGGAGCGGGGGATAACTATACATAATACAAGCGAGTGAGAGGAGGGAGGAGGGAGGGAGAGAAGAAGAAGTCATGCTCGCTGTTGAGCTGGCAACCAGAGCTTACCGGAAGAGTGAGATGATGCGTTCAGGAGCACTGGTCCCAAGTGCAATACATTCATTTCAATATAAGTACGGAAATTAGAGGAGGGGTCAAATACTCAGGGGTCAGATTTGGGTTTTGAGGGAAATGAAAATATAGATGCAGGGTGGTGTATACACACTTACAAGTAAAAGATAATTAAGGGGGTGCCGGGGTTGCTTTTTGTTGTTGTTGTTGTCTTGTTGTTGTTTTTTTTGGGGGGGGGGTGTATATATGCGTGTGTATATGCATGTTTGTATGTGTATATGTATGTGTGTGTATGGCTGTATGTATATGTGTGTATATATATGTTTATGTCTGACATTTTTGTACTTGTTTTATGTTTATATTACTAAACGAATAAAAAAATGTAAGTGACAAAAAAAAAAAAATCTAGTAAGGACACTTATCAGACATCTAAAGCCAGTCCATGCAGTTTCAGATGTACAGGGTTGTTGTATGTATTAAAAACCAGCCTCAAAGAACGCACCATAACTTTAATTATTATGCCAGAAAGCTCAACAGGGTTGCAAACCCAGTACATTTGGAATAAATGGTCAATTTCAGTAATATGTCAAGAGGATGTTTCTACGTCATCTTGCTCAAACGCGATGGAGAACCCAGAAACTGATGTGGATAAACAATTACTTCCTGTTATTCCACTTTCAGATTCATTCATATGATATCTGCTTTTATCGGAGATGAAGATTTTGTTCTCAATTTATTTCACATTTCACAATATCTGTCAACAAATTGTATGGATACTTCCTGTCTTCTGCACTGCCTGTGTCACTAAACCCAAATATTATTGTATAATTACATTAATATAAACAGTTTGACTTCTATTCATGGTGTTTTTTATTTCATAATAGGAGAACACTGTTTTTTTTCAAATAACTTAAGCTTCATTTTAAATAAAATCAATTAAACAACTGACATCAAAGAACCAAGTTAGCTCTTTGAATTAACAGGATAATTTAAGCTCAAAATAATAATCACCGTAAATCTGGATTAGTTGAACCACAGATGCTAAACAGGGCCTTGATGAGTAGCTTAGTTATCATTTTACAGGCTTTTAATTCAACACTAGCCACTGAACAAAAAAACACTACAAAGACTCTAAAGCAAACGACATAAAAACAAAACCAGTAGTTGTGCAGCTGACAATCGGACACCAGTCCGTTATTATACAGTACGTCACAGGAAAATAACATAATCAATATTTTAAACACATTTTACATAGTTTTCTTTCATAAAACGTGCTTTTTGCATTCAAACACAGATTCATCATGAAATGCATTAAGCTGACTCTAAAAACATAGTTTAAACGTTATAGTGTTGACAAAATATATACAATTCAAAAGCCTCGTTAAAGTTCATTTGCTACTTGACTAAATGTGTTACATTTCAGTTCAAAATATTAAACGTATGAAAAAAAAGTTCAACAAAACAGTATATTTAGTCCCTCCCCTTCTGGTTTTGGAAAAAGAGTTGTACGTTAGTCAAATATAATTTTGATCAATTTAGAAAGTCAAGAAAGTTTCAGTTTGTTGTAGCATTTAGATTTGAGTGAAACCCCTCAGTGAGCCGACGTTACCTCTCTCGTCTCGCACAATGTACGTCAGCAACACGTCACCGTAGCTTGATAGTCAGGTAACGCACAAATATAACGTTATCTTACCCGATGTTTAACCGGCGACTCTTTTCTTAAAAATCATCGGGTAAGATAAAAGACCGAGCAAGACCCGTTGTCTTTGCAGCCAACGTCACATTCTGGTATGAAACGTGACATCTTTTCACTGTTTTCCATCAAAATGTGACTTTCCCGATGAGCAAAACTGTCTTTTAAATTAACACATATACGTGTAATTCATGGCACAATTCAAACTGACTGCTGTATATATTTTCCTTTGTGGTCCAGGATACGTGGTGGCACCCCACCGCTCTATTGGAGGGAAAGAAAAAAGAAAACCAACCACTAAAAACAGAAATAACGAGGCAAACCGAAACGCCAACGCATCGGCAATAAACCGAAGTTTCTACTTGCTTTTCCAGACGAAACAGATTCTGTGGTTTCTAAAAAAACGTGACAGTTGAGCAGAATAACCATAAAGGCCACAACGAGCTCGCGAGCCTCCGAACACTCAGAGCTTCCTTAACCCTCCTGTTGTGACCCCATTCAATGTTTAACGTCTCTAAATAAATGATTGACATCATTTTTTTTGCTTCATATTTCATGACTTTTCCTAATTTATTGGGGACAACTGGGAAAACATAAAATGTACATGATGATATATTTTCACTGTCCTGAACACAACTTGTACCCATCGGAGTTCTTTGGGTTCAATTTGACCCCAGGCTGTTTTTCACTGTGTAAAACATATCAGAAATATCAACTTTTTTATTTATTTAAAGGGCTATTGACACTTAAACTTGGGAAACAATATTAATTCTAATCATTTTCTGGAGGTTTTAATTGCTGGGGTCAAATTGGCCCCAATGGTAAAAGATGTTAGTACATTTGAAGGTAACAGGAGGGTTGAGTATTGTTTACTCCCTTTGATTTTGTTCCTTTTTAATAAAGAGTTACTGAAACATATTCTCATCTATTCTCTCTTTGCTCTCACGTTTACGAACCGACAGGAAGTTCAAGAGACATTTCAGTCGCTGGCTTCTAGTTTGTGATGCATTGAGGCGTTCGTCGCTTTCATGAAGCAGCCGTGGAACGAACGTCAGGTACTTTCTATACTGCTGGGTATCTTAACCAACACTGGTACATTATAATGTATGAACTGGTTACATTCTGCATTATTAATCTCAATCCGCAAGGCAACGAAACATATCAAATACATATTGGTACTGTGCTCTCTGGTACTTCTTTTTAAAATGTAGTGGAGTAAAAGTATCAAGTAGCAATAAAAGAAAACGTTCCTTAAAGGTACCTCCGCACTGAAGCTCGGCACCGCCTCGATACGCGCTGTCGGCCGAAGGTGCTAATTTGCGTCTCGCTGCTGTTCATAAACAATACATTCCGGAGACACGAGGCGTTTAAGCTGCACACGAAGCTCATCGTGATCTATATTAGTCTGTGTGGGGCGTTCCCACGAAACTCAAAGCGCAGGCGATGAGCTCGACTTTTCGTGAAAGCAGGAGCACCATCGCTGTGCGTGGAAAGTTCTCAAGACGCCGCTACCCGGCGAACACCTGGGGCGTGAGCGGCGGCGGCGGGTCGTCGCCGTCCGCGTCGTCGTCGTCGCCGGCCGACGCGGCGCGAGGCGGGACCTCCAGAGGGTACCTCTCCAGGACGTCGTCCACCTCCCGCTGCACGCCCGCGGGCCAGGAGAGGAGGTCGGCCTGCAGGCTCTGAGCGGCCTCCATCAGCGCCTGCTGCCGGCTGCCGAGGCCCGACAGCAGCTCCAGGTTGTGATTCAGCTGAGCCAGGCGGGGGCGGGCGCGGGGCGCGGCGGCGGCGGCTCGTCGCCTCGAGGCGCTGCATCGCGGCGGCTTGGCCCGTAGCGCCAACTCCGCGAAACTCCGGGAAGAGTTGAGACTGAGCGTAGACTGCCCAACTTCGGCGAACGCTGCACAGCACTGAGAGACAGAAAAGACAGGAGGCACGGCGGCTGAATACCATCGCTGAGACTCTTCTCCACATCAGTCATTTAACTCAATATTTAGAGTTAATGAAGAAATCTTATAACATATACCCAGTGGCAATTAGCTTAGGTTAGCATCAGACTGGGATTTAGGAGGAAACCACTAGTCTGGCTCTATCCAAGAGTAACACATGATGCCAACCACTAAAGATCATAAATTAACACGTCTTGTCTGGTATGAAAAGGTAAAACAACGACAAAGATTATGTGCTAGACTATTTTCACTTATTTCTCTCTCTGGGAGACACCTTTTCTCATTTTAAAGTCCCTGAAAACTTAGTTTTGTGTCCTGAAGTATGACATTTGATATGAATGACTAAATAAATAAGCAACAACATGAGATTAGATTAGAGCAGGGGTCTCAAACTGACAAAATCATTGTAGTGGCTGGGTGGAGTTAGGATCGGCTCAGGGAACAGGTGCTGGGAAGAGGCCTAATTGGCCTCAGATGTTGGGAATCTGGTTAGTTGTCTCTCTGCTATCAGGGCTCCAGACTGCGACCAAATGGTCGCATTTTGCGCCTAAAATTAGACACAGTGCGAGTAAATTTTTCATCAACTCGCGCATGCGCGACCAGTAAATTAGCAGATTTTTTTTGTTTTGTTATTAAATATTTTTGTTGCTGACAAACTTGTTCTACACTTCAGCCCACTATAGTTAGCGGTAATGCCTGAATGACTGGTTTGCTAACCGACATTAACTCCAGAAGAAGAAAGGAGACGAAAACCGAAGACTGTTTCAGCTGCTGCGGTCAGGCAGGCGCCTCCGTAGTCACGCTGCAAGAACAGAGAGACTGAGACGGAGTTTCTTTCCTCAGGCCATCAGGATTGTGAACTCCGACCTCACCAGGACCCCCACATAGACCCACACAACTGCCCCTCTTAGGCACACACACACACACACACACACACACACACTTACTGTAAATATTGTGTTGTTTTTTATTTGTAAATAGTGTGTACTTGTTGCCCTTGCACATTCCTGCTGAGCATTGCCACTTTCATTTCACTGCACACCCTGTGTGTGTATGTGACAAATAAAACATCTTGAATCTTGAGAAGGCTGGCCTGTGTGTGAGAGGAGGAGGGGGGGGGGGGGGGCTAATGTGTGAAAAGAGGCGCACCGCAGCGGAGACGATGCGCCCGGCGAGGGCCGCAGAGTGAGAGGTCAGAGGGGATCCTCACCACCGAGCGGCGTCCCCGTCCCCCGAGTTGAATCACTGGGTCAACTCAGCCGACTCTCACATGTCTGAGCCCCGATAGACTGATGTTCACGGTAAACGCATTCGATCAGGAGCGCGCGAGGGTTTTGATAAAGTTAGCGGAAGGATTTAAGTGACAACATCCGGTTTGGCAAAGTTAGCGGAAAGAACCACGTGAAACAACATCCGTTTTTCAAAATAAGATGTCGACAAATCATACACGAACATATAAAAGTAAACAGTGAACTGATTTTGTATCTTTATAGATCGTTTCTGAGATTTAGCTTAAATTATGCTAACATTAAAACATTTTTACTGGACCAAGGAAGAGTTTATAAAAATTAGTCAGTCTATTGTATGTTAAGAAAAGTCCTGTATATAGATTTCCCCAAGAGTTCCAGGAAATGAAGAATGCAGATGTGTTCCATACATATCTGAAATCCCCTACAATAGCAATCAAACAATTTTAATGTATCAATTAGGACATTTTTCAAAGTAAAAGTCCTAAATGTTTAAAGAAATCGGTAATTTATTTAATGTTTGAGTTGCTTTATATATGTATTTCCTCATAGTCCTAGGCAATAATGCTACACAATAAATAGAATGCTTCAATCAACACCGTGATCGGTATTATCGGATCGGAAGATACTGATTTCGGTGATCGGTGATCGGTATTATCGGTGATCGGCAGATACTGATTTCAGTGATCGTGATCGGCACCAAAAACCTGATCGGTGCATCTCTAGAAACCAATAAATGTTTTGATTGGCCACATCGAAGTGCAACATGCACATGCTCAAGGTATGTTTTCTCTTAAAATATGTTTAAACTCAATACAGTAACTTCTGAAGAGTTCTCTGTTGTGAATGTTTTGCAGTTCATGAAGGCAAACAGGCATAAGATTGTATATTGTCAAATTATTTATCAGTAATACAGTAAAAATGATGGGAAAACTTTGCAAGTCGATTTATAGTGTGCGCCCCTAAATTTTCTGCTTGCGCCCCTAAAATTGTAAGTTAGGGGCCACTGTGCTCCTAGTAAAAAAAGTTAGTCTGGAGCCCTGGCTATACAAGCTGGAGGGGAGATGGAGGGACGAGGCCGGCAGAGCAGAGCTACAAATAAAGTATCTTGCCAAACGGCACACTACGTGTCTTCAATCCGTGGTGCTGGGGGGTGGAAAACCCGGGGAAAGTTACGAGACCTGTTACAGTCGTCATATTATCCACAAAGACATTTTTGTTTTTAATTTTTATTGTAGTCGTTTCGTATAAATTCAGACTAACCCTTCATATACAATCGGAAATAAAATTAATTCTATAAAAAAAAAGAAGTGTTTGTTTGGCTCAAAATGATGGAAAAGGTCGACCGCACATGACCGGGCAGTTTTGGATGAGAAGCGAGCAGCCTTTGTTGGTTGTTTGCTGCAAACAACAAAAATGTCTCTTTCCAAAGCAAAAACAGAGTGGATGATGAACACAGTTTCAGGATAGACATTGGCAGTAGTTTTGTGTGGAGTTTAATGCAAATGCCACTTGCCTCATATGCAAAGACAGAGTATCCGTTCGAAAAGGAATATAATCTCAAGCGTCATCACTCGACTAAACACAGTGTGAGAAGTAACTGGCGGATGAGAAGAATAAACGAGCCACGCGGCTTCAGAAAGGATTCACGTCTCGGCTAAGTATTTTCCACGAGGCCGAGAAGGCGACGCCGCAGCCGAGGCGACTCGAGTGTCGAGTGAGTTAATCGGCGAAGCGGGAAAGCCGTTCGCCGAAGGGCAGTTCCTGAAGGATTGCGTGTTGCTGATAGTCTGTGGACAGAAAATAAGAGCGTGTTCATTAATATCGAGCGACGATCAGTTACGAGAATTTAGAAGTTTGTGTCCAATTCACAGCCGGAGCGATTGAGACGGGAAGGCATTACAACGGAAGTTGAAGAAAAGGAGAAAGTCCTGACGACATTGTCGAAAATCTGTCAGAGATCGAACAATTGAAGCAATCTCTGCAACAGGCACTGTGCAGTAAATGCTTAATATGTCAACATGTCATGTCTGTTTTCCTCAAATGTCTCAATGACATCAGGTCCGGGAGTCTACGGCACCTCAGGGCCTTTTTTAGAAGAATTTAAGTCCACATACGGTGTACTTTATTTTACTGAGGTGGGAAATGTCCTGAAGAGATGTTTTGAGTTCACAGAAAAAGTGAAGAAAGTCATGGAAGATGGCAGAATGGATGTTTCTGAACTTGACGATCCAAGATGGGTTATGGACCTTGCATTCCTAGCGGACATGACACAGGAGCTGGACATCCTTAACCTGAAGCTCCTGGTCAGCTGATGAAAATGTGATAGCCTTCTCTACAGAAACAGAAATTGTGCAAACATTTCCCAACACGCATACCTCTCGTGGTTATCGTTCAGCGGTGATGAATATGCCTCTGCTATTGAAAACCCACTGCAGGAGTTTCATCAGCGTCTTGCTGACTTCAAGGCATGCGCCATGACACTTTCCAGCTGTTTGTAGACCCCTTCTCAGCAGATGTGGAGAGTTTCCCTCAGTTATGTTGCAAATGGAACTTATTGACTGATCTAAAAACTAAATTCAGAGAGCAGGCACAGGCCCAGGCTTAGTGATGCCCGTCTGGAAGCTGAACTCTGGGGTTCAACTGTGACCTCTATCAGGGCCAATGTGGCTCAGCCGTGTGGGCAGAAGCTTTTGTTGGTTCGGAGCAACTTTTCAATAAGTTATTAAAATATACACTACCGTTCAAAAGTTTGGGGTCACTTAGAAATGTCTTTATTTTTCAAAGAAAAGCACTGTTTTTTCAATAAAGATAACATTAATCAAAAATACACTCTATACATTGTTAATGTGGTAAATGACTATTCAAGGTGGAGACGTCTGGTTTCTAATGAAATATCTCCATAGGTGTATAGAGGCCCATTTCCATCAACTATCACTCCAGTGTTCTAATGGTACATTGTGTTTGCTAATCGCCTTAGAAGACTAATGGATGATTAGAAAACCCTTGTGCAATTATGTTAGCACAGCTGAAAACAGTTATGCTGGTGATATAAGCTATACAACTGGCCTTCCTTTGAGCTTGAAGTTTGAAGAACAAAATTAATACTTCAAATATTCATCATTATTTCTAACCTTGTCAATGTCTTGACTATATTTTCCATTCAATTTTTAATTCATTTGATAAATAAAAGTGAGTTTTCATGGAAGACACGAAATTGTCTGGATGACCCCAAACTTTTGAACGGTAGTGTATATATATATGCACTGTCAAAAACTAACTGTAGAAACTGCCGGTTGAGGAAAATATGTTATTAATGTAAAAGTTCAAAAGTAAACTTTAAAAAAATATTGCGCTTTCTCTGTGGCCCTATAAGATCCCAATACCAGCGATGGCCACAAGCCAAATTGAGTTTGAGACCCCTGGATTAGAGATTCCCAAACCTTTCTGAATATTTACCCCTAGAAACCAATTTGCCAAAGTATACACGGTATAATTAAAAGAGCCCCATAGCCTTAATACAGCCATTGCTGTTCCTTTGGCCCTGTGACAATAAACCCCAGATTGATGTAGCTAGCCCAGTAAAGTATTTACATTTTGAAACAGTTCTGGATTAGAACGCTAACATTTCAAACACTCTTGTTTCATTAGGACTGTGTGTGTGTGTGTGTGTGTCAGATTTGATCGACGCCGAACAGATGAGGCCCACAGCTCCAACTGAGAAGAAAGTAGAAGACATAAGAAGAAAGAGAACTGACCAGGTTGGTGAAGTAGTATCCATCCTCTCCGGTCATCAGCCTGCTGGGGTTACAGAAGCGGGTGATGTACTGGATGTTGGACTGGAGGCGCGGAGGGTTGGCTTTGAGCACGATGTAGATGAGCGCGGGCAGAAAGTCGTCCGCTGAAGCCGGCTCGTTCTTCGTGGTCCTGATGGCGCTGAAGATCTGTTTGCTGCAATGCGTGATGCAGGTGAGTTTGTCCCGGGGAACCCTCTTGGAGTCCATCTCAATGACGTCTGGAAAAGACAAGAGGAAAAGGTCGGGGGATGGACAGACACGCGTACGAAATAAAAAACCTCTATTTAGTTAATTGAGAGAAAATTATTTAGATAGTTGATTCATTGTTTTTGTCATTTTCAAGCAAACTGGCAAATATTTCACTGGTTCCAGCTGCTCTGGACATTAACTGGTGTATATTAAGTGTATACTTTTGTATGTTAGTATTGTTGTGAAGGACAAAACAGGAAATGAACTTCGGCTCTGTCAGAAAAGTGACGTACTTTATCACCTTTCATACAAACCCTGTAAAGTAAGGAGTCACTTTTGTGGAACATTAAATGTAATGTAATGAAATAAAGGTAAAATATAACAACTATTTCATTATCCTGCCAAAAATATTTACTGAAATGTAGATTTTAAAGATTGCCTGCTTTTAAAAAGCTAGTCTATGTGTCAAAAAATCCTGAGACATATTAAGTTTAAAACGATACATTATTTGTGGCAGACAGTCATGATGTCAGATAGTTTTTCTTTGTTTTTATCTTGTTGTTGCGAAATCTGTCTGAGATTTCTGCCTCCACCACAATGCTGAAATGTGTGTGTGTGGTTATGCTGTGAAGTTAAACATTTAAGTGACGCCTATTTAGAAACTATTCAAACGACCTGGCGCATTGACAGCAGCTGGCACACCTTATTATGGAGACGAAGTAAACAAACATGCAGCCAATGGGGAGTTCATTAGCTATTGAGCAAGTGACGGTGCAGGCGAGATGTGTGTTCGTGTTTTTCAGTGAGATAAGAAGGAGACTTTAGCAGGAAGGCCAACAGGGTTGTTGTTGTTGTTGTTGTTCAGAGTCTGCGGCTCTGGCATTGTGTAGCTGTCGGCTCTGTCGATGATTGGACGTTACCGCAAATGTGGGTTGTAATGAAGATTAATCGCCTGTTCTCTGTGGAGACGGAGAGACCCGCACTGCGGCCACGCTGGCGGTTGACTCACACACTGACTGACCTGTTATCGCTTTGACCACATTCTCGGAGACTTCAGGAATTTCTTCGTCCATGGAAACACAGAGCATCTCGATGGTCACCCAGTGGAGCGCCCTGCAAAACAGCGATACTCAGAGACCCAGACTCCCACTGAATGTAACACTGGAACCAGCAACGGTTCCTCAGAAACAAACTTCATCTGAATGTGTGTGTGTATTGTTCCACTTATAGTCATACAAAAAGTTAGCGATTAGCTGTTTCTTCAATAACTCTTTAAACAGAGACACAAAAAACAGTGGAACTCAGACACTAAATGTTTTATTTACAAAAAATAATAATAAATGACTCAAACGGAATTATTTTTTCAGTCCACAAAACCCGACGTGACCCTCGATCATTGTTGAACGAATGATGTCCTTGAGCTCTAAATATTCAATCTGTTTTCTTTGGCACGTCTTTGCGAAAGCAACACGTTGCCTATTAATTCCACCATGGCTGCATCATTGTGCAGTTGACACTGAATCAAACACCATTTTCCTATTTTAATCGGCAGGCATTTTAATGTTCATTTTCCAGTTTATTTTACCGACGACTGGTGATTTTTTTCTATTCCTACTCCACTGTTGCTCAGAGGGATCTTTGTCTTTTCCGCCCTCTTCATTTGTCTGGTTGAGCCTTTGTTCGACTTCTCAATGTGCAAAACAAACCCGTCATACAAAACAGCGTCGACTGGTGAAGAGGACTTTTCTACAACTTAAAAAGAGCATTTAAAAATAATGAGTAGTTTTCTCAGACATCTGACTGGACCCAATCAATCTTCTGTGGCCGGAGATTCTAAACTTTCTAACGCTTATGTACATTATTATTACTATTATTATTATTATTACTATTATTATTATTATTATTACTATTATTATTATTATTATTATTATTATTATTATTATTATTATGATGATGAAGACATCACTTCCCACCTTATCCTGTTCTGTGTGGCCAAGTCCTTTTTCTCATCATCCGTGGTCTCTGGACAGAACACGCTCTTGTACAGACGAGTCATGATGTACTTTTCCACTTGGTCCATCACCTGCTCCACAGACTCTGAGGAGCCTGGATGAACAAAGAGTAATCAGATCCCGCTGGTGCTGCCATCTAGTGGCTGCTATGTTACGGAGATCCCTGAACCCACCTTTAAAGTGACCCATCAGACGGTCGGCCAAGTTCTGGTAGAAATCTTGAACGCACTCCGACAGCTCGTCAGCACCCAAGTCCTGACGAAGCAGGATGTTAATAGCTCATCCGGAAAAATCGGTGGTATAAAGGCTGTTATTATGCCACTAGATGTCAAAGTATACCTTCTTGCCCGACATGTTCACGATGAAGGCCCGGCACTGCTTTTGGATCTCCCGGCCGGGCTTCTGGAGGCTTTTCAGGAAGTCCGCAAAGTCCTTGGTCACCTGGTCTGTATCGAAGCTGGCCCGGCGGCTGATTGACGGACTGGGCGTCTTGCCCTCTGGGGTATCTGACGAGGGAGAACGGCAGTTCAAAAGAGTCATGTTTTTGCAGGATATAGTTTCAACGAGAAACACCAGCAAAACCACAAATTAAACAAACAATATCAAATGTGAAAATGCTTCAGAGGTGCTGGTGCAGTTGGTGTATTCTTCCATTTGGAGACAGCCAAGGCTCAAGCTATTTCCCCCTGTGTTGACCCAGACGCCTTAGAATATTTCAGGCTAGCCTCAGCGAACAAACCACGAAGCTGTGAGTGAGACGACAAAATGGCCGGTGTGCCGAGTTGCTCTCAATGTAAACGTACCTTTTTTTGGAGCAGTCCGCGACGAGGGACTAAAGAACTTCTTAACGGTGGTCACTTTTCGTGTCTTCTCGTTGGTCTTCTTCTCCTCAAACTTGGAGAAGGGTCCCAGGGAGGCGTGGCCCGGGTGTGGTTGTGGCGCTGTGGACTGGGGCTGTGTCTGCGCTCCATGACTACTGGCATACGCTGCCTCCTCCTCCCGCTGCAACCTGGAGCCAAGGGCATTTAAAAAAAAAAAATAAGAGCAAACACCAGCAGAGGAAAACTGTCCCGCCATGCACTGCAAGGTCAAATGGAAATGTTTCAACCCAGGAAGGGAAGTAATTGTTGTTGTTTACGATGCAGCAGAAGGCCTTACTTTGCCGCCAAGGCCCAGTCGTCCTGGATCTGTTGATGCCGTACCCGCTGGTACTCCTCCCTCCAGCACTTGGAGCACAGGCCCTGCCACGCCGCGTTGCCATAGTAACCGCATCCCTTTTTGCACAGCAGGTCCGATTGGTCCACGTGTATCCCCCCCCGCCGTTCAGTTCGCTGACTCATGACGCTGGACAACCTGGAAATGGGAAAAACAATCACCATCCGGTTCATCAGTGTTTGTATGCGTCGCTGTACCCATCTCTACAGAGTGTATTTAAGATTACAGTATTACACTTTATATGCACACATCTCATACTTCTGATCACAAGGAACTATAAACACAAGTTTAGACATTATATTGTAAACAGTTTAAAGCTGCATCATTTGCTGCAAAATGAGGGACCGTCTTGCTTTGTAACAGCTGGATGAAGAACATTTAAATTAATATTTAAACATTTAAACTAAATGTAACCACGTGTTAATGTTGAACGTTAAGGGAGGTTACATTTTTGAGGGGTATTCAGATATTTGACTAATTTCCTAAAATACATTATTTCCCACGTATAGTTACTTTTTTTAACGTAAATAAACACATGATGCAGTACTATACTACTCACTAATCTACCCAGTAGAACACAAGTAACTAAGGTGGCTCCAGATTGATGAACTACGACATTAAAATACTCTTAGATGTTTCTGTTAGTGATGAAAACAGAGTAACATATTGTATACTAATAATAACACCGTTAAAGCACATATACGGCAAAGTGAGTACTTTTACTTTTTAAACCATGGTAGTTCTACTTTTACTCAAGAAAAGCACCTGGGTAACGTTTCTTCTTTCACCACTGTCTTGTAATAACAACATGAATAACCCAAAAAAAAAAAAAAAAAAAAAGGGGGGGGTTTTTTTTTCCCTTTTTCCCCCCCCCCCCTTTTTTTTTCCCCTTCCCCCCCCCGGGGGCCCAAAAAAAAATTTTAAAAAACCCCCCCCCTTTTTTTCCCCGGGGGGTTTTTTTTTAAAAAAAAAAAATTTTTGCCCCAAAAATTTTTTTTTTTTTTTTTAAAAAAAAAAAAAAAGGTTTTTTTGAAAAAAAAAACCCCCAAAAAAAACCCAAAAAGGGGGAAAAAAAAAAAAAAGGGGGGGCCCCAAACCGGGGGAAAAAGGTTCCCCCCTTGAAAAAATTTTTGGGTTTTTTTTTTAATTTTTTTTTTTTTTCCCCCAAATTTTTAAAAAAATTTAAATTTTTTTTTTTTTTTCCCCTTTTAAAAAAAACCCCCCTTTTTTTTTTTTTTAAACCCCTTTTTTTTTGGGGGGGAAAAACCCCTTTTTTTTGGGGTTTTTTTTTTTTGGGGGGGGTTTTTAAAAAAATTTTTTCCCCTTAAACAAATTTTTAAAAATTTTTTTTTTTTCCCGGGGAAACCTTTTTTTAAAAAAACCTTTTTTTAAAAAATTTTTTTTTGGGCCCCAAAAAAAAAAAAAAAAGGGGGGAAAAAAAAAAAATTTTTTTTTTTTCCCCTTTTTATAAAAAAATTTTTTTTTTTTTTTTTAAAAAATTTTTTTTTTTTTTTGGTTTAAAAAAAAAATTTTAATTTTAAATTTTTTGGGGTTTTTTTTTAAAACCCCAAAAAAAAAAGGAAAAAATTTTTTTTAAAAATTTAAAAAATTTTAAAAAAACTTTTTTTTTTTTTTTTTTTTTTTTTCCCCCAAAAAAAAAAAAAAAAACAAAAAAATTTTTTTATTTTTTTTTTTAAAAAAAAAAACCCCCCCCCCCCCAATTTTTTTCCCAAAACCAAAAAAAAAACCCTTTTTAAAAACCCCGGGGGGCCCCCCGGGGGAAAACCCCCGGAAAAGGGGGGTAAAATTTTTTTAAAAAAAGGGGTTTTTTTTGGGGGGGAAAGGAAGGGCCCCCACCCAGGGGGGGGGGGCCCCCGGGGGAAAATTTTGGGGAAAAACCAAAAAAACCCCCCCGGGGGTTTTTTTTAAAAATTTTTTTTTTTTTAAAAAACCTTTTTAAAAAAAAACCCCCGGAAATTTTAAAACCCCCCCTTTTTTCCCCCCTTTCAAAATTTTTAAAAAATTTTTTTAAAAAAGGAGGGGGTTTTTTTTTCCCCGGGTTTGGGGGGTTTTTTTTTAAAAAGGGTTTTCTTTTAAAAAAAAACCCCCAATTTTTTTTTTTTTAAATTTTGGGTTTCCCCCTTTTTTCCCCAAAAAAAAATTTTTTTTTTGGGGGGGAAAAAAAAAATGTTTTTTTTTCCCCCCCTTTTTTTTAAAAAAAATTTTTTTTTTTCCCCCCCCAAAAAAAAAATTTAAAAAAAAAAAAGGGGGAGGGCCCCCAAGGAAAAAATTTGGGTTTTTTTGGAACATTTTAAAAAAAATTTTTTTTTTTTTAAAAAATTTTTTTTTTTTTTTCCCCCCAAAAATTTTTTAAAAAAAAAAATAAAAAAAAAAAAATTTTTTTAAAAATTTTTTAAAAAAATTTTTTTTTGGGAAAAAAAAAAAAAAGGGGAAAAAAAAATTGGGGGAAAAAATTTTTAAAAAAAAAACCCAAAAAAAAAAATTTTTTTTTTTAAAAAATTTTAAATTAAAAAAACCTTTTTTTTTAAAAAAAAAAAAAAAAAAGGTTTTTTTTAAAATTTTAAACTTTTTTTTTTTAAAAACCCCTTTTTTAAAAAAAAATTTTTTCCCAAAAAATTAAAAATTTTTTTTTTTTGGGGTTTAAAAAATTTTTAAAAATTTTTTTTTTTGGGGGGAAAAATTTTTTTGGGCCTTTTTTAAAAAAAATTTTTTTTTAAAAAAAAAGGGTTTTTTTTTCCCCCCCAATTTTCCCCAAAAATTTTTTTTGGGGGACTTTTTTTTAAAAAAAATTTTTTTTTTTAAAGGCCCAAAAAACCCCCCCCAAAAAATTTTTTTTTTGGGGGGAAAAAAACCCCCCCCCCTTTTTTTGGGGGGTTTTTTTTCCCCGGTTTTTTTTTTTTCCCCGGGTTTTTTTTTCCCTTTTAAAAAAAAAAAATTTTTAAAAAAAAAAACCCTTTTAAAAAAACCTTTTTTTTTTTTTTAAAGCCCCCCCTTTTTTTTAAATTTTTCCCCGGTTTTTTTAAAATTTTATTTTTTTTTTCCCTTGTTTTTTTTTAAAAAAAAAAATTTTTTTTTTTTAAAAAAACCCCGGGGAAATTTTTTAAAAAAAAAAAATTTTTAAAAAAATTTTTTTTTAAAAAAAAAGAGGGGGGGGGGACAAAAAAATTTTTTAAAAAAAAACTTTTGGGGAAAATTTTTTTTTAAAAAAAAAAGGGGTTTTGGGTTTTAAAAAACCCCCAAAGGGGAAAAGGGGGCCCCCCCAAAAAAAAAAAAATTTTTTTTGGGGGGGGGAATTTTTTTTTAAATTTTCATTTTTTTAAAAAAAAAAAAGGGGGGGGGCCCCGGGGGGGGAAAAAAGGGGGGAAAAAAAAAAGGGGTTTTTTGGGGGCCCCCCCCTTTTTTTTTTTCCAAAAAACCCCCTTTTTTTTTTAAAAGGAAAAATTTTTTTGGGGGAAAAAAACCCCCCTTTTTAAAAAAAAAAAAAAAGGAAAAATTTTTTGGCCCAGGTTTTTTTTGGGGTTTTTTTGGGTTTTTTCCCCGGGGGGGGTTTTTTTTGGGGGGGGGTTTTGGGGGGTTTTTTTTTTGGGGTTTGGCCCAAACCAAAAAAAGGGGGGGGGGAAAAATTTGGGAAAAAACCCCCTTTTTTTTTTAAAATTGTTTTTTTTTTTTTTTTTAAAAAAAAAAAAATTTAAAAAAAATTTTTTTAAAATTTTTTTTTTTTTTTAAAAGGGGGGAAAACCTGGGGGGGGGGGCCCCAAAAAAAAAAACCCAAATTTTTTTTTCCCCCCCCCCCAAAAAAATTTTTTTTTTAAAAATTTTTCCCCCCCCCCCTTTTTTTTTTAAAAAAAAAACCCCCAAGGTTTAAATTAAAAAAATAAAAAAAAAAAATTTTTTTTTTTTAAAAAAAAATTTTTAAAAAAAAAAAACCCCCCTTTTTTTTTTTTTAAAAAAGGGGGGGAAAAAAAAAATTTAAAAAACCAAAAAAAAAAAAATTTTTCCCCCCCAAACCCCCGGGTTTTTTAAAAAAGGGGCCTTTTTTTCCCCAAAACCCTTGAAATTTTTTTTTCCCCCCGGGGAAAAAAATTTTCCCCTTGCCCAAAAATTTAAAAAAAAAAAAGGGGGGCTTTTTTTGGGGGGGGGCCCCCCCCAAAATTTCCAAAAAAAAAATTTTTTTTTAAATTCCCCCCGGGGGAAAAAGGGGGCCCCCCCCCTTTTTTGGGGCCTTAAAATTTAAAGCTTTTTCCCCCCCCCCCTTTTTTTTTTTCCCCCCTTTTTCCCCCAAAAAATTTTTTTTTAAAAAAACCCCAAATTGGGAATTAAAAATTTTTGGGGGGCCCCCCAAAAAAGGGGGGGAAAAAAAAAATTTTTTCCCCCTGTTTTTTAAAGGGTTTGGGGGGGCCCCCCAAAAAAAAAAATTTTTAATTTAAAAAAATTTTTTTTTTTTTTTGGGCCCCCAAAAAAGGGAAAAAAAAAAACCCCCCTTCAAAAAAAAAAAAAAGGAATTTTAAAATTGGTTTTTTTTTTTAAAAAATTTTTTTTTTTTGGGGGCCCCCCCCAAAAAATTTCCCCCAAAAATTTTTTAAAAAAAAAAAAAAGGGGGGTTTTTTTTTGGGGAAAAAAAAAAAATTTTAAAAAAAATTTTTTTTTTTAAAAAAAATTTTAAATTTTTAAAAACGTAAATTTTTAAAAAAAAAAAAAATTTTTTTTTAAAAAAAAAGGGGATTTTTTAAAAAAAAAATTTTTTTTAAAACCCCCTTTTTTTAAATTCCCCTTTTTTTTCCCCAAAAAAAAATTTTTTCCCAAAAAAAAAGGTTTTTAAAAAAAAAAAATTTTTTTTTTTAAAAAAAAACCCCCAAAAAGGGGGGGCCTTATTTTTTTGGGTTTTAAAATTTTTTTTTTTTAAAAAAAAAAAATTTTTTTTCCCCCCAAAAAAACCCCCCCCCAAAAATTTTGGGGGGTTTTTTTTTTTAAAAAAAAAAAAATTTTTTTCCCCCCTTTAAAAATTATTTTTTTTTTTTTTTTTAAAAAAATTTTTTTTTTTTAAAAAAAAAAAATTTTTTTTTTTGGGGGGAAAAAAATTTTTTTTTTATTTTTTTTTTTTTTTTTTAAAAAAAAAAAAAAAAGGGCCCCCCCCTTTTTTAAAAAATTTTAAAAATTTGGTTCAAAAATTTTTTAAAAAAAAATTTTTTAAAAATTTTTTTTTTGGGGGGGGGGGAAATTGGAAAAAAAAAAAAAAACCCCCTTTCCTTTTTTTGGGGGGAAAAAAATTTTCGGGGTTTTTTAAAGGGGTTTTAAATTTTTAAAAAGGGGGGGGGAAAAAAATTTTTTTTTAAAAAAACCCCCCTTTCCCCCCCCCTTTTTTTAAAATTTACTTTTTCCCCTTTTTTTTTTTTTGGGGGGAAAAAAAATTTCCCCGGGGAAACCCCCCCCCCCCCTTTTTTTTTTTTTGGGGGGCCCTTTTCCCCCCCCCTTTTTTTTTCCCCCAAAAAAAAAAAAAAGGGGGTTTGGAAAAAAAAAAAAAAACCAAAAAAAAAATTTAAAATTTTTCCTTTTTAAAAAGGGGGAAAAAAAAAGAAAATTATAATTTTCCCCCCAAAATTTTTGGGGGGGTTTGGGGGGAAAAAAGGGGGCCCAAAAAAACCCCTTTTTTTTTTTAAAAAAAATTTTAAAAAAGGGGGGGCAAAGGGCCCCAAAAAAATTTTTTTTTTTTGGGGGGGGTTTGGGGAAAGGGGGGGGGAAAAAAACCCCAACAAAAATTTTTTTTTTTTGGGGGTTTTTTTTCCCCCCGGGAAAAATTTTCCCCCCCCGGGGAAAATTTTAGGAAGCCCCCCTTTTTGGGAAAATTTTAATTTTTTTTTTTTTAAAAAAAATTAATTTTTTTTTTAAAAAAAATGGGTTTTTTTTTTTAAAAAAAAAAAAAAAAAAAAGTTTTTTTTAAAAAAAGGGGTTTTTAAAACTTTTAATCAAATTGGTAATGACCCCGGTTTTAGAAGGGATGGGGGCCAAATTACTAAAATTTTCCCACCCCAAAAAATTTTGGAAAAAAAGCACTTAAGAATCCTGGATAAATCCCTGCTATAATGCCAACAAAAAGTTTGGGACCAGGATTTTTTAGAAACCAAAACGACTTTTTTCCACAGAGGTGAAAAAAGGTTTATTTCATTTTTTCCATCACATTTTTGGACGGGTTTAAAAAATAATTACCATTACCTAAAGGGAAAATAGTAAAAATTTAAAAACTTTTTTACGGAAGGGAAAATTAAAAACATAAATAAATCCTTAAAAAAACACCTTTTTACTTTGGTAATTTTTAAAATTCATCAATACCCAATTTTAGGAAAAATTTTTTGGAAAATTTGGGGGTACATAAAGAACTTATGAAATTTTTTTAAAAATACCTCCAAAATTCAGGAATTTTTGGTACTGGGGTTTAAAAATCTGAAATTTTGAAATAAAAGAATAAACTTGTGATTTTAACCTTGTTTAAAAGAAAGGTAAAAATAAAATTTTAAAATTTAGGAAAAATTTTTACAAACACAAAAGTAAATAAAAAAGGGTTGTTTTAAAAAAATTGACCAAAAACCCCGTTTTTGCCCATCTGAAAATCCCAAAATTTTTCCCCAAAAATTTAAAATTTTCCCCTTAAAATTTTTTCCTTAAATAAAATTTTAAATTTAAGGTTTGCTGTTTTGTCAAACCTAAAGAACCCCTTACATGAAATTTTTAACTAAAAATTTTAAAACAAGAAAAAGGGGGAATTTTTTATTCAAAACCCCCTTTCTAAATATGCGAAGTTGGGGTTTTTTAAAAATTTGAAAACACAAATTTTTTTCCCCTGGGAAAATTTTTGGGGGTTTAAAACCCATGTTTTTTAATAAAAACAAAATTGGAAATTTTGGAAAAAAACATTTAAAGGGGGAAAAATTTTAAATTTATATATTTTTGTTTTTAAAAAGGGGGAAAAAAGGGGAAATTGTCCCCCCCTTTAAGAAGCTTTAATTTTTAAAGGTCAAATTAATCCAAAAAAAGTAAAAGTATAGTAAAAGTTATTTTCCCCCCAGGTTTGGTAAAAATTAAAAAAATATTTTAAATAAAAAAAAAAAAAACTGTTCCTGGGGGGCCCCGAGTTCCCGTCTGGTTTGAAAAGGTTTAAAGGAGAGCGGGGTGAAGTGGAAGAAATTTTTGTTTTTAAGGGTTTCCCCCCCCTTCCTGGGGGCTTTTCTTTTTAACACCGGTTGCCCCGATTTGGTAAACTTTTTTAAACTTCCCGCCACTCGGGCCCCGGGACCGCAGAGCCTGCGGTTGTTTAAAAGACGGTTTGGTCGGGGGCCCCTTTACACCCCCGCAAAAACCATAAATAAAAAACCCAACCGGGGCCCCGGGGTTCAAAAAACTGAATATTGGCCTCTCGCCTTTTTTGGGGCCCCGTTTAAAACCCCCACGAAAATTTTAAAAAACCCCAAACCCCAATTAATTGACTTTGGCGACGTAAAAAAGGGTTTTGAAGTTTTTGGTTTATGGGAAAAAGGGTCCATAATTTTTGGTCGAAAAATTGGGGAAAAACGTTTCCATCGGGGGCGGTTAGAAATTGGCCAAAATGTAACATTTCAATCCCCCAAAAAAAGGCCCAATACAAAATTTTATTCCGAATTTTTAATTTCGGCCCGGGGGGAAAGTTTTTTCCGTTTAGAAATTTTTAATTAAAAGGGAGGCTTTGGTTGAAACCCCAAATTTTTAAACCTTTCCCTAGCCTTTTTGGTTTTAAAAATTTGGCTGTCCGAAAAATTTTTGAATACCTTCAAAACCTCTCAATGTTAATTGGGTTTACCTGTTTTTCCCTTTAAAAACAAACAACAAATAGAAATTTAAAAATTAAAGGTTTTTAAAAAAATTTGAAACCCCCCGGTTTACCTTTTTAAAAATTTGGACGGTAATTTTAAGGGAGGGGAACTTTTTTAAAATTTTTTTTATTGGGGGTAAAGACTTCAACACGGGAAAATACTTTTATAAAAAAAGTTGGAAATTTTTTCCCGCTTTTCAAATAAAATAAGTTGTTATTTACTTTTTTCCATAAAACCATTTTTCGTTTAATTTCCTTTCCTTATTGAAAAATTTAAAAATTTTGGCTTTAAAAGAGTTGAACTTAAATTTAAATTAAACATTTTAAAAAAAATTTTAAACACTTACCCTTCATTTTTTTAAAAATTTAAATTTTGGACATTTTAAGATTGGTTTTCCAACTTGGCAGGAAAGGAAAGGGGAAAAATTTTAAAAATAAAAGACAAAATTGTGAAAATTCAGTTTAAATTAAATGACTTTAAAAAATAATTTTGCAGTTTAGGTCACAAAAAAATTGTAAAGTAAAAAAAAAGGGTTTTTCATAAGAAAAATTAAAAATCCCCAATTGAACCAAAAGTCAAAAATTACCCAAAAATGTTTTGGGTTTTGGATCCCAAAATTAATTAAATTAAAATTTGTTTAAAATTTTGGCCCATGTCAAAACCTAAAATTCTGAATTTTTAACTGGGGGGGAATTTAAAAAAAACCGGATGATTTTGTTTTAAAAAATTTTCCCCAAATACCCTGAAGGGGGGGGAAAATTTACCAACATATTTTTTGGAAAAATTTGGTTTGAAACTTTTTTCTTTAATTAACACAAAAGACAAAAAATTTAAAAATTTAATTTCCCCTTTTTGGTAAGGAAAAGTAAGTTAAAGGGTTTTCATATTAAAATCCTCTAATCCTTTTAAATTAAATTAATACCCCAAAATAATAATTAAAAATATGTACAAATTATTTTCCACCCAATCCTGTCTTAAAAACCCCTTTTTTTAAAAAAAAAAATTTTCTAAAACCTGGGGGGGGAGCCCCTTTGGTTTTGAATTTCCGGGGAGGGAAAAAAAGTAAAACAAAAGAATTTTTTTTTCCCAAGGCCCCCCGCCTTCCTCTTTTCTTTAAAGCCCTTGGGGACCGGGGAACATTTAAATTTTGGTTTGAGCAGGACACAAACCCTTTTTAACCTTTAAACCCGGATTTTTTTTTTAACCCAAAATTTTAAATTTTTAAAACCCCGGTGCAAAATATTGGGCCCGCCCGGTTTTTTCATCGCATTAAATTAAATGGGTTTTTAAAAAAAAGAACATTTTTTTTCCAGACTTTTTAGAAAAGGGCCCCATTTCTTTTGTAAAAAATTGGGGTTTTAAAGTTCTTTAGCTTGCTTGGGCTAAACTGAAACTTAAAAAAAGGGTTTTTTGGGTTTTTTTTTTTGAAAATGTTAGCAAAAATATTGGAATTGGTTAAACCCCCAGAAAAACCCCGGGAAAACCTTTTTGGAATTTGTGTTCTGGCTTCCAAAAATTTTTGTAAAACGCCCCCGGGCGGGTAATTGGTTTCGTTGGGTTTTATACAAAGGCCAAACCCCAAAGTAAGACCAATTGGTTTTAAAATATTGAAAAAGCTTTAAAAAACCCCAAATTTATAAACAGGGGTTTAACGTAATTTTTTGTTTAATTGTTAAAGTTTTAAAATTTCTTTTTTTTAAAAAGTGAAATTTCCCCCAAAATAAATTGGATTTGCAAAATTTTAAAAAGGGGAGGCCAATCCCCGGGCCCCCTTTTTGGAAAAGGAAAGAAAGTTGATTGGGGGGGCAAAAATTAAATAACAAACTTATTCACTTTTTTTTTTTAAAATTTTTGGGACTTTGGAAGGGTTTTTTCCGGGCCAAAGGTGAAAAAAAAGACAAAAGAAAATTTGTGGCGTTAAAAAACATTTTAAAAAAATTTTGTAATTTCTGGGAAAAGTGGTTTTAATTTAAAATAAAAATTTTTTATCAAAAAATTTTAAAAAATCCAATAAAATTGCAAAACCGGGCCCCCTTTTTGTTTTGGATAAATTAAAAATCAAATTTTTTTAAGTTTTTTGGGACTTCCTACTTTCAACTCTAACAAAAAACCAAATCGGGAATTTTTTTCCCCCAAATTTTGTTAAAAAATTTTTTGAAATATTTTTTGTTTTCAAATGTATTTTAAAAATTTTTTCTTATTTTTGGGAAAAAAGAAAAAATTTTAAAAATATGGCCCCTGGAAAACTTAACGTTAAATTCCTTAATTTTAAACCCAATTAACCCTTGTTATTATAAAATATTTTAATTTAAATTATTAAAAAAGAACTTTTTTCCCCCGAAACTGGTTTACCCCAATTCCCGTCCCTTTTGAAAGGGGGTTTTGGTTTTTCTCATTTATTTGTTGAAAGGATCACCCCAACAAAAAAATTTTAACCGATTTCTCCCCTTTTTTTTGTTTTGGCCTTTCCCAAAATTAACATTTTAAGTGGTTGGGGTTATAACAAAAACCCCCTTTTAACCAGCCGGGGGATTTTATAACCCGGTTTTGAATAACCTTCCGTTTGCGCGTTTTTTTCAGCGCATTAAATTAAATTTTTTCAACGCATTTTTAGGGGGATTTTTTTAAGTGGATTCTTTTGCCAAAGAGCAAAAGGTTCTTTTCTCCTCGCTCACTAAACTTTTTTTTTTTTGTTTTTAAAAATTGTTGACTTATTAATCCTTCCGGGAAAGAACCCCAATTTTTAAAATTTGTTTTTGGGGGTTTTCCTTTTTTGTCAAAGACACCCCCGGGTCCCAAAACTTTTATTAAAAGTGGCTTTTAATAATCTAAATTTTAAAAAATTTTTCCAACTAATTTTGAAAAATTTGAATTTTTCTTTCTTTTTGCGGGGCCCAAAAAAATTTGGCCCTGCACAAAGTTGGGGGAATTGGGGGGGAAAAAAACCGTAAGTTGCCCCCCTAGTACTTTATAAAATAGGAACAAAAAGTTTTCTTTTAAAAAATTTTTAATTTTTACTTGTTTTCTTTCCCAAAGGTGAAAAGACACAGGAATGTTTTTCCCTTGACAACTTTCCCTTTTTGAACGGGGATAAGGTTTGGGTTTTAAAAAGGAAGGTTAAAATGGGTGGTCCAACTTGGAGAACCTCCCTTTCGTTTTCTTTTCCTAAGTGGGTTTTTTGACCCTCCTACACGGCCCTAAAAAATTCAATCTTTTTCACAGAATTTTTTGGGTTTAAAAAAGTTCCCAGGTTTCTTTAAAAAGTTATTTTTGTTTTGTTTTTAAATTTTGAAAAAAGAGGGAAAACCTAAAATTGGAAATTATTTTTTAAATTTTAATCTAAAAAAACCCAAATTTTTTCCCATATTTACTAATTTTTCCGTTTTAAAGGGGGGGTTTAACTCTTGTTTGTTAAAAGGTTAAACCCCCACAAATTTCCCTTTTGTTTTTTAAATCGTTGTAATAAAATTCGGAAAATTTAAACCCCGCTTTGGGGCATAACTTTAAGGGGCTCCCACCCGGGGCCCTTTCACCGAGGTTTGAAAACCCGTTGAATTCTACCTTGTTTAAACTTGGCAGGGGTTGGGGGGGGTTTTCCCCTGTTTTTTGAACCAATTTTTGGGCTTTTTAGGGTGCAAATTTTTTTTTGTTCTAAAAATTTTGCCCTTATTAAAAATTTTTTATTTGATCCCTTTTCCCAAATTTGTCGAGTTTTTACTTCTGTACATAAAAGACTTGAAAAATTTTGAAAAATTCCCAAAAATTTTGTTGGAACTTTTCTGTTTTTTTTAGATTCTTTTCAGAAAAAGTGTTTTTTTCCAATTAAATTGGGAGAAAAGTCGTTGCCATTTCAAAAAAAATCCCCAAACGTAAAAGATCTTTACAAAAATTAAATTTTGGGTTTGATTTCCCAAATAAAACCCTTTTTGGGAACCCCAAAATTTTCTCTGATTAAAGCTTTCCGGGGTTTTTGGCCCGGGGTTTCCTCTTCCAAAAAAGGAAAAAATTTTTTGGGGAGGGAAAAAAAATTTTTAAAGGGGAAAATCATTTAAAAATGTGTAAAAAAGGTTAACCAAAAGCCATCTTTTTAATTTAATCTTTTTTTTTATTTTTTTAAAAATTCAAAAAAAACCCTTAAAATGAAGTTAATTTTTTATTTAATTTAAAAATTCATTTTTTTGTGAACAAATATTTGGTTTTTTTTGGTGAAACTTTGTAATTTAAAAAATTTCTCTTTTTTTAACCCGGGCCCAAGAAACCAAAAATTTTAAATTGGAAAAAGGACTTTAAGGATTTGATCCCCAAAAAATTTATCGGGTAAGCCCAAAAACTTATTTTTTCCTCTGAATAATTGGAAAAGGTTTGGTGTTTTTGCCTTTTAAAATATTTCAATGGAAAATTTCTGTTTTAAGAAAAAAATTACAAAAAATTTTGAAAAAGTTATTTTTTATTTTTTTCCTCCGAAAAGCGGTTTTTTATAAAATGTACTTAAATAAAAACCCCTTTTGGGGAAAGGACAATCTTTTTTTTAAAATTTAACTTTTTAATAAGGAAAATTTTTCCAAACTTAAAATTACACAAAATTTGGCTTGTTTTTCAAAAAGGGACTCACTACTCCCCTACAGTCATTCAGAAATTTTTTTTGATTTAAAAAAAGTTAAAAATCATGTTTTGGTTTGCCAGGGAAAAAATATTTGGGTTTTGGTTCTCCGGGAAAAAAGGGAAAAGGTTTGAAAACAAGGAAAAGTCGTAAAGAAGAGGGGGAAGGATTCAAAGACTTTTAGAACAAATTTTTTTTTAATTTGAATATGTCCCAAATACTTTAAAAGAAGATTAAATTTTGGGGGTTTTTTTAAAAAACTTATTTAACCCCAAAAACATTTTTAACGGGTTTTAAAATTGTTCCCCCCTTTCCCCCAAAAACCAAAAAATTTAGGAAAAAATTTAATTTATACTGCGAATACAAGCCCAATTTTTGTTGTAAGTAAGAAGTCAATATTGGGAAAAAATTTTAGTTTCCTAAAATTTTTTAAATGAAAAGAAAATTTGAGCTTTTTTTGAAAAAAATTTTTTGCCAAAATTATTTTTAATTTATTTTTTAAGAAAATTTTGAGGAAAATTGCTATCTGTTAAACCCCTCTAAAGGAAACCTTTTTTTTTCCCAATTGGGAAGCCTAAGAAAAACCCACCAAAAAAATTTTAAATACTTTGTAAATTTTAATTAAAAACCAACCCCAATTGATTAAAATTAATGTGTTTAAACAAGGAATTACTTTTTGGTTTTCCCCTCCCAGGATTTTCCCGGGAGGGGGCCCAAAAACCAAAGCCAACAATGGGGGTCTGGCCAAAGAAAAGGGGGGGTTTTAAAAGATTGGGACCAACCCACCTAAGGGTTTTGAAACCCCGCCCCAAAGGTTTACTTTTCAAAGCATTCCATTTTTATTTTTAATTTTAAAAAATTTTTTAAATTAAAAAATTTTGTAAGGGGTTTTTTTCCCCCAACCTTCCAACTCTTTAACACAAATTATAAAAAAATTTGTGGAAATTAAAAAGTTTTAATGGAAAAAAATTTTAAAATTTGATTTTTTTTGAAAAAAATTTTTCCAAAAAATTAAATGTAAAAAATTTTAAACCCAAAGCCATCTTTTTTCCCCGAAAAAAATAAAGGCATTACACCAAGGAAAAAAAAAGGATTTTAATACTTTTATATTTTAAAAAAACCCCAAGGGGGAAAAAAATCAACCCCCTTTTTAAATTTTTTTTCCCCAAATTTAAGGGGAAAAAAACCCTTTACTAGTTTCCCACGGGATTTAAAATTTTAAAAAATTTGTCCATTTCCACAAACAATTTGTTTTTTTTCCCATTAAATTTTCTTTAATATCTTTTTTATTTTAGAAAAGGGAAAATAAATTTTTTAAAAATTTTTCCCTTTTAACCCCCCAAAAAATTGATTTTTTCCAATTAAAAAAAAAAAAAAAAGGGAAAAAAATATTTTTGGTTTTGTTTTTGAAAAAAACTATCAAAATTTAAATTTAAAAAATATTTAAAAACCATTTTTTTTTGGGTTTAAAAAAGGCTAAAATTAAAAATGAGTTTCTTTTAATAATTAATTTGTGCCCAAGGTGGAAAAGGAAAAAAAACCCTTTAGTTTTTTCCAAAGTTTTAATTTTTCTGCCATTTCGGGATTTTTTCCCCAAATTTTTAAAATTGCCCAAACCTTACAAACAAATTTTTAATTGGTTTGGGGGATTCTTTTTTTAATTTCTATATTTAAAATCAAATTTTTTTTAAAATTTTTAAATTTCGGGGTTTTTTTCTCCATTTTTCCCCAAAAAAAACCCCCTTTTATTGTCTTTTATTTTGGGTTTTTTCTTAACGGCTTTAAATAAATTAAAAATTTAAATTTTTGGGGTTGACGGGTTTTATGATTGTTTAAAATTAACTTTGTTTCCGGGTGGAAAACGGAAAAGCCCTACCAACAGCCCCAGAGCCAGCCGGGGGAAAAATTTTTTTCCAAAAACCCCATCCAAAAAAGGTTAGGGGGAAGCACTTTTAACCAAAAATCACTTGTTTTATTTTTGAAAGTTTTTCCTCCAGCCCCCCAACTTTTTGGGGCGTTTTTTTTTTAAATCGTTTTTTAAATAAAGTCAAAAAAATTTAAAAGGGTATTTTTTAGTTTAAAAATTCAGGGTTTTTTCCCATTTAAAACAAAATCACAAATAGTTTGAGGGAAAAAAAAAAAAAATTTTTAAAATTATAACATTTTATTTTAAAATCAGTCCCTTTTTTTTAAAAACCCCAGAATTTTTGGGGCAAACTTTAAATTTTAAAACAGAAATAAAACTTTTTATTGTACAACTTTTTGATTTAAAAAATAATAAAATACGGAAAATATTGTTAAAATAATAAAAATTTTAAAAATCTAAAAGCCGGGGGAAATGTGGGGTTTAAAAGTTTAACAAATTAAAAAATTTTTCAAAAATGCCAGCCTTTTGAGTAAAAAAAGGAAAAACATAAAAATAAGAATCAACATTGTGGATTGTTTTACAGTTTTGTTTCTTCTGTCAAAGGTCAAATAATCTTCCTTTCAGGCTGTTTAGCTGATTAAAAAAGTTCTGTGCTTTCAGTGAGCTTTCTTCAAAGAATGGCAAAGGAGCATCCGGCTCACCAGCCGCTAAGAAGAAACCAAGACATAGGAATCTGTCTGAAGATGAGGTAAGGCGGTGCTTAATATGTCACGCTCTGCTTCTGACACATGACATGATCTGCTCTTCAAATATACACACTTACACAAGAGGACTGAAGAAGGGAGAGGAGAAACGTTTGATGGCCACTGACCAGGCATGCAAACTCATCAGGGTTGAATAAGGCGAAGATGCGAATCCCAGGGCAGACGATCTTTACTGATGCCCCAGACACAGTCCTCCTGCTGTTGTCCTCTGAACTTAAGTCAACTATTATAAAAACAAGAAACATTTTGAATTACTCTGTATGGACACCAAATAACCACTTTCCCAAAAGGCAAGAGGCTAGAACACTGAAAAGCATCTATTGTGAAATAATTTTTAAAAAAATGGTACAATAAGAGGAGTTTCACTTAAATCAGATCCACATTGGCTTTATGCCAGTGATAACAATGTTATAAATATTGATGTGATGTTTTATCCCGTTGTGCTTTTGCATCCAAAGGTCGCTTGAAAGCAGCGGGGATGAGGAGTTGGGATGGGGTTTGTTTTTCTTCGTGCTGGTGGTCGGTACATCTGGGTGATGCCGACCCACAGGAGGGTCTTCCAGCCCCGTCTTTTGCACTCGGCTTGTTGTGCTGACCTCAGCACATGTTGCAGACAGCGGACAGCTGACAGTTTCTGGGCACGCTGACCTTTAAAGGTGGATCAGCTATTCTCATTTTAGTGACAAGCTGCTCAGCTTTTTTGTAATGTTCTCAAATAAAACTATTTAACTGATAGCATTACATCTATCAATTTGTTCTTGTTGTTTAACGGTTAAACAGTTCATTATTGACATCTGCTTGATATCTGAGTCGTTTCAGATGCATTAGGTGCCATACATAAAGTATTATTGTGCTAACGCAACTATTATTATGTTTGTTTACTTGCCCTTCTATACACAAAATGCCTTGCTATTGTTGGACCATTTTCTAGATATTCTGTTGAGGCCCTTTATCCACCTCAGGTGTGATACAGCTAACGAACATATATTTATAAAGGCTTTGGCAGATCGTAATCTATTAATATCTGAAATATAGAAAAAAGTAAGCACCTATATTGTAATTTTGGCCCAAAAATTTGGGAATATATCAGATAAACACAATCGGTAACTACCGCTTTGTTGTGTAGTGAACTATATCATTTGAAGCTGTTGGAGGTCAGAAAGATCCATGAGCAGCATTAAACCATAAATCAGATTTATTTATTTTGCTGAACAAACCAACTTACCCGAGGCCTCTTCCAGACCACACGTCCGATCCTGTTCCCCTGGTAAAACAGCGAGTCGTCGATGGCGGGGAAGCGGGGGTCTTCGAAGAGCAGGCCACTCTGCAAGCACTGCCTCTTCAGGGTGGAGTACTGCTGCCCGTCGAAGGCCTTCACTGAAGTGAACATACTGCAGCCCTGAAATGATCAGACCAGACTAATACATCACATATGACAAGCATCATGTGTGCCAGTTGTTAGCAGATCCGTCTTCCATTCAGGAGGTTGGCGGTTCAATCCCCGCCCTAGCCGATGTGTCCTTGAGCAAGACACTTAACCCTGAATTTCTCCCTGTAGCTGCGTCTACGGCGTATGATTGTAACATGATTGTAAGTCGCTTTGGCTAAAAGCGTCAGCTTAATGACATGTAATGTCATAGCATCACACTTTTCAAAACGCTGTATTTCATCACAGACCACTGGTTTCTTCTTTTTTTTTGGTTCACTTGCTCTTCTATACATAAAATGCCTGGCTGTTGTTGGACCATTTCCTAGATGTTCTGTTGATGCACTTTATTCACCTCAGGTATGATGCAGCCAATGAACATATATTTATAAAGGCTTTGGTCGTTCTTCACAACAAGGTTTTAACTTCTGCTGCTATTTTTGAAAAACAATTTCCCTCGCGACACTTCTGCTCTTCGACTCGCTCACGGCTGACTGACAGCGGAGTCCAGCGGACTTTAAAGCTCCGTTGAAATAGGAAGTCGATGAGCGCTGCTGTCTTGAGCGCAGCCTGGATTCACTGGGTCAAAATGATTCATCTGTCAATTCACTGATATCCTCCAGGGCCTAATTATCACTGCTATGCATTAAAGGAGCCACGTACACATTGATCAGCTCAGGAGCGGCAGGACATTCAAGGGGACCGGTGAGTCAGCCTGAGGACTAAGATGGAGCGACTGAAGCTATTCAGGAACAGTTGGATAATCCCAAACGTCTCTATCTTTTTCATTTACGTTTCCTTTGTGCCTCTCCAGCAATGTTATGAACTATCAATATCGATATTACAATCTGAAATGTGTATGTCTAAATACATATAAATATTATTATTAAATGGGAACTGCATTTTTTTGTTGGCGCCAGGTTTTAACAAGGAAGAAAAATGTATGCGATAAAGTAACTCTGGTTCTGTTTCATCAAATGCAACAATTGTATGAGTGCAATGCTAAATCTGCTGAATGCTCTTTTAAGGGAATAAAACGTAAAGTTAAATTATCATACAGTATTGGTATCAGCCTCAGAAATAGTCGATAACAATGTTGATTCATGGAACTTTAAATGGTTAGAGACATGTTCTTGTTTTCTTGAAGTCCAACAGGCTTCAACAGTATTTTCCGGCAGTTGGACGAATGACATTATTTTGAGTTTGCAACACATTTTTGTCTGAATTTATGAACATTTACAGACCTAATTGGCTAATTAATCATTTAGTGGAGCCAATTGATAATAAATAAAATGATCATTAATTAGAGAAAAGTGTGCTTTCACACTGTGAGCACCATAATCAAGTCCTGGGCAGTCAATATGGTTTTCAGATGAGGACATTTATTCATGGCGGATTATTTGCTGGTATTCCTCATATATCCATCAGGACCAACACCTCACGCCACACAACCAGTTTCTTCCTGTCGGCAGTCGGACTCATGAACAGAACCTGGGTCCCCCACTGACTGACTCAGGGATTGTCCTGGGGATGACAATTCCTGCCGGTCATTCCCCTGCACATCACTTAATTTCCCTCGGGATTAATAAAGTATCCATCTATCTATCTATCTATCTATCTATCTAATTGTTCATTTAAATACATTTAAATACACGTAGCTCTTCACTTTCAATACACTTTAAACTGACTAACACTTGTTACATTTCTGAAACCTGCCCGCCTGTGCACTTTACCTTATACTTATATTTTTATTTTTAATTATCACACTGTGTTGTTTGTTGATAGTTGCTAAAGTCGTTGTCTATTGTCGCACCACCCGCCATGACACATTCCTTGTATGTGAAAATATACATGGCAATAAAAAGGTTGTGATTCTGATATACCCGTGTCATTTTAGTTCATTATCAATACTTTTGGCTAGCCAGAACTATTGACAATGACATGAGATTTATGACAGGCGTTCAGGTCGGGTCATTGAACGCCTCCACAAGAATGTTTCCAGCAAGGTTGCACTCTTTATTGGCTGACTAAATACATACTTTATGTTTCTTGGCATGGGCGATATTATGATATATATCATTTAGTGTGATGAAAAGGTGTTGTCAAATTGTTACCTCTTTGTGTAAATCAGTATCTACTTTGAGTACCTCCTCTGTGTCAGAGGTTTAAAGTTTAAACTTCAACTTAATTATCACGGACGTTCTGCAGTGTTCATCACATAGAATGCAATTTAATACCCGTTCATTGTCATCTATTCTTCCTCACTACAGTTACAAACAGAAGTGACAGTGTTTGCTGCAGATCTGATGGTGCCCAAATAAAGTACTACACACCGGTGGTTAAACACTCCCATGATGCAACATTGTGTACAACGTTGTTTCTGGCCAGAATATTGTTGGACCATTTTCTAGATATTCTGTTGAGGCACTTTATTTACCTCAGGTAAGATGCAGCTAATGAAGATATATGTATTAAGGCTTTGGCATATCATAATCTACAAATAAAAAATGTGTTACATCTGAAATACAGAAAAAAGGAAGCACCCATTGTAAAATGTTGTTTCTGGCAAGGACTTTCAATAAATATAGCTGTTTGAAAAGAAGGCAATAAAAAGTAGATATCATAAGTGTAACTTCCTTGCACTCGTTTATAATGTGTGTGTGTGGGACGACTGTGGTTCAGTGGTAAGGAGGGTCGTCCTTCAAACAGAAGATCAGCGTCTCGATCCTCGGCTCCGCTGGCCCATATCGATGTGTATTGGGGAAGATGCTTCACCCCAAATCGGTGTGTGAATGTCAGATAGTTCTGATGGGCCGGTGCAACCGTAACTCCACCCATCAGTGTATGAATATAGGTGAATGATGTCATGTTGTGTTAAAGCGCTTTGAGTGGTTGGAAGACAAGAAAAGTGCTATACAAGTACAAGTACAGGTCCATAATGCATCATTCTTCTCATATCGTCTTGTTTAACACATTTTCCAGCAACTGAGGTAAAAGTCTCTCACACAAAGCACAGATCGGGATCCATTTCCATCGGGGTAGCTACCCGTCAATATCTCTGGTTGTTCTCTAAATGTATTAATGGCAGCATCCATCCACCTTTTTATTCCCCAATATGATTCTGAATTATGTATTTTAACTCCAGTTCTGAAAAGTTAAAGTGGTGTATCAGCACTCGTCTCAGCTTCTACTTTTAAGAGTAGAGCTATACAAATTAATGGAAAGAAACCTTGGTTACATTTCAAAACCCACACAGGTAGTGATTTAGCATTAGCTGTAGCTTTTCACATCAAGTCTCATGACAAGTCTATTTTAAATTGTTTGGGATAAGATTATCCTAATTTAAATGTATAATTTGATGGGTGGAGATGAGGACGAGGATTCTGGAGGCCACCTTTTTTTAATTCTTAAATCTGTGGTAGAGGTTTTGACAAATCCTGCATGCAGATCAACAGAGGCATGCAGTGTTCCAGGTCCTCCCTCTCATTGCTAATTCTTAAATAGATAAATGACAATAGATTGAAGAAAAGAAATGCCTCAAAAAAATGTTACATGGGAGAGAGCTTTCTGCGCCTGTGAAATACCATAACAGTTCCTGGTCTCAAGTGATTTTTGAAAAAAACTACTTTAAGGGAACCAACCATGTAATTATGATTTATGTTATGGTTTGTGTAAAGAAACATTATTATCGGATGTTTTAAATATCGATATCGGCTTTAAAAATCATTTCTTCTTTCTTTTAACGGTGGACCCAATCTTTTCTTGACAAAGTAGTTTTAGACACCGAAATTAATATCATGAAATGAATGATAATCAAACTCTGGTTGAGGCGCATGAGTCTTGAATGGACTCAGCTTCTAACTGCGAGGAGAGATGTTCAAGCTCTCAGACAAGCGATGTTCCTCTGCCGCCGTTTGTCAGCCTCATCAGAAGAACGGTACACAGATAGATCGGTGCAAACATTTAAGAAATATGAATCTTGTCTGATCCACTCAAAGGACATTCATTATTCACTCGTTGTCTTCTAGCCTTCTGTGTGATAGTAACTAGATAAATGTTCAGGCAAAATAAGGAAAAATAAGGGAACTTGTTAATGAATCAGGAAAATTAATCTGCAGATTAATTGACAGTGACATTGGTTGCAGTCTAGGTTAAACTCTTTAGAGACAGAGCTCTGGTCTCAGCAATTAGCCACATTAACAAATGTAAGTAATTCAACAATATAAAATTAAAGAAAAAACAGCATGTCCAGTTCATGTTATGCATAACATTACTGCGTTATCTAAAATGCATCAGCAAAGCAATACAACTAAATCCAGATGAAGTCTTATGGTGTGTTCACACCGGACGCGGCGAAATTTCGACGCGCGTCGAGATTACATGCAAAGTCAATGCACAGCTGCGTAGAAGCTGCGTATTTTCCAGCGAGCAGCGCGTCAGACGCGTTTGAAGCAGCACGAACAGAGGGTTTGTCGCGGGGCGAACAGAGCGAACACAGCGAACAGACGCAGCTCGTCGACGCGCGAGTTGAAATTTCCCAACTCCGGCAGCAGAAACGCGTGAGTCATAGTTGCGTCAGCCAATCAGCGTTGAGCAGCTCCGCTCGTCATTGTCCTGCCGGTTTAGAAAATAGAGGAAAAGATTATTGTCGCCGTTTGTGGGCACCCCGAACTTTATGACACGACTCTTTTTACTTACCGAAACCGTAGCTATAAAGATGAAGCGTGGAAGAAGGTCGGAGAAGCTATTTGTTGTACTTTACTATGAACCAACCGCCGGCATATGTGTTTCATGGCAGAGGAGATCTGCCGCCGTAGGTGGAAAAGTCTCAGAGACACGTATCAAAGAGAGAAGAAGAGAGAGAGCAGCGAGAAGCGCAGTGGGAGTGCAGCTCAGTCCACTAAAAAGTGGAAGTACTCTGCGGTCGCGACGCGTCTGGTCTGAACACACTTTTTTTCGCCGAGCGTCGAGACTGCTGCGTCAGACACGTCGAGAAATTTTTCGCCGCGTCCGGTGTGAACACACCCTTAGTGTTACGTTACTACCAAGCAGTGCTATCAAACAAAGTATTCTTTAATTGGGCTGACTCAACGTATTCACCTGACAGTGGTGCTCAATGTCATCTCATATCTGGGGAAATGAAGTGAGCACAAACAAAGTGACGAGGAGGGACGCCGAATCAAGAGTGCAACTTGGAATTGAAAGACGGTACCTTTCAAAAATCATTAACATGAAAGCATTAAGAAATAACTTTTCCTATTATTCAAGGAGATCCAGTCGTGTCTGTAGACTCATGTTGAATCCAAACAGGCTTTTAAACAGGATTATACAACTCAAACAAAGTACAGCTAGATAACAATATACACTGAAATATATTATTATACACATTTAACCACTTCAAAGAATACATTCATCTCTATGATAACAAATGTATATGGATAAAAAGAGTCTTCCCTATTAGTAGATTCCTTTAAATCCCCAAACAAACAGGTCTCAAATAACCCCATGTCTATGTTTGAACCCTTAACTAAAGCCCTGAATCTGCAGTCTTTGACCTGTATGAAAGAGAATATGCAGAAACTTCTTCACTGAAGTATTAAAACGCTGGCCGACTCTTGAATGAGAGATAAGTAAATTCCTAAGGGAATTAGGAGGTCGCAGTTGGAAGCTAAATCTGACAGATGGCCCGGTGTCTTGGCTCGTGACCGCGATGGGGGAAACCACGCTGTCATTTGGCCTCGGTGGCCGGCCGACAGCATCACCTGCGGAGAGCGGATCCCGAGAAGCTGCCGTGCTGGACGCCTTCCCCGCCGTGGCCAGAACCACAACGAGCACCGCTCTGAATTAAAGCGGAATAAACGCTGTACTTACTGTGTCGCGAACACATTTAACAGGGAGTTCAAATGTCCCCAAATCATTCGGCGTTCCAGCGTCTTAACGATGTCAGAAGCATGTAATCTCACATTTTCTATGCCGACAGATGCCCATCATCCAACAGACGTGCAGCAACATTCACATTCATTTGGAGTCGTATTTATGTCATCAGACAAATGCAAGTTATAAATGAGTTATAAATGTGATTAAAAACGTTTTTATATGGAAGATGTATGTATGTATGTGTGTGTTTGTATGTGTGTTTATATGTGTGTATGCATATGTATGTGTATATATGTGTGTGTATGTATGCAATTGACACCGTCTTCTCGACGAGAAGCTCGGGTTCGGGGGAACCTGCCTGCCGGGACATGTGTTGCTGGTTACACGATGGACGTGCCTAGCAGCCCTTTCCGTGGAGGACGAGAAGACATCTACCTATTCGAACTATGATTACAGGATTTCTGCTGATTGGAGTTGGTGCTGTCCTGGCTTATCGGAAAATTAAAAAGAAACGGAGACAGCTGTTAAAGCCCCTAAGGCTGCCCGACATGATTGACGTTGGGCAGTTGTTGGCACTCAGACTGTGGCATTTAACCGCCAGAATGATAACATCGTGAGAAGCTGACCAAAAATGAAATAGGAAAATGGAGGATGGTGGTTGGAATTCTAATGCAGCTACTGGAAGACCACACATCCAATCTTATCTGCTTTTCGCTCCTCTACCAGGACGGGCCTTGGCCAATTACTGGAACAACAACTCCCGAAGATCACTGAAGCGAGAACCTCTCATTCCTTCCCCGATCCACAGACACCTGTGGTTGTTTTTCTCCCAGGACCCTTCAAGGCCATCTCCATGGCAACGACCATCTTGCGTCTGAGAACTCTGTCTGTTGTGGCCTGGGGAGGACACACAAACTTTCAACATACGGATTTGCATTCACTACCCCACCCCCATCCCACGCCCCCCAGTGTGACAGGACGGGTCTGTGGCTGGCGCTGTAATGGCACGGACCGGCTGGCTGCTTGTCGGTGCTGGTCACCTTCTGCCTCCAATGGCTGGGCTTAGATCACCCAGTCTTTGGCTTACCTCCCTCCCTTCCTACTGCTAGTCATGTTTAAGATGTATGTGCTTATGTGCTAAGGTGTTTTCCTGCTCCCACACTGTACCCCTTTAGGGGCATAGTCGGGGGGTTGTTTTTTTCTCGCCTCTCTTCCCTCATGTTATGCTGTAATCTTTCATCCACCCTTTCTTTGCAATTTCGTTGCTTTTGTACCTGTACTCTAGTCAATGACAATAAAACCGCATACCATACCATACCATGTATATGTGTGTATTTATATATATATGTATGTATGTATTTATGTATGTATATATGTATATATATATATATATTTGTTTTCGTTATTTTATATTAATTTTCTGATTTATTTTGATTTAGGATAGGAATTTATAAGCATTTTTGTATATTATATAGAATAATATTGTATTGTATTTGATTTGATTGACTGAATAAAATACACAAACAAGTCAAGTATTGACCTACATTTTTATCCCCATTTTGATCTTCACCTAATGAGAATAACATCTGGGTTTTTTAAAAACTGATAAATGCTTCACTTTTTTTCACCCGCTAACTCAGCTGAAAACTCATTTGCCAAAAACAGCTTCCTGCCGCTGCTGGAAAGGAAGAATCCAAAAACAATTAAATTTAAAAAACTTGTTTGGTTAAATGGTATCTTTGTGCCCTCTGAAGGTTTATTTATATATCGACTGAGTAACTGACAAACGTAATTCTGTTTCAGAACTCTCCTGTTCTGCTCGGATAATCCTGTGATGAATAATTAATTGAATCAATTATTATTAAATTGCGTCCATGTCCTACAATTTGCACACCATCTTGGGGATGCCATGCATCTCTTCCCTCAATGAAAGTTGTCCATGCTTGCATTGTTCTGATGTCTGTACTCAGACAAATAACAAGTCTTTGAATCATGAGCAGGGTGAGGGGGTGAGAATGATAGGCACGCGGGCTATAGGTGGGTGGGGTGGGGGTGCTCACCACGGACATTGATGATTGGTTGTATGTTGTAAATCTGATTCTCCATTCTGACACCATAATGGGCCCTATAATAATAATAGTAATATTCATATAATATAGTCATTCATGAACAACTTTCCTTTTTTTTTTTTTGAGTCTTAAGTTCAAGTCTTGTGCTCTGCTGAGCCTCGAGTCTGTTCTGCCTCTACCTGGTTGTCACGATCTTCTAATCCAGGGGTGTCAAACTCATTTTCACCGAGGGCCACATCCGCCTCATGGCTGCCCTCAAAGGGCCGGTTGTCACTAACACGGTATAATTCTAACTACTCCAGAACATATTGTTAAATAACTGTCTTTGCATTTGTTTGTTTATTTAGGTGTACTTATATAAATGTATAACTATATATGCAAATGTATTTAATATTATACAATACATCTATTTAATTTAATTATATTTATTTTAACCCACATTACTTTATCAAAGATCAAACAAACATTATTACATTAACTTTGTTAAAAGCTTTTTCACAGTTGAGACAGGTGGTTCTCCACTGGTCTGGGTAGTGGTTCTCCACTGGTCTGGGCAGTGGTTCTCCACTGGTTTGGGCAGTAGTTCTCCACTGGTTTGGGCAGTGGTTCTCCACTGGTCTGGCTTTGGGACGCACTATCACCCCTGAATGACAAGCTGAGACCTAAATTGAGGGATATTTTTAACTTCTCAAATGTATTTAATGAAAAGATGTTGCAGTTTGAACCTGAGTGTTCAGAATATCACAGTATGCACAACACAACTATTTAGTAATATTCCCTTTTACAGTCAATTATGAACCAACAAGTGAATCTTAAGGACACAAGAATGCCGTCACATAAAATGACGTGGCGGGCCACATTTGGCCCGGAGTTAAAGAGTTTGACACGTATGTTCTAATCTATGCCATACCTGCCATCATGCACTGATACTGAATACCATAAAACAGTACCATAAATACGATCCTGGTATATTTATCTATAATAGTAATAAATAAAATATCTGTATGGTTCACTTTTACCAACTTTTCAACACTTAACAAATGGCAGTATTATTAGTATTAGCCTACAAGATATTTATGAAACTACATGGAGCCATCATAGCATTGATTATCACTATGAGACTGTTAGTCTGTATCGGACCAGATGATACAGAGTTCATCAGGATGAGCAGCTGGAGAGTTACAGAAACAGAACTTTACAGACTGAACTTAAACATTTCACTTCTGGCATCTTTTTTAATTTTTAAAGCCGAAAATTCCGCCACTTAACGGCACTCGCTGCGTAGCGCAGAGAACAGCTCGACACGGAGCAGCGGGCGCCTGATCGCTCTTTTAATGAAGTATCGATACTAAACATATGCTAAATCACATCGCTCTTAACGTACGGGTACGTTGTTAGGATCGCTACACCGTGCAGCGTGACAGCAGCAGATAGCGGGCTAACATTCAAGCGAACCTAAACCACCAAACGCTGAAGACATCTTGACGATGATTGGCCGAGACGCGACACGTGCCCATCAAAGATGTTCTATTGCGAAAAGCACCACTCCACATTATCTCCGTGTCCCACTCCAATCTCATAAACGCCGGCCGGCCAATTGACCCCCTTCCCCCAATACAAAAACTCTTCGGATCTACACGATTCACGTCAGTCACCTATTTTGGTTTCAAAACGGCGAATTTCGCCGAAAGGTGATGTCATGCGCAGTCCAGGTTGTCGCAACGAGAGAGGACCCAAACGCCGACATTGCACAAAAACAATCTTTACTCCAAGAAACCAGAACAGGACGACAAAACACACGAAGCCACACTGGGAATGAGACGAACAGGGTTTACATACACAGGCAAGGTGAGAGGATTGGACAACGAGACACAGGTGGACACAATGAGGGCGGGGCCAGCAATCACAGAAGGAAACAATCAGGGCCAGGGCAGACAATCACAGGGAGACAGACGACACAAGGAACCCTTCCAAACAAGACACAAAACTAACACAACCAGATCATGACAGTACCCCTCAAGGGACGAATTCCAGACGGCCAAGCGTTCCACAAGGGTGGGTGGAGGGGAGCCGGGGGAGGGTCCAAGGCTGCAGAAGCAGTCCGGGCGGGCGGGCCGCAGGACGATAACCAGGCCGAGGCGCGCTCTGGAGGGCGGGCCGGAGGACAAGAGCGGGAGCTAGGGACCGGGCTCAGGAGAGGAAGTCCCAGGGTACCGGGTCTGGGGATGGGGGCTCTGTGGGACCAGGACCAGGCGGCAGACATGGGGAACCAGGGCTGGACGGACGGTTCACGGGAACCGGGATGGGAACTGTGACTGACCGCCAGGACTGGAGCGAACACCGACTGAACTGGAACATCGGGACTGGAACTTCAGGGTCTGGAGCCTGTGGAACATCGTGGACTGGAACCGTGACGAACTCCGGGACTGGAACCGGAACTCAGGACTGGACCCGGCGACGGAACACCGGGACTGGAACCAGAACATCGTGGACTGGAACCTCAGGGTCCGAGCCTGTGACGGAACCGAAACATCGTGGACTGGAACCTCGGGTCTGGAGCCTGTGACGGAACCGAACATTGTGGACTGGAACCTCGGGTCTGGAGCCTGTGACGGAACATCGGGACTGGAGCACAGGGCCAAGGGCCGGAGGACTCCATGTTGTGGAGATGCACCTCATGGAAGCCAGACCAGAACCGCGACGGAACACCGGGACTGGAATATCGTGGACTGGAACCTCGGGGTCTGGAGCCTGTGACGGAACATCGGGACTGGCACAGGACCACGGGCCCGGAGGACTCCCACATCCTCCAGAAGTACCTGAAACTTAGTTGGCCCGGCAGGAACCGGGCAGTGGAAACTGAAGGCTGGGTCCATTATTGGTGGCTTTCTGTCATGCAAGTCCAGGTTGTCGCAACGAGAGAGGACCCAAACGCCGACATTATTGCACAAAAACAATCTTTACTCCAAGAAACCAGAACAGGACGACAAAACACACGGACCAAACAGTACGAAGCCACACTGGGAATGAGACGAACAGGGTTTACATACACAGGCAAGGTGAGAGGATTGGACAACGGGGAACGAGACAGGTGGACACAATGAGGGCGGGGCCGCACAATCAGGGGAAACAATCAGGGCCAGACAGGCAGACAAGGACTTCCAAACAAGACACAAAACTAACACAAACTCCAGATCATGACAGGTGAGGGATTCTCATGCCTGAACTATGTTAGACCCAGGTATCAGATTCGGGAATGTAAAAATTGGATTGGTGCAAAAGAGGGCTGCAACAACGAATCGATAAAATTGATTATTAGAATAGCTGGCGACGAATTTCCTTATCGATTCGCCCGCCATCACTGACGTCATGACATTGGTGAATCTAACTGCTGCTGCTCGAGTATCGCTGGAAGCGGAAGATATTCAGACTAATCGGTGAAAGTCACCGAGCTGTGTGAGCCTACGGGGGATGAACCCAAACACGAAAGGCGTTAGATGTTCCGACGTTTGTGGGATGTCCACGAGTATAAAGCAGAACTAGTAGTTAATTCTTCCGTGGTGGATGGCAGAAATGATGACCGTTTACACGGAGTAAAGCAACACAGATAAGCCACGCCCCCTCTCAGGCGAATGATCCACACAGACGGGCGAGTAAACTCACGCGAGTAAAGCATTGTCAGTTCTGTTTTTAATAAAGAGTTGGAAAATTATGTAAAAAAAATATATATGTCATCGATTAATCGAAAAAATAATCAAAATATTAATCGATTATTAAAATACTCGTTAGTTGCAGCCCTAGTGCAAATCATTCTAGCTTTTTTTTGCCGCCTATTATTTGCATAAACAACTGTTACATATATACTGATGTGCAGATTAGGCACATAACGAGAAAAGTGGTTTGTAAAGGCCTTTATATAACCCTACAAAGTGTTTAATACTTGCTTACATACGCAATTTTAAAAAACGAGGGCCAAAATGTCACGTGACATTCAACGATATCCCTTCAAACGAGATTGACGATTGAAGCGTCTCCAAAAGTGAAAGCGCAACAACGTTCAACAGTAATATAAGTGGACGTAGATGCGTTGATGTGGAACAAATTCCATGATCTGTGATGACATAAGACTTGAAGCTCACCTACAAGTGGGGAAGCAAAAGAGATGGAAAAGGAATGAAGGGGAAACACAAACTGCTCACACCACAGGACCGACGGGACTGCGGCGAACCGCAGGAGACGGGAAGGAATCGGTTCGTCATAAAGTGGCGAGTTTGTTTACGACATTTCCGACATAATGGGCAATAAAGACGGAAGAGAGACGCGGTGGCCGGGTAAGTGTTGATGTTGGCGAGACGGCACTCCCGTCGTTCATCATACCGAGTTGCACCAAATTTCGGCGAAGTGACAAAGAGTGTGAGCGCTGCACATCGTAACCGTCGATGATGAACGTGTAAACGCGCTGAAAAATGAGAAATAATATGTTGCGGAAGGAGAAGAACTTCTGCTACGGATGAAATAATAATGACATGTTAACTAATTCATGACGACGCAGACACCCCCCCCAACACACACACACACAATGATCAATACTCCGAGGAGCGAGTAGAAGGAATCAAAGTGCCCCATCCAGCAGATGTGAGCACCGTGGACATGTAATACAGTGTGTAACGCAGTGTGCATTAATCAGCAGCTACACTTCGGCTCCAACATGTTGATCCAGGACTACAAATAATTCATAATACTTACACTCGACTCGCTTCCAGCTTTGCAGAGCTTTTGTTTCACTGATTGTTTACTGAGCAGTAGAGGCCAGTCATCTCGTGGAGCTGAAGGCGCGAGCCGTCTTTATAAACCACTCCCACTCCCAGAACGGTCAATGGATTTTTGCAGCTATTGAACAACAGACTCGAACAAAAGGCTGAATATGAGCGTCGGTCCAGACGGCGAGCTGCCCTCCCTTCATTCTGCTCGGCCAGCCTTATTGAGCAGGGGAAACTGCCGGTCAGCAGATGTCAACATTCATCTCATTTTACTGATGTGGCGTGGCACTGCGCAGCATACTGGCAAAGACGTTTGAGAGCGGTACAACGACCGATTTTTTTTCCACAACACAACTGTCAAACTAAGGAGCACGCTTCTCGAGATGTACCAGATGCTTCTGGTGGTGAAGCGACGCCATTTGTTTTGCGTGTACGTGCAAACAGTGGCACGGAGACACGGATTTCCCAAACTAGCCCCTTCGTAATCAAACGGAGATTGAAAATAAAATGTCACTCCCTCAAGACGCAGCTGCATTCATGTGGAAAAACTCGTCCAAAAGATTGTAAATTGATATTGTTCTATTTGTTCCTAAACTTTTTTAATAACTGGCACCGGGTAAAAAACTGTACCGCTACTGACAGATTATCTGTTAGTCAAACGCGGCTGTCTGCTGTTATAAAGTCAGTGAGAATAAAACAAAACTTCAACTTCATCACTTGCACAAAGCTGTCTAATTCCTGACTCTCAAACTGCAGTAAATTGCAAGAAATTCTGGGCACATTGAGACTATTTTCAAGCTCAAAACATGGCGAACCGAGCAGCTGTCATCAACCACTCAGGGCGTTTCACTCTCGCAGAACATGTTAAATGTGTTGAAATATTTGGATGCTACAAGGACCTTTTTACTGGGATCGTTCAACAAAGATTTATATATATTTTTTTAAATAACAGTCTACCTTGCATTAGATTATTAAGCCGAGTGCATTAAGACTGGCCTACCACTACATCCCAGTCGACAATATCTTAGTTGAACTGGTCTTGATTGGCTGAACATGTGTGATGCAGCTGTGGTGAACAAGTGGAAAGTGAAACGGCAGTGGAGGGCTTTCCAGAACCACAGACGGCATTTATCTAAGAACCACACAGAGAAAACCGAAGAGCACCACGGACAGCTCCTCTGAATGGGGCCGCAGTGTTCAGCCCGAGGCAGACACCCTTCCTTTGGACCAATCAATTGGGCAGGGAAAAAAAATGTAAAATCTACTTATATATCCAGGGAGGCGGTATTACCAGAGGATAATGGTGTGTCTGCCTACACTTAAACAATTTTCTCCACACTGCGCCTGGCATCACAAGGGGAGTGCCTGTTACTTTAACGGTTTCATTCTGGGTATGAATTTGCCATGTTGTTGCTAGTGGCTCCAGGCTAGAGGTTTCTCTGGGGTGACCATATCAATGCGGCTGTACAGCGAGCACGCACAAATGAACGTTGACGCACACTAACAAATACAAATACCACAGACAAACCGATCCAGTGGAAGGATCCGCACTTTGAAATGAATACGTGCATGTTGGCTGCAGGATTACAGGATTAAAGAATGACGCAAATATTAGCGACAAAGTACATTAGAGGCTATAATTTTGATGCCATTAATGATAAGGAACAAGAGACGCCGCGGCTACTCTTTGAGTACCCTGAAATGAATATTACGGGGATCTGTTGTCGGGGAAAATGTCTTTTGGGATTCGGTGTCATGATTGGAAATGTTTACAAAACTGTGCAGCACATTATTAATGTGCACCGCAGACAGCGGCAGAGTGTGTCAGTGTGCTGGTCAGAGATCAGGGACGACTGTGTTCGGGTGTTGGTGGTGCGGGGAGTGACTGATTGAGTCTGCTCCTGCTGACAGACTGATTACACTCAGACAAGAGAACACTGAGCAGTAATGCACCAGTATAGAGAGGGGGAGAGACAGAGTCGGAGTGGGAGAAAATAGAGAGAGAGAGAGAGAAAAAAAACGTAGGGAGGGGTGCGCCAGACCATCTTTTATCCATCCTCCCCTCCTTCACCAGGGAGGAGGGCTATCCCAGCTTCCCATCCTCCCAGCATCGTGCTCTCCTCTCTGCAGTATCTTCTCCTGCTGCCAGGGCCATGACATGCGACACTACAAGTCACTTTTCTCCACTTGCAAGTCCACTCGGTTTTACTTGTTTTTCCACTTGAATGCACCTGTTACCACGTCCGTACATTTGAATGCTATTATTTCCCAGTCAGCTGCTATGAAATTACATTATAGATTTGTTTATCTGAGGGAGAACCTGTCTTTAAACCAAGTTTTAAACTTGCAGGAATACTAATAAACATGACGTTGCACTCAATATTGAAGTCCTGATAAAAGTAATGTATTGATTTTTCTTGTGCGATATTCTCTCTCTCATGAACAATACCACATAGGCACAGATTAGGGTGAGACAATTATGTTTCATCGATGTTACTTGATGTGCACAAAGATTGAGGGACCCCAGATCAAGACACAATTGGGTCAACCCTTATTTTATAAGAATACATTTTATAAACGGGGACGTTTTTTTAATTTATTAACTTGGACCGTATATTATTCCACATTGTATTTAGACGACAGTAGTAAGAATAAAATATGTTATGAAAACAGCCACTGTTGAAAGTTCCATGACAATTTATATGATTTTAGATTGTGTTTAAAAAAAAACACACGTTATGGGAGTCTTAGCGCTCCTCTTTTTCAACCATGATACCTGGAAAGTAGCCTAAACTGGGGCTTACACAGGGGCATGGACTATAGATGTGCACCAGTCCCCTCTTGCTCTGCAGAAACAATACACTTTTTGACATTATTAATGTATTACTCCACATGTATGGGGAAGACAGGCACCACAGCATCAGGCAGAGGCACCGACGGCGTCCAAAACATGACACAAAATAAGTCCTCCTTTATTATTATTTATTATATCTACTATGACCGTTTAGTCATTTGGTTTTCCGTTACCAAACTATAAGCTTGAAGATATCGCTGCTCCTGAATGCTCCACTGGTGTTGTTGCCAGAAATGGATCTTGAATATATTAATGACAATATCTGCTGTGTGTTGTATTTATGAAACTAAGATCCACATTTGATACAATATAGTAAAAACGCACCGTTTCAATACCCACTTAACCATCCGTTTACATGAATCCGAAGGCTCAGCAGTATACAAACACTAAACATCCCAGCGGGAACATCAGCCTTGATATCCAATATGCCGCTATTATTGCGCAAAATGCACAGCACATTTCACACCGGTGCAATACAGTTGTTTGGGAAATATTTCCTCTCATCCCCCCCTCTCTCAACATGGTATCGGCTCAGCAACCCCCCCCCCCCCCCCCCCCCCCCGTGCAGAGAGGCCACATAAGGCCACGACGACTATACTCGGATCTCTTGAGATTTCACAAATCGCTTGGTGCGGCTCGCCGACCGCAGCCGACCGCCTCTCCATCTCCGGCAGGAGCCCTCCAGAGCACCTGCATGCCCGGGGAAGCGGCGTGTTATCGGTTACCTGAAGTGAGGCCTCTCTCCCGTGGCAACGTGATTCTCTCTCGGGTCCTCCTCCGGGGGTCCAGCCGGTCCGGCTCTCACTCTCCTGGGGCTGCTGGGATTCCTCACCACGCTCCCTCTCTCTCTCTCTGGTCCGCTGGCGGAGCTCCTCTCTCTCCCCTCTCCTCTCCTCTCCCGACCAGCGTCAAGCTGCCATGGAGGAAGACGACACAATAAACGGAAGTTACTTCTTCGGTTTTCAAAATGTCCAATATTTTGTGTGTGCCAAAATTCAAATATATTTCTACCATGAACTGAAAAAAGGCACACACAAATATGTTTTACATGTCGAACATCAACCAGCAAACAGAAGTTAACGGACCGTTGGACATAACGTTATAAAGTTAGAGTTTAGAACCGTTAGCTAGTTAACCTAACCTAGATATAACCGTTAACTAGCTAGCAACTAACCTAGATAATGTTAACTAGCGGAGAGCAAAACCGAGCTATAAAGAGAGGAAATAATGGACTTACATTTGCAGAATGTGCCTGAAACATCTCCAAAATAAATGCTAACGTTCCGTAATTGCTGGATACGTAAATGAGCAACAGTAACTAACAGCTTGCTGTTAACCGAACTGTTAGCTAACAAGCACGTGTCAATTTACAAGTGTGGGTGTTAACTTCTAGTTTAGCCTAGCTGCCCTCAAAGGGCTAAACCCGTTTGTATCGGTTCTCCACACTGTTATTTAGTGAATTACAATAATATATAACGTCACATTGGACTTAATAATTCAAAGAGTATATGACTTCGGATTAGTTGTTAACATGCTTAACTCAGCTCCCCCAGTCCAAATGAATAACGTAACATAGTGTCAGTGAATGCAATCCCAGGCCTGGCTCCTCCCACAACCAATATTATATATAATATATAATTTGCAGCATTGTGAACCCAGTTAATCCCTTTATTTTCCTTTGTGGGGTCCATCTACTGTATATGTACTCCTTATTGTTTTTGCTTGAGTATTTAACCTGTATACTGTCAAACCGTCTGGGTTGTTTATTTGTTATACTTTTTTGTTTGCTATATTGTTGAGAGGTGAGGTGAGGCACCTTGGACATGGATTTTGAAGCACTTTTCTATTTCCTAAGAAGTGTAATTATGCATTTTACATTATTGTTCGCGCACACATTTTACAAACTCCTGAATATTCTTCTTTTTTATTTTGAAGGTGTGAACAGGAAGTGTAATATATATGTTGCCGGTATATGACAGTGGTCCTTTCGGAGGGACGCAGGCACGGGGATGCTGCAGACTGAGCATGCGCCCAGCTAACAGGCCCGCTTTAATCCCCTCTGACACAAATAACAAGAGAATGCATTATGCTGTAATTAAGAAAACACTATCCACCTAATTACACCCTTCCAGTTTCAAAGCTGCCCATATGTAACACCTAAGAAGATATACTGAGCTTTTATAATTATGTTGTAAGAGATAACACTAAAGGCAGGGCTGTTTTGAATACAGGACATAAACACTGGTTATATACTGCATAACGATACATTTGTATAATTCTCGATATGACCTTATTCATCTTTTAATATATTAGTTGAAGCCTGCACATTTATTAAAAATGGCTTAATATATAATTTAACAATTTGATAAAGTCCATGCTGTACAATTTCTAAATTAATGTGAAATATCTGTACTGAGAATACAGCTGGAACAACACACAGAAGGTTACTAAAGGTGTACAAACTCTGCGTCAACCGGAGAAGGCTGATCCATAGATGCTGTGCAAAATATAAACAAAGTGTAATTGGTTGAAATAAACTATTTCCAAATGTCAGTATTATTTATCAGATTTATATTGTCTCTCTTCTGTGAAGATACATCTGATTAAAATACTGATTAAAATGCTATAACAGCGACTCCTGCAGGACAAACATGAAAGTGGCGTTTGGAGGCAACATGGCCAAAAAAAACGTAAAGCCATTAAAATAAAAATACGTCTCACACAGATTTACTTGAAATTCGACACACATATCCAGTTACATATTTTTTACAAATAAAATCCTCAATAACATTAACACACAAGTCTGCCTATTTAGATTTTCCCACCATTTGTTATGTATTTAACACTTTTTTTTACATCTCCTCCTCAGCCGTGGGTTTGAAACTCGCACGATATGCTCACGTGAGCCCCTGAAATAATACCCTAAAGTTGATATCATATCAACCACCTGGGGGCGCTACAAACGCACACCAAAAAAGAAACGCCGCGTTCAAGGGTAGCTTGTACATTTCGCTTGTCCTCTGGACTCTCGCTAGAGACAATGGAGCAAATAAAGACAGGCGAGCCAAAGGTGCGGCAGGGCTCGTTTACAGGCTTGTAATTCTGTTGGAAAAGATGAAGTTGTTAACGTTTTTGCCTCACTTTTTAAAATGTTATTTACAATTTTAAAATCCAGTTATTGTCAGCTTTTTAAAAAGCCCACATTGCTGTTATTATAGAGCGTAAACTCGGTTTTGACATCACTGAAAAAGGTGTGGGCAAATGTAAAAGACTTAAAAAAGTGAGAGTAGTGGAGCAGCCGCTTTCCTTCCCACATGTTTGGATATTGTCAAATAAAATATTTTGCCTTATATAAATCGTCTACTTAAAAACATTTTTGCTTCTTGTCACTTCACTTGGATCTTTCAATGCTATGTTCACTACAGGTATAATGATGCAGCTTCTCCCTGTTCATCTTAAACCTCAGGTAAACTGTGTGTCTTTGCTGGAGGTCAATCGCAGCATCGACCAGCTGTCTCAGTTTAATCTAACAGACAAAAAGAGAGAGAGATGTGGGATCGGAGAGTGGATGCGTTGACACGTTTTCATGGCTGTGACGGAGCAGACTCCAGCTGCTTCCCTCGGCTTCCTCTTCCTCTCAGGAGCCTCCTTTGCCGCAAATGTAGTGGAAGAGGTTCTTGGCAGGGGTCGGTCTCTCTTGCACCAGAATCATCTCCTGGTCCAGATCATACCAGTCCAGCAGGGACACGGGTGCTGACTTTGGTTAACACTTTGTGACCAAACTGTGTGTGTGTGTCGTGTGTCTCTGTGTGTGTACATGTGAGTAGCTCAAACAGGCAGATTATTCGCCACCAAACACGCATCCAAATCCCCCACGGCCAACTTTTGTTCCTGCTCCTTGTACTTGGCCTCAACTTTTGATAAACAATAATCTATTTTCCTCCTCTTCTTCTCAATTGGTCCTCTAGTGACGAAGGCCTTCCTCTTCACGCCTCTCTTGCTACCTTTTACAGATGAGAAAAAGAACGTCACATCAGTTCAGCGACGTCCTTCAAACTAAATGACAAGACGTCTCCCAAATAACACGAGAGTCTTTTCTGATGCCTCTTAGTTAGAAGAGTAGCTCATCCTGTATAGCAGAATAATAGTGGGACAGTTTGATAACAAAAATGTACTTCACATATAGGCTACGGTCTTCTCAAAATGGTCTTGATTTTTTAAAACTCGCTCCAATTACAATAACATCAAGTATTTTGTCAGGCATTGGCATAAGGATTTGACATATCTGCCCCCCCCCCTCTTCATCGGTCATCCCTCTCCTGTTCATGTTGTTGGTAGAGTTGTTGTTCATGAGGTTGACCTTATATGAGTGAACACCGAGTGTGTTCTAGAGCTGTTAGACACATTGCATTAGGAGTGTAGAGTAAATTGTATCTGTGTGTGTGTACAGTATATTTTTTAAAAAAAAAATTTTGGAAAAAAAAATTTTTTTTTTTTAAATTTTTAAAAAAATTTGAAAAAAAATTTTTTTTTTTTTTTTTGGGGGTTTTTTTTTAAATTAAAATTTTTCAAAAAAAAGGGGGGGCCCCCCCTTTTTTTTGGGGGAAAAAAATTTTTTTTTTTTTAATTTTTCCTTTTTTAAAGGGCCCTTTAAATTTTTTAAAAATTTTTTAAAAAACCCGTTTTTTTTTTGGGGAAAAAAAAAAAAAGGGGGAAAAAAAAGGGGGGTTTTTTTTTTTTTTAAGGGGGGAAAATTTTTCCCGGAAAAAGGGGGGGGGGGCCCCCCGGGGCCCCCAAAATTGGGGGCCGGGTTTTTAAAACCCTTTTGGGGGGGTTTTTTTCCCCAAAAAGGGTTTCCCCCCCCGGGCCCCCCTTTGGGGGGGCCTTTTTTGGGGGTTTTTTTTCTTTTTAAAAACCAAAGGAATTTTTTCCCCTTTTTTTTCCCCTTTTTTGGGGGGAAAAAAGGGGGGGGAAAAAAAATTTTTTAAAAAAAAATTTAAAAAAAATTTTTTTGGGAAAAAAAACCCCCCAAAAAAAAAAATTCCCCCTTTTAAAATTTAAAAAAAATTAAAAAGAAACCCTTTTTAAAACCCCCCCTGCGTTTTTTTTTTTTAAAAAAGGGTTTTTTTTGTTTGGGGAAAAACCCAAAAATGAAAAATTTTTGGGGGGGGGGGCCCCCCGGGGGGGGAAAAAAAAAAAGGGGAAAAGGGTTTAACAAAAAAAAATTTTTAAAAAAAGGGGTTTTTCCCCCCCCCTTTTTTCCCCCAAAAATTTTCCCTTTGAAAAAAAAAAATTTTCCCTTTTGGGGGGGGTTTTCCCTTTTTTAAAAAAAAAATTTTTTTTAAAAAAAAAGGGGGGAAAACCCAAAAATTTTTTTTTTTTTTAAAAAAATTTTTCCGGGGGGAAAAAATAGAAAAAAAAAAAAAAAAAGGGGGGGTGGGGGGGTTTTTTTTTCCCCCGGGTTTTTTCCCCAAAATTTTTAAAAAAAAAAACCCCCGGGGAAAAACCTTTGGGGGAAAACCAAAAATTTTTTTGGGGGGGTTTTTTCCCCAAAAGGGGGGTTTTTTCCGGGTTTGGGGAAAAAACCCCAAAAAAAAAAAGGGAAAAAAAAAAAAAAAAAAACGTGTTTTTTTTTTTTTAAAAAATTTTTTTTTTTTCCCCCCCCCCCTTTTTTAAAAAAAAGGAAAAAAAAAAATAAAAAAGAAAAAAAAAAAAAATATTTTTTTTTAAAAAATTTAAAAAGGAAAATTTTTTAAAAAAAAGGTTTCCCCCAAAAAATTTAAAAACCCGGGTTTTTTTTAAAAAAAACCCCCAAAAAAAACCCAAATTTTAAGAAAAATTTTAAAAAAAAAAAAAAAAAAGGGGTTTTGGGGCCGGGGGGTTTTTTTTTTGGGGGGGGGAACAAACAAAAAAAAAAAGGGGGGGGTTTTTGGGCCCCCCGGGGGGGGGTTTTGGGGGGGCCCCCGGGGGTAAAATTTTTTTTCCCCCCCCCCGGGGGGGTTTTGGGGGAAAAAAGGGGTTTTTCCCCAAAACCAAAAAGGCCCCCCCCCCCAAAAAAAAACCCCCCCACAAAAAAATTTTAAAAAAGGGTTTAAAAATTTAAGGGGGAAAAAATTTTTTTTTGTTTTTTTTAAAAAAAAAAGGTTTTTGTTCCCTTTTCCCCCTTTTCCCCCCTTTTTTTAAAAGGTTTTTAAAAAGGGGGGGGGAAGGGCGGGGTTTTTTTTTCCCCCAAAAAACCCCCCCCTTTTTTTTGTTTAAGGGGGGTTCCGGGGGGGGAAAAAAAAAAAAAAAAAAAAAAGGGGGGGCCCTTTTTGGGGGGGGGGCCCCCCCCAAAAAAAAAAGGGGGGCCCGGGGGTTTTAAAATTTTTTGGGGGAAAAAGGGGGGGGGGGGAAAAAAATTTTTTTTTCCCCCAAAAAAAAAATTTTTTTCCCCCCCCCCGGGGGTTTCCCCAAAAAAAAACCCCAAAAAAGGGGGAAATTTTCCCCCCCCCCCAAAAAAGGGGAAAAAAAAAAACCCCCCCCGCCGGGGGGGGGAAAAAAAAAAAAATTTTTTATTAAAAATTTTCCCCCCCCCAAAAAAAAAAATTTTTTTTTTTTGGGGAAACCCGGGGGGGGTTTGGGGCCCCCTTTTTTTCCCCCCTTTTTCCCGGGTTTAAAAAAAAATTTTTTTTTCCCCCCCCGAAAATTTTTTTAAAAAAAAAATTTTTTTTTTTTTTTTTTAAAAAAAAAACCCCTTTTTAAAGCCTTTTTTTTTTCCCAAATTTTTCCCCAAAATTTAAACCCTTAAAAATTTTTTTAATTTTAAAAAAAGGGGGGGAAAAAAATTTTTAAAAATTTTTTAAAACCCCTTTTTTTTTTTTTTTTGGGGGAAAATTTTAAAATTTTTTTAAAAAAAAGGGGGGGGTTTTTTTTTTTAAAAAAAAAATTTTTTTAAAAAAAGGGGGCCCCCCCCCAAAAAAAAAAAAAAATTTTTTTTAAAATTTTTTTGGGGGCCCCCCCCCGGGGGGGGGGAAAAAAAAAACCCCCTTTTTTTAAAAAAAATTTTTTTTGGGGCCCCCAAAAAAAAAGGGCCCCAAAAAAATTTTTGGGTTCCCCCTTAAAAAAAAAAAAATTTTTTTTCCCCAAAGTTAAAAGGGGCCCCCCCCCTTTTTTTTTTTTTTTTTTTTTTTTTTTTTTTTAAAAAAAAGGGTTTTTTTTTTAAAAAAAATTGGGGTTTTAAAAATTTTAAAAGGGGCCCCGGGGGGGGTTTTGGGGTTTTTTTTTAAAAATTTTTTTTAAAAAATTTTTTTAAAATCCCCCCTTTTTTTTTTTTTTTTAAAAAAAAAAATTTTTTTTTTTTAAAAAAAAATTTTTTAACCCCTTTTTTCCCCCCCCTGGGAAAAAAAACCCCCTTTTTTTTGGGGAAAAAAGGGGGGGGCCCCCGGGGGCCCAAAAAAAAATTTTTCTCTTTTTTTTCCCCCCCCCCGGGGGGGGTTTTTTAAAAAAAAAATTTTTTTAAAAAAAAATTTTAAAAAAATTTTTTTTTTTTCCCCCCCCCAAATTTTTTCCCCCCCCTTTTTTTTAAAAAAAAATTTTCCCGGGGGTTTTCTTTGGGGGGGTTTTTTTTCCCCCCCAAATTTTTTGGGGGGGGCCCCCTTTTTTCCCCCCCCCCCCCCTGGGGCCCCCAAAGGGGGGTTTTTTCCCAAAAAAAGGGGGGGGGGGCCCTTTTTTTCCCCCTTTCCCCAAATTTTGGGTTTTTTTGGCCCTTTTTTCCCCCCCAAAAAAAATTTTAAAAAAAACCCCCCCGGGGGGGGCCCCTTTCCCCGGGAAAAAAATTTTTCCCCCTTTTTTTTTTCCCCCCTTTTTTTCCCCTTTAAAAAAAAAAATTTTTTTTTTTTTTTTTAAAAAAAATTTTTTTTTTTTTTTTTAAAAAAAAAAAGGGGGTTTTTTTCCCCAAAAAAAGGGGAAAAAAAAAAAATAATTTTTTTTTTTTACTCTTTTTTTACTAAAAAAAAAAAAAAAATTTTTTTTTAAAAAATTTTTTTAAAATTTTTTTTTTTTTAAAAAAAAAAAAAATGAGGGGGGGGGGGAAAAAAAAGGGGGTTTTTTTAAAAAAAAAATTTAAAAAAAACCCAAAAAGGGAAATTTTTCCCCCCTTTTTAAAATTTCCCCAAAAATTTTTTTAAAAAAAAAAAAAAAGGGGGGGGGGGGCCCCTTTTAAAAAAATTTCCCCCAAAAAAATTTTTTAAAAAAAAATTTTTTTTTTGGGTTAAAATTTTTTTTTTTTGAAAATTTTTGGAACCGGTTTTTTAAAAACCCCCCCCGAAAATTTTAAAAAAAAAAAAAAAAAAAAAACCCCAAACCCTTTTTTTGGGGGGAAAAAAATTTTTCCCCGGGGGGCCCCCCTTTTTTTCCCCCGGGGGTTTCCCCAAAAAAAAGGGGGGAAACCCTTTAAAAAAAACCCCGCCCTTTCCCCCCAAAAAAACCCCCCCCAAAAAACCCCCCCTTTTTTTTGGGGGGGGGGGAAAAAATTTTTTTTGGGGGGGGTTTTTTGGGGGGGTTTTAAAAACCCGGGGGAAAAAAAAAAAAAAAAATTTTTTTTTTTTCCCCCCAAAAAAAAAAAAAATTTTAAAAATTTTAAAAAAAAACCCCGGGCTTGGGGGGCCCCCCAAGGCGGGCAGGGTTTCCCGGGGGGGATTTAATTTTTTGGGGGGGAAAATTCCCCCAAACCCCGGGGGGGTTTTTCCCAAAAAAAAAGGGCCCGGGGAAAAGGGGGGAAAAATTTCCCCCCTTTTTTTTTAAAAAAAAAAGGGGAAAAAAAAGGGAAAAGGGGGAAGGGGGAAAAAGGGGGGGCCCAATTTGGCCCCCAAAAAACCCCCCCCAAAAAAAAAAAACCGGGCCCCCGGGGAAAAAAAAAAATAAAAAAAAAAAACCCCCCCCCAAAAATTTTTAAATTTTTTTTAAAAAAAAAAAACTTGGGCCCCCTTTTTTTTTTCCCCCCGGGTTTAAAAGGGAAACCCCCCCCCAAAAAAAAAAAAAAAAAGGGGGGGAAAAAAAAAAAAAAAAAAACCCCAAAAAAAACCCGGGTTTTTTTTTTTTAAAGGGGGGCCCCCCAAAAAAAACCCCCGGGGGAAAAAAAAAAAAACCCCCCCCCCCTTTTTTTTTTTTAAAAAAGGAAATTCCAAAAAATTTTTAAAAAAAAAAAAGGGTTTAAAAAAAGGGGGGGGAAAAAGGGGGAAATTTAACTAACCCCCCCCCCCCGGGGGTTCCCCAAGGGGGCCCGGGGCCCAAAAAAAATTTTTTTTTTGGGGGGCCCCCTTTTTCAAAAAAAAAAACCCTTTTTTTGGGGGGGAAACCAAAAAAAACCCCCCCCCAAAAAAAAAAAAAAAAGGGTAAAAAGGGGGTTTTTTAAAAAAAAAAGGGGGAAAAAAAAAAAAAAAAAAAAAAAAAGGGGCCCCCCCCCCCCCAAAAAAAAAAAAAAAAAAGGGCCCAAAAAAAGGGGAAAAAAAAACCCCAAAAAAAAACCCCCCCCAAAAAAAAAAAAACCCCCCCCCCCAAAGGGGGTTTTTAAAAACCCCAAAAAGGGAAAAACCCCCCCCGGGGGGGGGGAAAAGGGAAACCCGGGAAACCCCCGGGGGGGGAAAAAAGGGGGCCCCCCCGGGGGGGGGGGGGGGGGGGAAAGGGGGGGGGGTTTTTTTTTTTGGGGGGGGGGGGGGGGGGGGACGGGGTTTTAACGGTTTTAAAAAAAATTTAAAAAAAATTTTTTCCCCCAAAACCCGGGGAAAAAAAAACCCCCAAAAAAAAAAAGGGGGGGAAAAAAAAACCCCCCAAAAAAAACTGTTTAAAAAAGGGGAAAAAAAAAAAAAACCCCCCGGGGGGGGAAAAAAAAGGCCCCTTTCCGGAAGGGGCCCGGGGGGGAAAAAAAAAAGGGCCACATTTTAAAAAAAAAAAAATTTTTTGGCCCCCTTTAAAAGGGGTTTTTTTTGGGGTTTTTTTGGCGGGGGGCCCCCCCAAAAAGGGGGGTTTTAAAACCCCCCCCCCAAAAAAAAAATTTTTTTCAAAAACCCCCCCCCCGGGGGGCCGCCCCCAAACCCGGGGGGAAAAAGGGGAAACCCCCGGGGGAAACCTTTTTTTGGGGGGGGCCCCCCCAAAAAAAAAAAACCCCCCCCAAAAACCCTGAAAAAAGGGGGGGGTTTTAAATTTGGGGGGGGGCCCCTTTTTTTTCGTGCAAAACCGTTGGGGGAAACCCCAAAAACCCCCAAAAAAATTTTAAAAAAAAAAAAAAAAGGGGAAAACCCCAAAAAAAAAAAAATTTTTTTTTAAATTTTAAAAGGGGGGAAAAAAAAAAAAAAAGGGGGGGGTTTTAAAAAAAAAAAACCCCCCCCCCAAAAAAAAAAAAAAACCCCCAAAATTAAAAAAAAAATTTTTTTTAAAAAAAGGGGTTTCCCCCCCCCCCCCAAAAAAAAAAAGGGGGGGTTTTTTTTTTAAAAAAAATTTTTTTTTTTTTTTGTAAAAAAAAAAAAAAAATGTTTTTTTTAAAAAACCCCCTTTAAAAAACCCGGCCTTTTCCTTTTTTTTAAAAAAAACCCCGGGGGGAAACAATGCAGCGGAAACACGAGAGAGATGTGCGCAGCACAAACATTTGGGGAAACGGGCTCGATTGTTTTGTTTCTGAAACAGAGATAAGATTTTAATCTCATGTCGAAAACTTGTGGTTTGTTTAGTTATGCGCTGTAACTATTCTTTGACAAACACAAGTTGATCCGTCCACTCCTGTTTGAGCGAAACAGTCTGTGAGCAAAGGCTCTCGACAGATGAGTTTAGTTTCTATGGTTGAACACTAGAGAGAGTTGGGAGATTTCTAATATCAGTCGGAAACAAAGGAAACGCACTAGTACATATTTCCCTAAACTGTTCTTTTCATAAAAAGTAAATATAAAAGTCAAATGTATACAAGTATATACACACAAATATAAAAAAAAGTGTAAATGCATCAACATGAAATTAAAACTAATACAAAATACAGTGAAGAAAAAAAAAGTATATAAAAAAATATATAAAAACAAAAACTGCATCTTATTAACACAAGTTTCACTTTGTAAAAGAGAGAGGACACTCCATAGAACATTGGAGTGTGACTGTAGAACACTCACTGCTTGTACAGAGTTACAGTCACGTCTCGTCTCCAGGTATCGCAGAGCACGCTTCTCCTCTTCCCTCAGCTTCGAATCAGCCTGGTGAAAATGCACACACACATTAAAAACCTCATAATAAACAAAAAGAGCTGTATATATATATATATATATATACACACACACACACTCCCTGTATACATAGTCTATTTCTGTTTGTGAAGCATCACAATTCTGTGTGCATAAAAAGGCAAGTAACATATACAGTAAATTTATACAAAAATAATACAAAGATTATTTTAAAAAGAAAAATAATTGACCGTAAATGCAAGCACATTGGCAAAATAATAATAATGTGGTTTTAGAGAAATTATGTCTTCAAAATCCAGACTTCAAACTCAAACTCTGTGCTATCGGTGTACTTTATTATTTTACGTGTCCCGTGTGAGTCAATGAAATAAACAGGAAATGGTTCGATAGGAAAAACACCTCGGCACAGCAAGGCCCTCCATGGATGCCGAGGGAGGGCGTGAAATATTTAAGGGCCGTTGTTAAGTTTGAGAAGTTCATGTTGCAGTGTTATACAACAGCATCAATAGCTGAATGAATGTTAGGCTATATGAAGACATTTTGAATTACTTTAGCCGTATAATTTGAGTAACAGAATAATGTCAATATATTAAGAGTAATTTATGTCGGTTTACAAAATCTAAATTGCCTCAAAAGTAATGAAATATACAATCCATTAGTAAAAAGACTACTTTCACACGACTCCAACAGGTCTGGACCACTTGTAAATTGTGTTTGTAGCTTAGAGCAAACTCCAAATACAAAAAAATTGCTAAATGTAGTAGCAAGTGCTTCGAAATCTCTCAAACAAGCCACTGAAGAGCGAATTATTCGTACGAGTTGTTCTTGCTTTACCATCTGCAGTGCGTGGTACCATAAAAGAACGCATGATACAAATCCTAAGAAAACAAGTCAGGAATAACATATTTCTTGAAATTCATATATAATTGGATGACAACAAAAAGGTCGATGGAAAAGTCCTCCAGGAGAAGGAAAAACAACCTCTGGTAAAGAAAAGGTAATTGAAGTGTTCGATCTACACGAAGTATTAAAGCCTGAGCAAACTGGACATGTCTGGCCGTGCTTTAACAGACAGATCGCCTCGGGCTTGTTTGAGTGAGAGAGATGCTGTGGAGAGGACGAGCATGAGATCGGCTGTCTGGCGGCTTTCTCTTTGGATTCATCCCACTGGCTTATTGCCACAATCATAACAAAAAAACGGCAAATAGGAGCCTCAATAGAAGCCTCAGGTTTCTGCTTCGTGTATTATCTTTTCCACGGAGGGAGCGGAGTGTTGTTTTCTTCCAGCGTGAGCAGAGAGCGAGCTGGAAGCTGTGGTTGGGAGCCGAGCGATCACGAAACGGTACAAAAATCGCTGCAATTTTAAACGGGTCAGGTTATCAACCGATGAACTGTAGATACATATTATTAAAATGTATTCAATTCTCAACTTATTGGCTTTGTTCCCCCTTCTTTTCAATAAAGTGGCAAGAGAAGAACACGCCTCAGTTAAAAGTCAACGCCTGATGAGAAACATTGGCTCCATCATATCTACATTTTACACGGCCCAAAGAAGCATTTTTCGATCCAGAAAAAAAAGCGACTACAAAAGCTATGATTACATTTTTTGGAGCATTTAAAAACACAAAACGGCTCTTTGGAAGTATTTGATCCGCTCGATCCGATGAGATGTGGAACGCCTAGATGAGCCGTATGATTAAATCAGTGCAGCCCAGTCATGTGTGCGGGTAGCCAACAGGAAGTCACAAACAGTGGAGACGGAAAGGGTCTGATCACTTGTGACATTTCAGTTTTTCTTTTTTAATAAATTTGCAAAAATTTCTACATTTCTTGTTTTTTCTGTCAAGACGGGGTGCTGAGTGAACAATAATGAGAAATAAAATGAACATTTTTGATTTTAGCAAATGGCTGCAATGAAACAAAGAGTGAACCATGTAAAGGGGTCTGAATACTTTCCGTACCCACTGTATACGCTCTCCGACTGGCTCAGCTGGAGGACGACACTGGCCCAAAAAACACAGTGAGACACTTACGTAGGAAGTAATAGGCCACCATGTTAGAACGCAGCATCCAGTGCTTCTTAAAGCCATGGATGAAAAAAGAATTACTGGATAAAGCGTTAGAGGCGGAGCCATGTTTGTCTCTATGAAAGTTGCTCAGTGACCCGGATCATCTGCATCTTAGGGCCCATTCGGGCAAGTGCACCGAAGTTTCCTTTTATTCCGCTTCTGAGCCCTCGGCTTTATGCAAAAGGTAAATAACTCTGGATTTGGCTGTTATTAAAACTCCACAACTTTTAGAATCTAATGCATGTGAAGGCTTCACATGGCGGACCGGGGAGTTGGAATTTCACGGTTTGGCCTTCTTCTTGATGGGCCTGCTTAAAGTTCCCCTCCAACAATAAATGGTTGTGACTGAACAAGCAATGTTCTTCATTAAAAACATCTTTAGGTATATCATTTCTCACAATAAATCTGTGAGTCATACTCACATATTTCATGTAGTTTTGGACCCCATTCTGCTGGAGGTAGGCGGGCGCCTGTGTCCTGTAGAACCTCTCGGTAGAATCCATGTACGCCTTCTCAAAGTTGTCCCTGTAGATCTGCAGCTTGTCGTCAGGGTTGGAGCACAGGTTCACTGCTCAGGAACCAAACACGGTGCCAACACACAAACAGGATATGTGGACAGGTCAACATGTGTCGGCAGATGTGTAGTCAAGGAGTTTCACGTACAATATTTCAGACTGGCGGTAGTAGAAAAATAGACATCACAAACGGATCTGAAGGAGGTGGGACAACTGGAGGGACACATGGCGTGTCCCACATAGCGTGTCCAAGGGCAGAAAATACAGTCAGATTAATACCTGCTCACGAGGTATTAGACATATTTATCGTGACAGCAAAAAAAAAAGAAGGATCACAGGGACAAGAGCGGGGGTAAAATGCCCAGAGTTAAATTCACGCACATTCCTGCTGATGAACAACAGTAATATCTATGAGTATGTAAGTATAGTTATAACGGTAGTTGTAACGGCTGTGGTGAAAGAGAAGGAAGCACTTTTCAGGTAAAATTGGGAGTCAATGGAGTTTCATGTCTCTCATAAAACTATTCATTGTACAAAAAGAAATGTGGCGTGTTCCTGTGGGTCTCACCGTAGGACTCTCTCACTCCGATGACCAGCTGGGAGTCGAAGGCCTCTCCCAGCCGCTCAGCGTGGACCAGCTTCATGGCACTATCTTGTAGCCTGTTTTTGATGTTGGAGAAAATGGACTCGTTCCACGTGTCCAGCATCAGCTGAAGAGGCAGAGACACGCGGGTCAGACACGCGACGACATGCACAACATGCTCATTTACTTCTTTGTTCCTGCTAGTCCTCACTTTGCGGACCAGGCTGTCCTCCACGTTGGACTTCTTGTTGCTTCCTTGCTTGCCCATCAGAGTAATCTCCAGCTGACAGAAAGGCTTGGGCAAGATGTCACACTGCGTGAAGAACTTCCTCCACTCCACGATGTAGGCCTTCAGCAACGCCGTGTCGTCCTGGTGACTCAACACTCGCTTAGAAACGGCGAGAAACACAAGACGGGGCTGATTAAACCCTGCGGAATCATGTCGTCAGATACCAAGCCGGAAGAACAGTTCATTTTTTTCCCTCCTTGTAAATCAGCAACAGCATCAGTTACTCGTTTGCTTTGTAAAAACATGGTCGTCGTCTTACTGCTTGTGCTTGTTTGATGAACTCTAGGATGTCCGCTTTGAGGGCCTGGTGGATCTTTGCTGGACCTTTGTCATCCCACAGGCACACAGCGTGGACGTCTCTGTGAAACAACGATGAATGACCCGTCTTAACAAATTCACGCTTGCTTCAACGTGAACGCCGGAGCCCGAAAGCAGATGCATGAGGTAAACTTACGAGAACAAGTCGAACCACTGCTGTTTGGTGACGGACTCCTGCCGCAGCAGCTTCAGCACTATGGGACGCATCAGCTCCCATTTGTCCTCAAATTGAAGGGAGCCTTTGTTCTGAAAACAGGCGGGAGAGAAGTGAGCCACTCGATTCACACTGTTCATGAGCTTTTGTTGTTGTCAAGGTAAGGCAGCAACAACAACAAGAACAACAACAACACAACAAAACTAAATAAGGGTAAGTTACAATTGAACTTTATAAATTGTGAGTGGTGAAAAAAAGAGTGACAGTCACCAGAATTTTTTTGTGTGACTTCCTTTAAGTAGAACACTATTATGTGTGATGATTTATTGTATAAAACTACAATAACAGTACACTTAAGACACGATAAGATTCAACTGCACTGTCATTGCAAGTTTCACAAAGTACCAGTACAATTAAATGCAGTTTCAAATCTAACTAAATAGTGCAAGCAGCAGCAAAAATGCTAATTAAGAAAACATATAAAGGAAGTAAATGTGATAGACACAAAACATAAACAGGAGGTAAATGTGATGGACACAGGATGATTTTGTAGTCTTGCCCAGGAGAAATCATCAGGGCGTATCTTGTCAAACTGAGTTGAATTCAGAGGTTAAAGGTATCAGGCTGTGGTGTGAAGTATACATTATGGGTCTAAAACATGCCAAACCAACATATTAAATCATGTCATCACATCATTATTTATAGCCTTAATGAGTTAAACATGTTAATGTTGCAGTTAATTGTAATTACTGACCTATAATAATTAATTTGTTGATTATTTTTAGTAATATTCATCTGAATCTGCAAAATAAATGAAGTTCTCAAATAAATGGTATCAAGTACAAAGTACAATATTTCCCTTTGATTTGTAGCAGTTTAGGAGTATAAAGTTACAGCGAAAGAAAATTCTGGAGGTCAAGTACAAAGTACCTCAAAAGTCGACTGCAGTAAGTAAAATGTACGTTGTTAACTTACTTATTTCCTCAATGTGCACCTGAAGAATATTCCAGCATATTTTCAATGAATTAATAAATTGGTACATACAATATGTATTTTTATTAAATCCCATTTCATAATTCTTGAGGAGTAAAATACTTAAGTTATGGTCAGCTAATTTGAATAGAAAAACAGATTGAAATATTCTTAAGAGTTGTTTTTATAAAATATGGTTTTAATACCCAATTACATAGCCAGAATTGTCCTGACAAGACTGTGGGGTTAACTGCTTACCATCCCTCTAACATTGATGTCTTAATGTGCTTGTTTTACTTTTAACGTTACGTCTATAAACATATAATTGTGAAGGGTCTTTGTACCACGCACAATATTTATATGGTAATAAATTGCACGGGAGGATTGCCTGTCTGCCCCTTACTGTTCACAGATACTTCGTTTTCAATGCAAAAGTCTTTTGTTTTGATGCAGTTTACTTTCCCTGCCAGTTTTCGTTGCACAGCTCTAACCTGTTACACTCACGGTGGAGCGATGCGAATAGTGGTTTAGTTAAAGACACATTACCCGAGGGTTCCCTGAAAGCTAAACTTAGTTTAGGGGATTAGGGTTCACACATTGCACACAAGCTGCTCCGACTGCTGCTTTTTTTCAGCCTTTTAGCGTGTTTATAAAATAAGGGGGGCGGTCTTCTGCCGATTCCTGTATCACTGAAGTGACAGATGATATGAGATGTGTAGCTAACGTGCACAGATACACAGATAATATCCGTATTTCAGGGAGCCGGTGAAGCTAACGAGGAGTCTCCCCGTCCGTAGTCGGTCCCACCGTGTCTGTGTGCTTCATTCCCATCTAGTTAGCGGCGGTGTGGCCATTATATTCAGCTATATCAGTGATAAGTGGCTAATGCTAGCCAGATGTAACTTAACTGCTCCGAGCTCGGGTCAACGCCGACTGCGCAGGCGCGTACAGGTGCTGCGTAATGTTCGTTAAATTCGGGGCTAAACGACAACATCGCACCGCGCGATTGACACGCGCTTCAGCGGGCGTTAAACACAACATAATTTAATTGAACTGGCTCCTACCTTTAGTAGCAAATTAGACGTCGCCATGTTACCCTCAACTTATCCTCTCGTGAAATCTCGCGTGAACTACCGGAAGCGTGAAGATGAACCTCATCGACTCTTTCTAAATAGATCAATAATAGAGGCAATAACCAGTTAACACCATCGTGTTGATTTGATTCTTTAATGTATTTACTTTTACTTATGTATCAGTTATTACTTAATTATCATAACCTATTTAACATTGATACAAAAAAGTATTCAGATCCTTCACTAAAAGCACCAGTGAAGAAATACTCTTTTGTAAACGTTCTGTATTCAAAATGCTATGTATGAATATCTATATAGAAGCAAAACAAAACAACTAATATTACATTATGTATGCGTTATATCAGCAGCACTAATGTTTTGGCTGATAAATGAAAGATTAATATAAACTATTTTTGATTTTATGAAGTTATTTGAAATAGGTGTTTATAAGTTATATGTTGTAACTGTAGGCCTAAAGCTGTCGCACCAAAGTACTGGAGTAGATAGACAGTAGAAGATGTTTTCCTCTGAGATGTCGTGGAATATTATTATAAAATAATATGGCAGAAGCATTTCACACTTTTATGATTCCTTTCGGACATTTTTCGGATGAAACAGCTATATACTTAATTAATGTATTGAATTCAGGACTGTTGGACTATGGTATTTGTACTTTCACTTTAATAAATTATCTGAATTCTTCTTCCACTGTCCGATCGAGTGCTACCGTTGCTTTACCTTATCATTTTCTTTCTTTCTTTTAATGACCTTTAGTCCACTTTCAGCGGAACTCTATGCATGGTGTGCATAGCTGGAGGCGAGAAAACAGTATTTGCACAGATTCAAGGACAGTTATTGTTTCTTACAATCAGCAAGACGTTTGTTATCATTCTTTCTCTGTCTGGCCATCTTGGTCAAATGCTTTCTCACACAACAAGAAGGTTAACTGTCACATACAAAATGAACAAGGACATATGTGTTAAACAGTTGGGAATGAAATTTAAATTATGCAGTGAGAATTATGTAAATATTGTTATCTATCTCAATATCTGGATATCTAAGCACAGCATACAAATATACATACATGTATATTGTTAAACTTATTTCCATTCACTGTTGATTCTCATCAGCACCGGACCAGGTTTGACTTCGCAGTGCAGACGTCCTTTCGTCTTTTAATTGGACCAATCGGAGCACAGGAGGCGGGGCTAGAATACCACGATGCTAGGTTGACTCGCATAGGTTCAGGGACAAACGTGGATGGTCTTCCGGTGCGACTGTGAGAAGCATGGAGATTCATCTCAGCCGCAGAGTTTGGTCACACTTGTCATGACTGAAGAACAGACGGAAAACGTATGTACATGTAACGCTACATCATTTGTACTCGATCAGAGTAGCGCGTGTGCTTGTGTTCCGGGTATATTGAACTATGTGTAGTTTCGGGAAGCCGGATGAATGACGCTGTCAACCACGAAACACCAAACAGTGTTGAAAAAAGAAAGGTTTCATATCGCTGTGGTTATAGCCACTTGTTAATGTCTGTTTAAACGGAACTAACGCCATTATAAAGCGCCATATTCAAATTCGGTTGATATCAAATGTCATAACAATGCATTTTTATAGTTAAACTTAATCAACATGTGCGTGCATGCTCACTAATAGCACCACCGGCTCTCATGTAAACAATCCTGCAAGTTGGATACGGTTGGATAACTGGTCCTTCGCCGAATTGACCGGTCTGGAAACACGCAGGTGGTCCCATTTATTTTGCATTTATGTTTTTGTCCTATTTATCTTTGACCATTATTTTAGTGGGAATCATATTGAGCCTCATCGGTCACATGAGCCCCATCGCATTCCTGTGAAGATCTGGTCCCATGCTCACCTTGGGTGACACAAATCTGATGAAGACAGTAAGCCATAAAGACACAAATCCACCCAAGATTGTCACATTTCATTTATCTCTAATATCTTCTTAACTCCTAGGTTTAGCTCTCAAAGATATGGAAGGGCACGAAGAGGAGAGACTGTGTGGGAAATGGAGGTTGGCCTGCGGTTTACACACTTATAACTGGAGGGATGTCTTCACATGGTGAGTACTTATCCTATGTTCAGTACCATTTTCACAAAAGACATTTATATGTCACGGTAGTAAAAGCACGTATAAGCTAAGTACCTCGTTACTCTTATCATGTGCAATATGTGACATATTATTACTATTTGTAATTTTAAACTGTATCCAAAACTGTACTTATTAGCACATTTCTTGTTCTTGTACATATGACAAGCTTTCTGTACACACGACCACCTTCTGGATAGTGTTTTCTTTTATATTTTGTATTTTTTTCCTTTATTATTATCGTGTTATTTCTAAACTGTTGACTCGGAGAGCCCTGCACTAGATTTCCAATGTGTCTGGACTGTTGGTCTTGGTACCCATGGCAAACGAAACCCTTGAAACTATACACGATTAGCATATTTAAACATACCATTTCAGAAAACATTGTCTTAATGTCTGTTATCAACTGGGGAAGTTTCACGGTTATCTATTACCAAAGTGTTCGGTCCAATTCATCTGTAGTGTCTCCCCTTTAGACTCTTTATAATACTGACCTCTAGTGGTTTAACCTGTCAGCTCTTTGCGGTGATGTAGAAGTGCACTCCAGGATGTGTAAGCATACTGTGACCTCACTGTTGGGTGTGGTTACAGGTGTGCTAAATGCACACTTGTGACCACACCCCGCTGAACCGTGGAATGTAAATGTACTTGTAGAGTGAGAGCTTTGCCTCCAGACTCGGCTCCCTAGTCCCTCTCAGCGCCTTCCTCCAAGAGTCTTAAAAAGAGTAAACTGGTGGGGCTGTTCTGTGTTGGATTGCATTTTGCAATCTCGCTGACACGCCATGCTCTCCCTGACCCCTCTGCAGGCGTTTGCTGAAGACCATCCTCATGGGGCAGGTCTTGTCCCTGCTGATCTGTGGCACAGCAGTGAGCTGTAAGTGCCTCATGGATTCCGGGGTGAAGACGCCCATGCTGCAGAGCTTCTTCAACTACCTCCTGCTGCTCCTCGTCTATACGACCATCCTCTGCACGCGCAAAGGTCGGCATGTCTGGACTTGCAATTGTTCTCTTTGCACAGCTCGGTTGCATCTTTTCAGCCTGCAGTAAAGTATTTTTCTAGCCACTAGGGGGCAGCAGCCACAACATGTACAAATACACAATTGATGCAGAGGAACACTGATATTAAATACATTGCTCTTTAGCTGCTAATTGCTCCACTGTGTTCACTGTGTCTCTCTGCTTGTTGCTGCTAAGCAGATAGTGCAAAGTAGGATTTTAGAGCTTCTTTTTGCATAAAACAGCTGACAGAAAAACCTGGAAAATACACTGATTTACTGGTGAGAGTGAACCAAAACTTCCACATACAATGCACATTGATTTTAAAATGGATTATTTAATTCTGCAAAAATGGTCGTAAGTTAAAGCACAATTTAATGAACAAGCTGCCTATACTGGCCGACAATAATCATAAAACAAATCTGCGAGAACAGGTTGGAACTGGTTAATGTCATTATTAGTCTGTAAGAGAAAATATATTCTTACCAAAAAACACATGAATATGTAAGAAAAATATCTTCAAAAGTAGCTTTTGGAAAAATTCTTTCACCATTCCTTCTCTGAAGTAAAGACCTGGATTTCTACAGGTGACAGGAACATCTTGAAAATCTTAAAAACCAAGTGGTGGAAGTATTTGGTGATGGCTCTGGCCGATGTGGAGGCCAACTACGTTGTTGTGAAGGCCTACCAGTTCACCACCCTGACAAGTATACAGGTAAGAGAACAACAGTTCAGTGTGAACGGATGCTTCAACATAAACCGGACGGTAATCTGCTGAGGTCTATTATTTATTGTGTGTATATGGTTGAAATAATGTCGTTATATAAAAACTATATAGAATTTTCGTTGGATTTCAAAATGTAGTATTTCAAAATGCCTCAAATTATGATGTTGTGTATTTGTCTTCTATAACAATTTTTTACTTTTTTACTATTTTTGAAAATTAATCCAAAAGATAATTAGCAGATTTATCAATTAATCAATAAAAAACTATTCTTAACTGCAGCCCTATAGGCTGATTTAAAGAATCGGATTACCCATCAAAAGTAGATGTTTTATTTTAGCTCAAAGTTGTAGAGAATTGGTATTTAGTGGGACAGACACCTTTTGGTTGGTTCCAAAATAAATACTGGGGATTACTTTCATTCTTGATTAGTATTCGTATTTCTTTTCTAAGAAATTTCACAAAAATATGGAAATATGTCTAAAGCCCAAGGATATTAAGTTAATTATCAGAGAGGACAAATAACAGCAGCCATTTCTCACTCTGGAGAAGCGGATGCATTTTGACTTGAAAAGTGACTTGAACGATTAAGTGAAATAGTTGCTGATGAATTATTAAAAACTTTTTCTTCATTTTCCAAGACGCAGTAGCAAAAGACATGTACAATATTGACCATGCCTTGAGAGATCAAAAATAGAAAAACAAAGGCATTATCAAATCAGTAGAGAATCATAAACGCCATAAACTCACAATGCAAAAAAGTAAATTGTGCATTCCTATGAACTACAAAAACAAGGATGAACTAGAACGGGCACTCGTTAGAGCGCATACCTTCGCATATCACAAGATTGGGCATTGAATTATGAACATTTTGGCATTAGTTGCATGCCAATTGGACAAAAATGTATCGTGCTATGGTAAAAAAGATTTTGACCTTTCCATGACCTTGACCTTGACCTTTGACCCGATTGATCCCAAAATCTAATCAAATGGTCCCCGGATAATAACCAATCATCCCACCAAATTCCATGTGATTCAAGAAGATTTGACCTGTTCATGACCTTTGACCTTGACCTTTGACCCGATCGATCCCAAAATCTAATCAACTGGTCCCCGGATAATAAACAATCATCCCACCAAATTTCATGCGATTCGGTTCAATACTTTTTGAGTTCTGCGAAAGATTTTGACCTGTTCATGACCTTTGACCTTGACCTTTGACCCGATCGATCCCAAAATCTAATCAACTGGTCCCCAGATAATAAACAATCATCCCACCAAATTGCATGCGATTCGGTTCAATACTTTTTGAGTTTTGCGAATAACACGCATACAAATAAATAAATAAATAAATACATGGCGATCAAAACATAACCTTCCGGCATTTTCAATGCGAAGGTAACCAGGTTTTTTCTTGAGTAATGTACAGAGGAGATGAAGCTTAAAGTACTTATTTTTTGCACTATAGATCGCAGGTATATATTCTGATGTTACGATGATGAGAGTTTTAAATGTGTGTGTGGTTAAAAATCCAACTTTAATGTTATTTAACTGTGACTGCTGCCGCCACAATCTCTTGCTTGAGGTATTTTAATCTTTACTGTGACGTCCAAAGCTTATCTCATCTTCCCGAGTTCTATCGCTCTCGTAACGTTGGTCTTTGTGCCGTGACTCCGTTTCAGCTGCTGGACTGCTTCGTGATCCCGGTGCTGATGGTCCTCTCCTGGTTCTTCCTGAAGACTCGCTACAGGCTGGTCCACTTTGTGGCCGTGGGGATGTGCCTGCTGGGCGTAGGGGCCATGGTGGGAGCCGACATCCTGGCTGGAAGAGAAAAGGGATCCAGTGAGGACACGTTACCAAAATACTAAACATTATCATCTCTAAAGTACTGGAACTTAATCACAGTTTGTTGGAACAGTTTGTAATGAAAATATAGAAGGGAGAATTATTGACTAATACTTTGAACACAAAATGACCATCGTGATAAAGATGTTCCCAATCAACAATCGCTGCTCGAATAGGATTTGTAATTTATTGATAATTTATTGTGAAATGGTAACAAATGATTTCTTGGTCTTTTCTAGCTGTGATCGTCTGAGGTCAGAGGATTGGATGAATACAGTGAAAGCCAAAGAGGACTGTTAAAAATGTAAATATTTCAAAACAAATGACAAAAGTTTGGTAATTAGAGAAAACATTAAATAAGTTACCAATTCAATTAATTTTTAAAATAATTTATTTTATATAGCTCAATATTACGAATTTGCCTCAGCATGAAGGGCAAGATTAATGTATACAAAATCTCTACCTGACTAAATCTTTGCACTGCTGCGTGAGTTGGAGCGCCCAAGTAGGGATGCCATCTGGTCCTGGTCATAACCCACAATCATGACTGATGAAAGGATGGCCGTATCATTGGCCCTCACGCATTGGTTTCTATATTCATATTATCAACCTGTAAACTGACTACCTGTCTCTCTCCTCCCCCCCCCCCCTCTCTGTGCAGCCAGTGACGTGGTGCTGGGAGATGGCTTGGTCCTGCTCAGTGCCGCCTTCTACGCGGTGTCCAATGTGTGCCAAGAGTACACGGTGAAGAACTTAAGCCGGATCGAATTCCTGGGCATGATGGGCCTCTTTGGGACCCTCCTCAGCGGCATACAGCTGTGGGTTACAGTTTAAATCCCTCATACATTCTGATGCGGCTGGCAGAGGGGCAATAAGATGGATTGACAGCAATAGGGTTGAATACATGTGTCTGCATGAGTCTTACAAGTTCACATTAAAATGAATCAATAATTCATACAATCTAAACTTTTCGTTTTGGTGCACCGAAAGCTGAAATGTAATAATTTTGACTGATGGAAGAGTGTTTTTAGACAAATACACTGACGCACTACAGAAATGCACGAGTTACTTTCTTTTCTTTAAAGTGTGTTTCTTTCTTTTCTTTCTCGCCATGCTGCTAACTTTTGCGGTTTCTTGGCGTCACAGAGCCATCCTGGAAACTCACGCAGTGGCGGCAATTAAATGGGACTTTCACATCTGTAAGTGAATTGTTGAATTGAGAGTTTCTTTTTCCCCCCGATTGGCCGTCTCTGACCAAAGTCTGTGCGTTGTGTCCCCGCAGCCATGCTGTTTGTGTTGTACGGCCTGTGCATGTACGCGCTGTACAGCTTCATGCCCGTGGTGGTGAAGATGACCAGCGCCACGGCGGTCAACCTCTCTCTGCTCACCGCCGACCTCTTCAGCCTCTTCTGTGGCCTCTTCCTCTTCCACTACACGGTGAGTGTTAACCAGAGAAGCAGCCGCTGCTGCAATGTTGCTGTCGGGGTTAAAGTGTTTTTAAATGTGTGTTTTCAATTGTTACATGTGCAGCAGTTACAGTGAAGCGGTCGATTGCAATGAAATCAAATTTAAACAAATTCGAATCGAAGATATCAAATTGTACGTCAGCTAAAATACAATATAGCTACAGGTTATGTTGGGAACAGGTTACGAACATGTCGTAAATAATAAAGTGTAGCAGTCATGTGAAACCGTGGGACGTAACGCTAACATGTCCGCCCGGCGTCTCCTTCTCCAGTTTTCAGCGCTGTACATCATCTCGTTCGTAGTCATCACCGTGGGCTTCGTCATGTTCAACGCCGTGCCCATTTACTCCGCGTTGCCGGAGTCCGGCTCCGGTGGGGACGACCCCGCCGAGGTGTTGGCCGACCTCCCCGCCGAGAGCTCCTCGGACCGTCTACTGTCTGCGGGCAGAGCCGCTCCGAGGACCGAGACCCCGGCGGCCGAGGCCGAGGCCGTGCTGAGACCGGAGACAGAAGACGGTCTCTAAGAGCTGACCGACTGCGACACGTCTCCTCGCAAAGGAATCTCAGTTTTGACTTTGCCATTCTTCCATAATTACATGTGTTATTATTATTTCAGTTTGCATTGACACATTTTTCATTCCTATTTGTTTTCTTTTTAAATTAAAATATCTTTATGAACGGGGATCAAACACCATCTGATACTACGTGTGTCCCGGATGTCGCCGTGTTCAACACAAACAATGCACTGCTATTTATTGCGCCAAAACTGATGCGTTACATTCTTTCTCATTTTTGTATCAGTATATTTTATACACACGTCAGCCACCACTGTGTTAATGTCATTGTTTTGAAAAACAGACCCAAAGTTGTATTCTTGTTGCCTATGGTGCCGTTACAATGTTCATTTAGTAAATACACTGTACATCTCGAGGCTTCCTGCGCCTTGTGTCAAGCCTGTTGACATGCAGAGGTTTCACTTTTTACAATGAAATAGATTTTTGTATTAACCTAGGTCATCATCATTTTCATTGACTTCATACTTTATTTGTTTCTGCTTGGTTGTTCCATGGAGGTAAGTTTTGTTTAATGCCTTCGGGCCGACATTTTGTCCAAAGAAGGAATTTCTTAAAATTGAGCCTCAAAGATGAACTGATTAAATTTGTTCGGGTCAAAGGTCACTGTGACCTTCTTAGAATGTTTTTACCCATAATTAAAGAATACATATGCTTATTATGACCATTTTCCACAAATGCCTAAGAGATTAAAATGACGATATGATGATAGGAAAATAAAGACTTGTGTGCCTTTGCTCAGATGTGTTTAATCCATTGTGTGTTCTTCTTACAATTTCAATTGCACCTCGAAATTGCTCCATTCCCAAAGTTCAATATCGAGTACCAAAAAAAAGCACTTTAAATGTAAATGTTTACCGTTTGGTGGAAAAACAAGGTTATTGCATTTATTTATTTTTTCAACCTGTGGAAACATTTTAAGGGCCAATTCCTTGAGTCACCCCTACAGACTGCTTTTCGCAATCTGTCCTAGAGGTCACAGGTCACAGGTCTGAGTGTAGATGGAGAGAATAACACTCTTTTCTTAGTTTGTCACTTTAAGCTTTTGTAATTCAGCAAAGTTTCCCTCAAATGAGTGCACTGTGCAAAACAACATATTTTAATTATTTTGATTATTTGGTATCTGAAGGAAAGTGGGGGGGACAAATGATGTCCACATTATGGTGACTGATTTTTAAAAAAACCCTTTGCGTGTTGCACTGCATTGCTGTGCTGTAGCTTTTAGACCTGGACCTCCTCCAGTCAGTGACTATCATCATGGAGGACGAGCAGACGGCTGTAGCCGCGTGAAGAGGACCAAGCGCCGCATCCCCATCTTTGTTTCGCCTGCTGCCATTTGCCATTATTGTTATCATTAATATCTCCATCATTTGCAATCGGTAAGTCGAACATGTTGTCCTTTAATTTCACGCGTTATCTTGCTTGTATCGTTACAGGCGCGGTCTGTTGCTACGGATTACGCACCGCACTGCTTCGGGTTGCTAATCGGACCGGAGACGCCGGAGCAATAATTAGCCGTTTTAAAATGTTCTTTTCTTCTTCTTCTTCTTCTTTACCGGATTATGTTTCTGCGACGAGTGAAATAAACACAGCGGGTGCCAGCACGGGTCTCCCTGTGTCAGTGCACCGAACAGTAACGCTGCATACCGGGGGGAGTGAGGGGGGGCTCCGGGGTAATAAAGCAGCCGCAGATCGCGCGCGCGTCCATTCTTCAGCACCGCGGACAGCTCCGGCGCTCACCGGGCCCGAAGCTCCCCGCCTCCTGTCGGCCTCGTCCCGGGGACAATCAACAACAACACCAACACACCGTCGTCTCCTTGTGTTTTTATTTCTTTCCCCCAGGTGATCAAATCGGAAGAATCGGCACCGAAGAAAACCTCCCGAGAGGCAACCGCGGGCCAACATGAAGCATTTCCTGAGGTAGAGACACTCACGTTATGGAAAACGATGCAGAGCTATAATTTACATTTTTATAATTCGCGTCGATGCGTGAAGGAATTAATCCCCCACCCTCCCCCCCCCCCTCCCCTACTCCCACCCCCCTCTCTTCTTATGTTTATCTTCGATCTACTGCAATGGCTTGTTTATACCAAATTCCCAGCTCTCCCATTTAAGCTCAATCGATTCTTATTTATTGTTGTAAGTGGCTGCTGTGCTGTAAACTGGTTTGAGTTGATAGAGGAGGCCTCTTAATTATGGAGCACATGGAAACCAAGTGTCTCTTAACGGGTCTGTATGTGTGTTGCTGTGTTTATGTATATATATATATTTAAATATTTTAAACGTATAGGCAATCTCTTTATTAATGACCGTTGTGAGACACATTTCTTGACACTTTTCGGTACATATGTCAGATTTTTATCAACAGTAAATCCATATCTAGTAATAGACTTGTATGAAATACATTGCTTGTATTCTAAGGTGTTTTAGGCAAATTTGTATAGCTATACGAAAACATAGGCAGAATATGTTATATAGCTATACAACAAACACATGGAAATATAAACATAAATATACAAATACGAAAAAAAATAGATAGAATAGGAAATTAGCTAAAATATACTAAAACTGGTACGTTTGGAGAGAAAAAGCCACAGCACTGCGTCAGTGCATGATATGAATAACAATCCCTAATTTGATTGAATTAAAGGCTTTAGAAACAAAAAGTATTTACACTTCCAGACATGTGGTGCATTAAAAAACTAAACTCTGCTTCTCCATGTTTAATTTTGATGGTTGTGACTGATACTACTGTGTATTGATTGTTAGTCATCCAGATATTGTAAAATCATTAGTTCTATTGTTTAGTCACCACTGACAAATAACAACACAATAGATTTTAAAAAAGGTGTTTTCTAGCACTAGTGCTTCCAATTCACATCGCATTTACTATAAATCCCTTAAAATAATAAAACGTTGACTTTTTACTCTTTTTGTTTTAATCTCAAATATATTTATCTTCAATTACCTTTAATGAACAACTATGGAGCCCAGCTGAGGCTGCCAAATGTGTTTTACTGATGTCGTTCACAGTTTGTTTACAGTAATTATGCTAATGTGCCAAAACGTTCACTGGTATGAAAATGATTCAGTCCAGATTGTAATGGGTTTTGGCCGATCAGAGTATTGGGGAGGATTTAACAGGTTGCTCCAGTGATTTAGTGCTGCACTTTAGTTGGGGAATTTGATTCTGATTTAAATGAATACAAAATCTAAGCAGAGATATCCAGACTTTTAGTTCCTCTAATCTAGGTCAAACTGGGATGGAAACAACATCTTCACATTACAGACTCTTTGGCAGACCTCCATGTCTTTGAAGCTCCACGTTTTTCTGTTTTAACTTGTAATCTTCAGGCCCAAACTCACATTTCCTCCAGACCCACAGAAGACGTTGCAGAGTATCCACACTCGCGGAATTTTCGAGTTCTCAAATGCCCACTTGTTTTCCCGGTAAATCAGTCACCAAGGGCCAGTTTAAGACCGCAAGCATGTGAAGGTTTATCAGAGCTCAACGGGACTCACTTAAAATTAATGAGGCCATCCCATCGTGAACACAAATGCTCCCACAATAGCTACAAAGAAACGCCTACTCTCACAATCATGCCACTTTTGGTCGGTATATCTTGTTGGACAAATGTTTGACGGCTCATCAGTCATCCAAATTTATTTATATTTTGAGTTAACAGCTTGCCACATATAAACAGTCATACAAACAGCGTAAAAGTGTTAAAATTCAGTTGGAATTTGCCAGAGTTTCCCATTAATCTCTCCCTCGCTCTCCCGATCTAACAACATGTGTGGAGCTAACAGGCCTCTGCAGCTCTGGATTGTGCAAAACTCTAAGCACGTCCACTTTTTAGTGGTCCAATCAAATGCAAAGAATTTGATTTAGATCCCTCTTGTAACTGTTTACTGGCTCAAATAGTCTTTCCCCTGTGTAATAAGCCCCAGTACAGAAGCTAAAGACGCTCCAAATTAAAGGAGCAGTGTGTAAGATCTAGTGACACCCAGTGGTGCGTTGCAGGTTGCCACCGACTAATGATAATACATTCCACTAAAACGTAAAGAATGACCGGTTAAACAGCACCAGTAATGTCAGGGCTTATCAACACTCGGCCTCTAATAATTTAACAACGGGCTCCATTAAATATCGCGTCTGGTTTGTCCGATCTGTGCTGCTGTAGAAACATGGCAGTGCACCATGGCTGAAGATATGAATGGCTTTTTTAAAAGTGGTTCTTAGTTTCAGGTCCATATAAACCAATGAAAACGTAACTTATGAATATTATATTCCATCTCTGACAATAACGCTCCCTAAATGGTACACTGTTCCTTTAAGTTTCACCGTGGCTTACACACACTTGCAGTTTAAACACGACACTGTGAACGTTAGCTGAAATACGTTAAACAAAAACGCACTTGCAAATGCTGCAAGTGTAGTGTTTGAACCTTAAATCCTAATTGTTTTCACAAGCTCAGTGTTGACCCCCTTAATTGACCTTTACTGTATGTGTAGAATTGACGGAGTGCCCCTTTAAAATGATTATTCAGTGTCACGTTGTCTTTGTTTCAACCCTCAACCTTCCCCTGTTCTCGGTTAGTGTCCATACGAGCTGTTTGACATGCCGGTCTCATCCACGCGGCCAGCCGAAGGAATTAATCCTTCAGCACTGTATATTTACCTTCTTTTTATGTTGACATGGCGGATGATGTTATGATGTTATGTCGTTACGCTTCGGCATCAGGAGGATTTATTTCTACCTCGAAAGGTTGTAAACTCTATTCCACAAAACCAAACAAAGAAGGAAGCGAGCGGCTCACACAAGGAGGTTTGGAGGTTATGCTGATGTATTCTTATCAGCTTTTTTGACACTTTAATTCCTGATTATGAATGGAAAAAAACAGCTGGGTTTCCGGATCATTAAATCTAATGGTAGTAGGTTTTTTACATGACAATAACGCGGCACAAGGCCCTTCCTTTGTTGGGTTCACGGCAGAGCTAGGGCGAAGTCTGGAAAGCATTTATTCTGCACAGTTTTTTAATGGGTCGTTATAAATTTCCCGAGACACACACACACACACACACACACACCTCCGTTTTCATTCTCAGCGTCACCCGTAAAAATAGCACACTCTGATCTGCTGCTAGTCTGGAAGCACAACACAGTTTCCTGACTCTGTTTTTTTCTTCTTGTCTTCATCCCTGCTCCAGCTCGTTCCTCTTATTTAGCCCATTTGATCTGGTGATTATTATAGATCTGTGAAACATCACAAAAAAGTTGAAGAATGCCCATCTCACCAACCCAGAGCACAAGGTGACATCATTCACTTTCAGTCCAAAACTACAACAAAACATATTCAAATGAGTATCATGTATGACCGAAAACAAACCGAGCCAAACCAAATCCACTCATTTGAGACCCTGGAAACATTAAATTATTTAGGAGGCGCACTCAAAGCAATTTATATATATATATTACATATACATTGTATACTACTGTAGCAAAGTGCTTCACAAAAGAAGATCATTAAACGTACAGTAAAATGCAGTAAAATAGTAAATTAAAAGAACTATTTATATTCCTGTTTTCTGTGAATGTTTATGACTAAACTGTACAATAAGCTGCAGTAGTAGTTTTCTCCCTAAAGGCTCGGCGGCCTCCCCGGCGGTCGGGACCTCCAGAGGTGTCGAAGATAAATCTGAGATGACGAACAAGATAGGAAATGTGTAATAAATACATTTTTATACGGTGGATGGTTTTTACCTATTAAGGCGCCGCCCGTCTTCTCCTCTCCAGAGTGGTGACCCAGTTCTTCGTGTTCCTCTACTGTAAATGTCTGTGGCGGGGCCTCAAGTTCGTCGCCAGGAAGTTTACGGGCCACTGTGAGCTGCAGCGAATCTGCTCCAACAACAAGCACGGAGCTCGCAGGACACTCAAGATTGGTAGGCGGCCCCCACACTGCCTGACACACTTAATATATGTATGTATGTATGTGTGTGTTGATGACATCAATATTCAATGTCCTATCTAAAAAATTGTTTGAAAAGTTTGCTTGTGAAAACAGATAAAAGCAACAACAACAAAATGTATCAACCTAGATTCATTTTAGGTTGATTCATTAACCTAAAATATTATATTTTGCTTTTTTTGGGAGCGAATAATACTCCGAATGATAATAATGCGTATCTTTTTTGTAACCATCTCCTTCCAGAATCGTCTCTGAGGTTCTCCAAGAATGAGGTAGGGGTCTCTCCTTCTATGAATATGCAGTATGAATATGCTCCATGTTCTTGCTTTACATCGAAACCCCACCTTCTCCTCGCCGTCTCTGCCATCTTCCTGTTCTCTTCTGCTCCTGTGCTCTCTAGCTGCTGCAGTCTGCACTCAGCGTCCACCCTGACAAAGTGGAGAAAACCATTGATGACATCATGGCGCTGAAGAGGATTAACCCCGACACCAACCCACAGTGAGACGCCGCGTGACACCACCACGTTTTCTGTGACTTTAGCACTTATTGGGGTGTGGTGGTAAATCAGTGTCATCACACTGACTCGCTGTTAGTAAAGTGCTGTGCTTGTACTTTATTAAAAGATCTGAACTTACTCTTCCCCCGTGTGCTCCACCCCCCCCCCCCAGGTTAGGCATCTCTCTCCAGGCCAGCCTTATGCAAATTGTGGGCTACAGGAGTCTGGTGGCGGAGGTGGAGAAGCTGCGCAGGGAGTCTTACGACTGCGAGAACCCCGAGCACGAGGACATGCTGATGAAGGTACGCAGCTCTCTGTGGCTGTTTGTACGTGTCAAAATAATCCTAAACAACAGGAAGAGGCAGATTTGTTTTGAACCTCCTGTGGTTGAAGGGTCACCTGTCCACGATTCATGCTGCCTCTCACTCAGCGCCCGCTGGAATAAACCCCAGCAACCCGCGACCCTTTGACAGGCTGAGACACAATTTACTATAAAAACATTTCTAAAAGTATCATTTTATATTTATTTATTAAAAAAACTTTTTATTTCTTGATTTTTTTTTCAGTTTCACTGAACAAAAAATAACGTGACAAAACATTGTAAATAAAAAAAGGGTTCAGTAGTTCAGTATTTAAATGTTCATAAACTCAGAAAGGTCATTATGTTAGAATTGATAATATGGCTAGATCCAGGTAACAAACAGCCCCCATTCATAGAGTACACTGTCTTTTCTTGTCAAAGGAGGAAATCATTCAACTGTATTAATCTGTGTGTGTGTGTGTGTGTGTGTGTGTGTGTGTGTTGCAGCTGTGGAAGGAGCTGCGTCCCGACACCCCTCTCACCTGTCGCATCTCTAAACAGTGGTGTGAAATCGGTTTCCAAGGCAGCGACCCCAAGACTGATTTCAGAGGCATGGGCCTGCTGGGCCTGCACAACCTGCTGTGAGCGCCCTCAACCGATTTGTATTTGGACTTTAACACAGAGACGTACAACATCTGCTGGGCAACAATAGCTATCTAAGAACTGTACTTTAGAATACATAGTAAATACTCTACATACTGGATACACAATGTTTCTTTAATTCCTTCCTCTGAAATCCTCCCTGGTTTCTCTGCAGGTATTTCGCAGAACACGATAAAGCCACTGCTCTGCAGATGCTCCACGACTCCCTGCAACCAAAGCACAAGTATGGCAGCGCACCTTTTCTTCTCAACTTTTACCCAAAGCATAATAAAATTAAAGGAATACGCAGGAGTGTTTGGGGAGAAGGTCTCTCTGGTCGACTGTCGGGTTCTGAAGAAATCAATGACACAGTTCTTAGCAGATGTAAAGCTACTTAACGCTGGGAAAATGTACATGTAGTCATGACTACATGTGACGCTCATAGTGGCAAAACCCACTGATTGTTATCACCAATTTGGCTTTATCAGGCTTTAAGTATTCCTTTGGGGAAATAGTTTTATGTTTTCAGCTTGTTTAGCTCCGCCCATATGGCCCAAACATCAATCAATGCGCCTTTATAATCGTTCTCCCTGACACGTGGCGTATCCCTTCAACTTTAAACTGCGCTCCGTCACCTATAACTCTGCATTCACCACATTCTGCTTGACTATATCCATTCTTACAGCTTGAAGTCATTCACTGCGTCTTCTTTTACCGACTGATGCCGCCGCCGCCGCTGCTTGTTTTGTTTGTCATCGGCATCTCAGCGAGCCGTCTCATTTCACAAATGAAGAGCCTTCTTCTTTTTCTCCTCCACCTCCACCTTAATGCCCATGCCTCCCTCTCTGACTCTCACATGCACTGTTTTGTTGGAGCACACACAGAAAACCAAGGTACTTGATTTCACTTTCATTCTTTTCACTGCATTCATAGCTTTCCTCCTTTGGGCCGAAGGTCCAGGCATTTAAAGCTGCACCAAGCGTCGTTTACATATATATTGCAAGCTTTTATTCTTTAATATTGCTGATTATGGCTTATTGCTATTTATTTGATTTGAAAACCAGAATGCATTTTTTTTTTTTTTTAATTGCATTACAGAAAATAAAGAACTTTATCACAATATTCTAATTTTCTGAGACAGTCCTGTATATGCTATTTATTTGTACTCGGTCCTCTCCTCACACGGACGGATGCTGTGAAAATGTATTTGTACAACACAATGGATAACATGTTGATGCATGTGCTGTCACATTTGAATCAATAAGAGAGAAACATTTGCTATCGTAATAATAGTTTCAGCAAATGCAATAGGCAGTACATTTGAGAATATCTTCTAAATGTGTATATATCCTTATAAAACAATAAATACGTCGTATTACATTAAGAATGTACTTTCTTTTTGTTAGAAATGAACTGAAACCAATTTCAGATTTAAAAAATGTAATTATCATTTAAACATTTTTTACCTGACCTCAAGATGTAAACCTCCACGTTGAGTCCCTATTTATATTATTATACTATTATCTTCGTCTTTAGAACAAGCTGTTCCAGTGTTCACAGTCTTTTCGCAAGCAGCGCACCAGTTAAAGCTCATTAAAATATCAGTTAATTGACATTTGAAGATTTCTCAGAAGGCTCTAAGTGTTGTCGGTAGACGTGACGCACGTGTTGTGTCCTTCGCAGTGAGATGAACACGCCGGATTGGGAACAGAAGAACCTCGAAAAAGCTATTGGGTAAGTGTCTGCACATGTGGCTGGATGATGCAGAGGAGGCAAATCAGGGCTGCTGCTGGAGGTGTTTTGGCCTCAGTACAGAGCCGTGTTCGCAGCAGAGAGGCTGTGTGTGACGCGGCCACGTGAGTGTGTGTATTCATGCTGTGTGTCCTCCTGCACTACCTTCTGCCTCCGGTCGGCCTCGGCGCTCTGATGAGCACCACGGTCTGACTCTAAAAACACACCAAACCCTCTGTTATTGTTTGTGTGACCGGTATACCACATCCCACACGTCTGAACCGTGTGCGTTTTGCCTTTGAGGTATGGAGTTAGATGATGATTAAACTGAAACAAAAAGGGGCTGCTGAGACACACCAACAAAATGTTGTGTTTTCACTTTTAATGCATAATTACAATAAAAACGCCTTTTCAAGGGACTCCCTTAACCCTCCTGTTACCTTTACATTTACTAACATATTTTACCCTCGGGGTCAATTTGACCCCAGCAATTAAAAATTAAAAAATTATTATTGTAATTAATTAATATTGTTTCAAGGTTTGTGTGTGAGGTTTTTATTGTTTGTTTTGACTACCTATAATATATATATAAAAAAAGTTGATATTTTATATGTTTGACACAGTGAAAACCAGACAAAATGACCCTCATGAACACCGACATTAAACATTGAATGGGGTCAAATTGACCCGAAAGGTAACAGGAGGGTTAAAACGTGGTGTTTCACCCGGAGAGCCGTGGTTCTGCAGTAAATAGCAGCGCTCTCTCTTAGGTGGGAATCGATGGTTTGATCTTGTCCATACATCTTTAATGGACATCAACTTTTTCTCTTTAACCAGTGAACGTCTCTAGGCCTTATGGGAAGTGATGTCACACCACTCACACTCACCCTATTAAAACCATCTAATAAACTCACACTACCTACACACTAATGTGCACATGCTTTGTAATCTCCTCCCTCTAGATACTCCTTTGCCATTGTGGGCATCAACATCACAGACCTGGCCTACTCTCTGCTGGTGAGTGGAGCTCTGAAGACACACCTGTACAACGTGGCCCCAGAAATGCCGAATCTGCAGAACCTCCAGCAAACCTTCTGTGAGTCCAGTTTTCCTGCAAAATCAGATCCTAATTAAGATTGCACCGACTTTTTGTTTGGCTTATTCAAATATTTGTACGATTTTAACAGAAAGCACGTAGCACATTTGAACAAAACAAATAAGATTCCATATTTTCAGCATAAGTAGCTTTCAATAATAAATATCAGTTAAAAAACATTTTGAAAACATTCATCTTTTTCTGGATGCTGTATAACATGATGAAAAAAAGCCTGCTTACATCCGGGAATATCATGAGGGCACACCAGGAAACCACGAGGTGGCAGCGACATCACAGTAAACAGTAACTGCCTGCTAGTGGGGATATCAATATCTGCATCATAAATACACACATTGTCACCTTTTGACTTCATTCGATTTTAACAATAAACACTTAAGAAACAATATGATCCCATTCTGATTTAGTCGTCTTCCTTTAGTTGTAGTTTATGCTTACCCAGTGTTAAGTCCTAATGAGGCTGTACACACTCTCAACACACATCACCGAGGCTAACGTCGGGAACAATAAGGCCACTAAAACCATCCCTGGCACTCAATATTCATATTTTCTAATAAATATTTTGCAGTTTGAATAATGAAAACTGTTAGGCATAAGTTAGCTTTGAAAATACATTTGAGTGACAACTGCAAGCGACACATGTTTGTTTCTCTTTTGTGTTTTTGAGAAACGTTAGCTAGTCAGGAGGAAATAGTAAAGACTACACGGTAAAATATTATTTTCTTGGTGGCAGGTTACCTGATGCAGGAATTCCACCGCTTCTGGGTCGAGGAGGATCCCAGCGACATCATGGAGTTCAACCGGGTCCGCTCCAAGTTCCACCGGAGGATCCTACGACAGCTGAAGAACCCGGACATGGCTCTGTGCCCCCACTTCGCCGCCTCCAACATCCACCTGGTCAACCTCTAAACCCTCCACCCCTCCCCCAACCTCCCCCACTGAACCCTCCATTACCCCCCTCAGAGGTCTCCTCTGGATGTCCGGTAGGCCCCTCCCCCAAAAAAATTTAGATAGATGGTTCCTCCAACAGCTGGACACATCTGGGGAGACTCTCTCTCCTCTCTGCTCAGCCCACCTCGTCCAAGCTAACGTCATGTAGCGTCACTGCCAAAAGCTCACTCAGCCACTGCACACACACACACACACACGCATGTGTGTATATATATATATATATGTACACTCACACTGCCTCCACCCCCTCACTGCAGTGTTACACCACCAGCATCAGAGATGACCATAGCGATTGTAGCTGTGCATGAGGAGGCTGCACCACACGACTCATCATTATTGCTTTAATTCGTCATGACGATTGTATCACAGCCATTACACCTCCGTTTTGGACCCTGTGCTTCTTCTCATTTCAAACCAAATTTACTTTCCCGGCCAACATTTTCTTTCTAAATCCCTGTTGGAGATTGCAACGTTGTGCTCATCAGTTGACAATATTTTGGCAAATAGCTGGTCGGGCTTTCAGACGCACAGTTAAATGTGTGGGATACATATATTTAATGTTCAAAATGAAGAGCTATAGATATATATATATATATATATATATATATATATATATATATATATATATATAATGTACGTTTAAGGCTCTCATTCAATCAAAAGCTATTTAACAATATAGGGCCAGCTCATCTCTCAGCTTTGTCTGTATTAGCTAATCGATATATAGATTGTACTTTTTTATGTCCATGTGACATTAACACCGAACACTTCTCCTCGCCAAAATATCGAATGTGGAGAACTTACAATCACGGCAGCAGTTTGTTTCTTGTGAGCTCAAGTGTACGTTTCGTAAACCTGTAAAGATGTTCATTCATATTAGAAAACTTGACAAAGAGTAATTATACGTTTGGATAAAATAAGAAAAAAAATCTTCTTCTCTTTTCTTTTTTTACAGTCTTACAAAACGTATCTGCCTTTGCTTTGACCCCATGCAGGGTTTCTGTTTTGACTGTCCCTCACATGCTCACATTCACGATTGTTTGACTCTTTTAATTGAATGTGACACTGTGTCCTCTTGTTGTATCAGCCAAAGCAATAACTCACATTCATTTCACTGCACATTTAAACGTATATTGATTTGCACCATTCGTGCCTCAGTATGTGTTATATTTTCTAACTCAGAACTGGATTTCTAATCACTTCATAGACAGTTTAATAGAGGTACATTATTACCACATTCATTTTAAAAGATCAGGGTTATTAGTGTAGACAAGATGTCCAAATTTGGGTGGAAATCTGCTAAATTGCACAAGTGCAAACTTGTGTGTTCTTGTCTGTAAAGTCAAAGATATGTCGGACTGACAGGAAGCTGAATGGGGTTTATGGGCAATCATAATGTCTTGAATATGAAATGTGGTCTTACTCTGTCTCCACCATGATCTTTTGTTTCTTACAGTAACGTATTAACTCAAGTTGAAACAATGCGACATTCTGCAGCTTTGACAAGCACCAACCAGAGGAATACGATATTAAAGTAGAGCTGCTACATAGAGAATTAATTAGGCGAGTCATTCTGATGCATTAGAGAGCTGACAGTGAAAATTTTAAAACACTAAAGATGGAGGCGTTGACCGGCCAGTCAACGGAGAGAAAAAGACGTTTAAGTAACGTGGTATTCATCGATGTCACTGTCAGCGCCCTGCTGCGGACTGGAAGCATATTTTTTTAATCAATACGATATTTTGGTGTCACCCAGACAGCTCCTCTTAGATTAGAAATTTCTTTTTCAGGAGTGTCCTGATCAACATCAGTAACGGCACAAAGAAGATGTATTTTATTCTTTTTCTGGGTGTCCTGACCCCTACTCCAAACATTCACCATCCGATTGATTTTCCACGGAGAATTAGTGTGATCGTTATCCCAGCTCCGATTAATATTCATACTTTTCACCGATGATTATTCATCTGACACGTGTACTTTCTCACTTGAACACGTGAGCACTGTTCCTAACGTCAATGGGCATTCACATCATGTGTGATGCTGACAGCTCTGACAAATGTACGACATGATTTTACTGCCATGCGTTCCCTGTAGATCGTGTTTTTATAGCGTCGAGCGTCTTCGCCCCATCGAAGTAAACGTCAACGCTTTCCCCCCCCGTCGGTGTCATGCAGCCGTTTACTTCACTGCTGGTTTCATCTCCTGCTTCCATCTTGTTTTGCTTTGCTCTGGTCAGCTTTGCACTAATTGTGAAAATAAAAATGCAGTTTCCTTTATGATAATAAACCCGTAGTTTGTGGTGTTAGGAGTATGCAATACCGTAGATGAAGTTAGGTACATGCTGCTGTATATTCTGCTTTAAAACTGCCTTTAAGACCACACTCTGCATGATGGTATTTTCATTGCCACTGATACGGCGTCCTGTATTCTTCAGTAAGAATAGATATTGTACTTGTGTGCTTCATTTGACCATGCTGTACTTTTTTGAGACCACAATAAAGAGTAAATTATCAGTTAAAATGGCCGGCGACTACTTATTGTGCACCCGAAGCTCATCTCACACCCTGCAGCACAAACTGCAGAACGCTTTGAGTGACGGGTTATGGCTGCACGCTCACGGACCTCTAGTGGTCGTGGTGGCTCACAACTTTTTTTTGATATCCCCTTATATTATCTGTTTAACCCTGCACACGCTGGCGGCCTTCTGACTCCTCACACACTACTCTTCGGTAGGGGCTGCTACTCTGTGCTGTAGATACGGTGTGTGTGTGTGTGTGTGTGTGTGTGGGACAGTTGGCTGACTTTTAGGATTATGTGTGTGTGCCTAAGAGGCAGTTGTGTGGGTCTATGGGGGGTCTGGTGAGTCGGAGTTCCAATCAGCCGTCCAGTCTCTGGAGGGGACTGGTGTTGAAAGCTGAAACTATAATCAATGAACAGCAGTCTCCATAGCCCCCCTCTGGGATGATGTTTTTGGCTCAAGTCCAACAGCTAATGGAGCCCCAGTACAGGATAATGTGTTGTAGCACATTATGGTCAAGTGGGGTCAGCCTGTTGTGTTTATTCAATGGTTGCAGACGCGGCTGGTCGAGACTTTTACTGAGTGCACTTTTCTATTTATTTTGCTTATCCGACCTGCAACTTTACAAGTGTATGTGCGGTGAATCATTAACTATCCCATTTCCCATACGGAACAATACTTTCCTAGTTTAATTACCACCTATTTTGGATCTATTGTGGTCTATTAGTCAAAATGATAACTTAATGCACAAGCAGCAGAGGAAGGTAAGCTTGCACGTAGAGAGACGGACGGATGATATGAACAAGATGTTTTTTTAATTGGTGATATTTGACAGGAGATCTGGTTCCAAAGTGGATTATCATTTGTTCATCGCTGGTTGAGGTATTGAAGCTGTAAGTGATACCAACACACGGTGATTGGGTTCAATCTCACGTTTTTAGGTTGTTCAAATCATCTCATCACTAAAACAAATCAGAACAAATATATTATATTACTGAAGCCTCCATGAACAGATCATCTGACCCCTCTCCCTCTCGTGTCCTTTTGTAAGTGATGATGTGTTCTGTTTGCGGAGAAGATTAATGTAGAAGTTATGGTGCACAATGTCTGTTACATGACAGCATGCTGAGAGGTTTGTTGGACTGGTTGTATTTAATTGAATGAAGATAATGATGATGATTATTTTTGTCCTTTTGGTATTGTTATATCAGCTGATCAGATGCCAAAGCAGGAAGAGTGATTGCGGTTGTAGCAGCAGTTATTGCCATATTTAATAATACTTTATAGTTGAGTTATAATCCTTTAAGATGTATTTGAGATGTATCGTAATAGATTACTGCAAGTTACCTGCAGCATTAAAGTGATGTACACATGGATGCACTGTTGTAATAAACACTATTCTGAAATGGGCCTGCATTAAGAATACTTTTGATTTGTGGTACTTTAACTACATTTTGATGACAATACTTTTTCTTTCTTTTATTGAAGTAAAGTTTTAAAATGCAGGCCAATTGTAACAGATTATTTTCCACTGTGTTTTTAATACTTTTACTTTAGTACATTGAACAAACAAAAACAAAGTATTGCTTGCAACTAAGTCACATTAATATAGGTTGTTTATTTATGTGATTTCGGATAGAGTAGCATACTACTAACTAGCTTGACAGTGTTAGCGAGCTCAATGTAGGTCCTTTTATGAAATAAAATAAACAATGTTGTGTGTAGAAACAGGTTGAAATGACACGATGTACCAAACATGCAAAGATTAATAAAAAAAGACTCCAACAACTCCAACACCGAGCTTTACAGGACCACATTCCCACCAGCCTTCACAACAGCTTTCTCATTGTTTGATTATGGAACTGGACATGGGAACATTTCATATGTCAGAACTCGTCTTCGTAACTTCAAAGTATTAATTCTCCCAGAAACGATATCAATGGCATATAAATAATCACCTCCCTAGGCACTCCATGGTCGCAACATTTATTTAATATTGAATGAAAGTCTGAAAAAGGAAAGCATATCAATGCAAACAGACTTCGATAGAGGCAGAATGAAAGACAACAAAAAAAGATATAAAACTTACAAAATACATAATCCGTATGTCGTATTGGCAAGCAAACAATACTTGTTCTCAGGAAAGGGTTATTTTTTTGGCAATAGTTTAGCGTGAATCTTTGTGTCTGCACTTCCAAAAGCCCAGGACTGGATATAAGACGCTTTAATGATAAGTAGGAATTTCCCAAAATGTCTGAAAACTTTTTTTGAGCTCTCCTTAACTTTATTTATAAAATAACTTTTTCCTGAGACCATATAGAGCTAGAGAGCTGAGTAGTAAATACATTTTATATTGACTTTTACTTTAACACACACCAAAATGCTGACTATAATGGATTTCTTATCTCACAGTAGTTTCAAGTCAAGCTGAATTTTGGGCAGAAACCTGTGGCTGCCTGGAAGACTGGAGAATATTCTACATGCTTTGAATTTAATAAGCTAAAAACGTGAAAAGCAAAAAGTACGGTTAAGATGACATCGGCAATAATTTGACATGTTTCTTGGTGGTTAAAACAAGAGCTTTTAAATCATTTAAACAGCTGCCAAAAAGCGAGGGCAAAGGGGATTCAGCATGTGATGACAACACCTCCGAGAGCTCAACCAGCTCGCCTCTTCTCCACAGCGTCTCCACATCACTGCTGTGACTTTTCACTCAGGAGGCAATCTATCAGATGAAAGGCATACTGGGTGAACTCTGACCTACCTGTCCTGTGTGTCCGTTCTTCTGTTTGTCAAGGATGGACTTGTTGCTCATCTCTGATGAACAATCAGATCAGAGTGTTCCAGATCCATGGCTCGGTGTTCCAGAAGGGAGGAAGCGAAATCTTGACCAAAAACGGTTGCACGGAATAAACAACGCCATAAGAGCAATGAGATTGAACCAAAACAGCAAAGTTGATGACCAGAAAACCTAAACAACGAGCTGTTCACTAACAATAGTGATATTTGGGTTTAAAAAAAAGGTTTATTACCAGATGCAACGAGAGGGTTAGATTTAGGAAGTGTTTTTTCTTTTCCCCGTTAAAGGGTTGTTTGGGAGTTTTTCCTGATCCGATGTGAGGTCCTGGGACAGGGATGTCTATGTGTACAGATTGTAAAGCACTCTGAGGCAAATTTGTAATTTGTGATATTGGGCTATATAAAATAAACTGAATTGAACTGAATTGAATTGAAAGGGGTTGAGAGAGGAAGGGATGTGGATGACGGGGGTTGAGATGTAGTAGAGAAGGAATGGGAAAGGCGTCATGGAAAGTTGCTGAAGCATCTTTTAGCTCATTGTTCTTGTTTTGCAGCTGTTATAATGGACAGAGTCTCAAGGCACAGCCAGGGTGGAGAAGATCGTCGGGGTTAGAGAAATGTGTCTCTTTTTGTAGATGACGTGGTTCTGTTGGCTCCATCAGACCAGGACCATTATCACGTACTGGGGCAGTTTGCAACGGAGAGTGAGGCGGTTGGGGTCAGTACCAAGGGAATGTTTGATTACATCCTTTTGGTTGGGATTGAGCCAGTGTCCCAAGCGAGGGAGTTCAAGTAACATGGGTCTTGTTCTGGAGTGAGGGTCAATTGGAATGGGAGATGGACAGGCGGTTGCTTAATGTGGTAAAGAGGAAAGTGAGCCGGAAGCCAAAGCTCTCTATTAATGGTCCATAAGCTTCGGCTTGAGACTAAAAGAAAGAGATCGCGGATACGATCGGCCACAATGACCTTTCTTTGAAGGGGGGCTAGCTTCAGCATTAGATGTAAGATGAGGAGCTCAAACACCCGGAGGGAGCTCGGAGTCGAGCCAGTACTCCTTCTCATAGAAAAAGAGGCCAGCTGTGGTTGTTCAGGCATCAGATCAGGATGCCATCGGATGCCTCCCTTTAGAGGTTTTCCAGGCATGTCGACCTGGTAAGAAGCCCCATAGATTGATGGAAAAGGTTGCTGTAAATCAGCGTCAAATCTAGCAGAAACAGACAGCTGTTCTCAGCAAACAACCTAAGATAAACCCAACGTACATCACCTGTCCAGCAACCGACAGCAGACAGAGGAGGGCAGCTGGGGAACATAGACCCAAACAGAGCTAAAAAGATAACGCTATTGGCCTTTCTGACGGACAGAAAACACGACCATGCCGATCCAAATGAAGGCAATGTTGCTCTGTATCTGCTAGTGTGCAAACAAATCCAACAGAGCAACTGGTTGGGTTTCCCTCAAGTGGTCAAATAATTAAGATAATTAGATAGGAGAGAGACTGACGACATCTCATCACTATTCTTGTCGTCGGTCGCTGCATTTCAACTTTAAAAATACATCGACGAAGTTACAGATAGACAAATAGCAAGGATGGCATGTTACCATGGGGAGATAGTGAGCACTGCAGTGAAACAGTACTTTAAAACGTCCATGTGAAGGTGCTAGAGTGCAGCGTCATCTCATCGCTTCGCCAACAGAGGACTGCAGCAGCCTGCTGTGCATGCAGCACCTCCACATAATGCAAAGTGTCAGGAATACGAGTGTCCTGTCCAACGGCTTTACACACTGTTTCCCTTCACACTGCTATTTCCCATCAACATTCAACCCGACACATATGCACTCGTAGAAATTGTGATCTGCTTGTTTTTAACCGCCTCTTCAGAAAGCAGAGAAGTGCCCTCATTTCCATGAAGTGTCTTGTTTTCCCAAGAAAATATGATTGCCTTGTTTACCAAGAAGACCAGTTTAATGCCAAGAAGCAGAGAAATGCCGCCAAGGATTTCATATGTGCAGCTCTAATATGTTAAATTCATCAACGCTGCCTTATTGATTAAGCACAGGCGGCAGCAGCCATTCCAGGCGCTCCAGGGCTCTCATGCAGATATCATGTTATACAGCAGCGCGATGCAGCAAATTCATGAATCAAGCTGTGTGTGTATCAAAGAGTCACCAGCACAGCGGGCTGATTAATATATTAATATACGAGTCCAAATGGGTTGATCTGCGAGGAAAGGGTTGTGCCACGGTTTTACAAATGCAGCAAGACACATGCCATGTTTTCAGATCCCAGAGTTTAAGACTGGACAATAAACTGCATTCATGGAGTTACAGACATCTGCTAATTTAATTATCATTTAATTAAATTCATGGATGTTCTGACCATGCATTAAGCTCCATCGATCGGTGACGTCATCTACACAAATATTTTATGGCGTCTTGGCCAGGACTCCCTCCATAAAGAGATTTGAATTCATAAATAGGACTATTCTGAAAATAAAAAAAGGTTTAATACGAAATTAAAAAATATAATTTTTGGTAGCATTTACCACTTTACTCATACTAGGATTTTAAGCATGAATGAAAAGTCTTAAAGAAGAGTTGCAATGTGACAAACAGAGAACATTTAGAACTAAAATAAGAAATGAGCCCAAGTGATTGAGAAATATTGTATTTTTTTAAACTATTCTCTGCCTGTCTAGCAGATGCCATCAGACCTATTCACCTGTTCCAGTCACCTGACTCTCACTCACTTGTTCCTCTTTTCCCAATTACCCCGTCAGTACATATACCAACCCGTTTCCCCTAGCCGATTGCCTGATGGTGCTGCTTTGTGTCATCCTGGACCCTAAACCCCTAAACCCTGGACCTATAGCGGTATCTGTACCTCTTACGTAACCCATTCCTATCCACCTGTTACTTCTGTCCCAACTTACTATTCATGCCAGGAAACTTCTTTCTTGACTTTTGTCAATACATCACATGTTCAACCTCCTCATCATCTCCTCACTGGTGCACATCATAAAAGCAATATCTCGTTCTTTTGGATACATTTCAATTGTTTTGTCATATTCATGCAAATGATTGTGTAGAATTATCCGTTGAGCAAATTTTATTGACATTCCTATCAGACATTTGTTTCTCTCTAAATTTGTCCTGAATGGAAAAGTTTGGACTCGGATTGTCTTTCTTTTCTGTATCGCGATGACACGACAAAGAAACATGTGTAATTGTGAAGTCTTCCACGTACAGTAATGTGTCACTTGGGAAAGTCCAGCCTTGTGCTTTTTCAATCATTGTCATCAAAACTATCAAAATATGCACTCTATTGATAAGACGGCGAAGCATTTTGACTCCGACGTGTTCATTGACTTACATGTTTACTTTTGAGGGATAGACTAAAGCTTTAGAGCAAGTTACGGTCTTCTGCACGTAATCCGCTGTGTGGTTTGTACGAGTTGTTTTGAGAAACTGTAAAAGAGAGGAAAGGATTGTCCATATGGAACATCTAAGAGGGGAAGTGTCGCTCACCCTCTATGATGAACGTCGCTGACTGGTCAAGAACAGATGAATCAAACTTTTTCGCCGAATACTTTTTTCTTTTTACAGATCGGTCCTCTGCTATTCTGAAAACTCAAATACCAGAAAACCTCGAATTGCTGAGAAATGAGAGCTAATTGGTCGTATAATTGCACCATCAGCGGGCAGCAGGAGAGCTACGCCTCCGCTATTTTGGACTAAAAGTGAGTAACGTACCATGCCGGGGTAAATTCTGCCTCCATGAGCCACAAAAGTAAAACAAATTCTTTGTCCTAGAAGGAATGCCTCCTATTGAAAGTGCCTTGGTTGAACATTGAAAACTATATTATTGATATTCACAACTTTTTATTTATTTAAAAACTTTTTGCTATCCTGCTTCCCAGAGGAGGACAAACTGAACTAATATGGACATCTATGGTAATCTAAAACAAATCCAGCACACACGTTGTTATGTCAATGCATGTACGATGCTCTAGAGGCCGTTAGTGTGTATAAGAGATTGTGCCCTGTGCTTTTCCCCCTGTCGAAGTACATTAAATAGTCCACAAATAATACTACATATATATATATACAGTATATAAAATTCCGTTTGTGTCGTGCTCGTGGCCGACAGCTGGATGTTTGGGAACAGAGATGGTAATGCATCCACTCCGCTACTGAATTTACAGCATACAGCCAATGGATTTAATATATTATAATAAAAGTGACGGATAACAGCCAATAAATCCTTTATAGAGTGTTGCAGGAATGAGTCCTAAAACCTGGAAATGAGTTCGTATTTTAGCACATCCTTTCCCCTTGTATTAAAGTCAATGTTTTTTTAATGGGATTTTGGTTTAGAGGCATCAAAAAGATCTTTGGTTCACAAAAGTGTAAGTCATGTTTTATTCTGCGATTTTGAATACATCAGGAAATTGAATTGTGAATTTTTATGCCTTACTCAATGTGTCCTTAATCTCATCTCAACTTACTGCCTGGGCGTCTGAAAGCACCTTTTAGTCCGAGAACTTCAAAAGTTTAATGTTCAGCAAAGGGAAATCAGAGATCGTCAGAAGCTGCGATTTACAGCGAATTGTTTGGTCCGTGAAGGTCGCATGTCAAAGTCCTGCAGTCTCTTGGATTCATGCATGGATGCTGGAGAGCAATCCAAAAATGCTGCTGCATAATAACAAAAGTAATGCTGTAAAGTGGGGAGCTGGTATGAAGACTCAGCATGCTGTGCTCTGTGTATTTGTTGTTGTCGATACATTGGGAGCGACACAGCATCTGGGCGAACACGCATACAGCACAAGCATCGGCAGTGTTTGTATTGATCTGCGTTGTTGTTCTGAGGCGCTCTCGCTCCTGCTGTTACACTGAATATCAGGTGTGGTGGTTTGGCAGAATAAGGTGTCTGTGTTCAGAGGGTTCCAGGTCTGCCATAAAAATTCTCTTTGATCCTCGTGTTTCACTTCCTCTCCCCCACCCCGTTCACAAACACACCACTCGCTCCTATCCTCCACTATGTATCTCTTATTCTCGCCAGCCCTCCCGCTCTTCCTCACTTCCTTCACTTCTCCTCTTTTTTTTTTCATTCTGCCTCCATATGCTTTAAAACATTTTTTCTTTTTCTTTTTACCCACCTTTCTCTCTCTGTCTCTGATTGAACTTGCTGGTGCATTAATAAAGTGCAGCTCCCGCCCTCCTCCAGTGGGATTAGGCAGAGCACTAATTCCATCTCCAGTCCCGGAAGCTTTGAAGTCGACTGCCAGAGAAAACGGCAGTTTCTTCAACTTTTTTATTTGCATAATCCTACGACTGCACTCACACATGCTCATCAGAGTGGAGGATGAGCTAATATGCCGGATGGAGCTGCATATTGGCATTATTATAATCCAGTCTTCTCGAGCAGCATGGCTTTATCCCATCATCGTAACCATCAGGGATCAATTGATCGCTGTCGTTATCGCCGTCAAGATGTCGTCATTGTCGAGACCCGCTTCCTCGTCGCTCCTGTTTAATTTTGCCTTCCTTATCATAATTAGTAATTAGCATGTGCAATGTCGGCCATTCGACCGGCTTTGAAGCCCGGACCGTGTTTTGTTTACCACGATTTGAGCATTCGCCTGGTCTGATCAATTAACCAATGTGTTTAGGATTAAGATGTTTACTACTGCACACAGTTACACATATATATCCTGCCTCTTCATTCTGCACCAGATGCATGTATTTAATTTAAAAGATTTTCCTCCAGGGTAGCATGTCCACCCACCACAGTCTCACAAAATCCTGTTGGAAACGCCATCCAAGTGCTTGATTTCTCCCGACTTCAAAACTCATTCAGGCAAAAAAACAGAGCTGCTGTAAATCATTTTGGGAGCCTGCACTGTAAGGAGAGAAAAGAAGGGGGGAAACATTCACGGTTCTGTGGAAATAAATTGGCAGTTTTTTCCCAATCCAGGGGTCAGCAACCATGACAGTCATTTAGGGACAGCGAGCATGTCCTCTCCCAAACGGCATATGCTGCTCGTCTGTTAGCTGTGGACCAAATGTGATTGGTTATCACGGCGTAGGTCACCTACGATGTTTCCCCAACAGAGGCAGCGTTACATTAGTCCTGGATAAAGAGAAAGCTTATATTCAGTGACTACGTTTTTTAATATCCAATGTCAATATTTGCATGGCAACTATTGTATTGTTGAGGTTTGGCAATGAATAGACCTCCGTTTTGGTTACAATTTCTTTTATTTTTTTAAGCAAACTTATTTTACCTGCTGGGTTGTCCTCATCAGGGTCTGAAATGAAAGTGTCTGTCACTTTGGAAATGTATTCCCGAAATCAGCGGTCCCCAAACTTTTTTTTGACCGGTTTCGTGTCAGACAATATTTTCACGGACCGGCCTAAACATGACAGAATAAATATGACGGAATAAATATGACGGAATAACATTATATGACCGGCATAAAGTGGATAAAAATACAACTCACCATTACGCCGAATTAGTGGGAGCCCTTAGCTTCAATAGCTTGTTATCTTCAACGAGTCGGTCCCGTCTCGGGGTGACGGGAGACGACGACACCCGACGTGTGTTGGTTATGTCCGGTCTGCTCCCGGACTTAGTTCTGGTCGCTGTCATTGCAGAAAAGATATGACGTTGGAATTGGAAGCAGGGTTTTCAGAGCTTTTTTGGGCGATCTCAAAATATTCTACCTTGATTTTGATCCAGAACACCAACAGAGTCGTTGCGTGAAATGTCCTTTTAAGGCCACTGTCATTTGCGATCTCCAGCAGTTGATCTTCTTCTGGCAGGGATGGGCTCGATTCACCGGGTTTGTTCACAAATGGGTCGCGGATCCATTCTTTCGCAGTCTTTAGTGGTCGGGATGTACCGCTCGAACTCTTTTAATCGCAAAGACAAGTGATCGTGCACCAGCTGGAGAACGATGGCTCAGCCTCAGTCGCTTTCAAAATCCCGGTCAATGTTTGAAACATGTTAAATATTCCCGTGTTCACTCGCCGTCCCCACGCTTGCAGCGACTTTATCGGCCAACTTGAAAACACGATGTTTTAAGACCCATTCTTTGTCATTGAAATGTGCCGCCAGTGGTACGCAGCGCGGGTTTGGAGGTGTGAGACTCGCCTACAGCGATAAAGCAGAACTTTGAGTACGACTCCTGCTGATGTCTTTTGAATGCAGCTTTCTTTTTAAACCTTTTCTTCTTCTTCTGTCGCCTTATTTGAGCCTTTCCCCTCGCTGAAGGAGCTCTCTAAAGACGTTTGTTTTGTTTCACACATTCTCGCTAGCTTGTGGGTAGCTCGTATATTTTTCCGACTTTGATAAAAAAGTCTCAAGTTTGTTTTTCCATTCACTTCTTCTGTGCGGCCCGGTACCAGCCCAACCACACAGAACAGTAGCCTTCATACTCTGAGGGTTGTACGAAGACGCGATCTAATGAGCCAAGTGGTTTGAGCAGCATGACGGCCGTGTCGGTTTGTTGGTCAGCGAACCACTTGAGACTCAAATATCTCAACTCATGGATTGCCTTTAAAGTCTTTACGGATATTCATGGGCTTCAAAAGATGTATTATACTTAACTTGGTGGCTCCCTGACTTTTCCTTTAGCGCCACCTAAAGTTCACATGTGTAAAATGTGGATAAAACTGCCGGCTTGATTGCCATAAAATTTGTACAGACGGTCATGTCTCATTTAGAATGAATGTCGATAACTTTGGTGATCCTCCCACTTTTCCTCAGGCGTCATCAGCAGGTCAAAGTTTGAGTTTGTTCAATAGTTTGGATTATAACCAAATACCTGAAAAATCATTTGCTTTCCCATCAACCTGTTTTTACTAAGTAGCTAATGTTAGCGTCCTTCTTAACATCTTCAGTGTGCTGGCATTGCCTTTGGAAGTTAGCATGCTGCCGTTAGCTCAAAAAGCATTTACGCAGAATAACTGCTAGCATGGCTGTGGATTCACACGTCAATGCCATTTTGAATGTTGGCCATTAAATCAAAACATTTTATTTAATGTTTAAAGATGAAGAATGAGAGAATTCTTCTGAAAGGCTTCTGTCAGGGTGAAACTACTGCAGGCTATAAAGCCGAAAACTGAGGGGACATCTCAATAATGAGATATGGGGCTGAGGGACAATGAAGTCTTGAAGCTAACGATAAAAGATTCCAAATTTAAATCTTTTCAGACCCTCCCGAGGCAGCATCAGCAGACACTTTTCGACACTTGAAAATGTAATTGATGCACTAGATTTTACAAAATGGACCTTGACGAAAGGGCTTTAAATAAAATAAGGAGCAGCTGGCTGGTCGGGACACATTAGCATTCAGGAAACGGAGAATACACTTTAATTGAGCACAGCGCCAAGAAAAAGGCAATTAATGGCAGAACTTCCACGAGTGATGTGAAAGTAGTTGATGATGGAGATGTGTGGGAGAGACGCAATAAGAAACTAGGATGCTGTCAAAAAGCTCATTAGAATATTGGTGTTTACATAAGGAAATACCTGCATTATTGAAGACTAACTTGAGTGTCTTAATTATTGATTATATTCAAAACAACAATACCATGATTTTGTATGGATTTCTCCTTCTCTTCAAGATTTAAATGAATAAACTTAGCTGAAATATACAAATATATCATACAATTTGCTGAAATATGTTGCTATATAAGCTACAAGGGTACTCTCAATTTGTGTTGATCGGTATGAAAGTGAGAATGTTTCATTAATAGTTGAAAGTTCTTCAAAGTAAATTTAAATGTTGGTGTGTGCGAGTGGTTCTCAAACTTTTTCTGTCATGCCCCACTTCAGGGGAAGAAAAATGTTCATGCCCCACCGCCCCGACAAAATTGTAACACAATGGTCCATGCTGAATTAAGATTGAAATAACAAGGTTTTTTTTCCATCTGTGCTTTTTCAAATAATAGAATTACTTTGCAATCACTTTCAATTACACCAGATTGCTCCATCAGATAAAAAAACAATACAAGTTTTCAATCATTTTATTAGAATACAAATGCAGTTCTATCTGTGCAAAACAAATTATATTTGGCAACAAATAACTTATTGTGGCTGCAACCAACCTGTTTTGCACTGAATATCTTTTCAAGAAAATAACAATAATGTGCAACCTGTGCAAAACGAAGACAACAACAATAAAGTGCAACCTTTGCAAAACCAAACGAATGCAGACATACTCATATACACGTTTTATCATTATTATACGCTGCAGTGAGCTTTCCAGTACACATCTTTTTAAAACGGGTTGCAGGCTTGATAGGGCCACACTCAATTCGTGCTCAATGTTGAGCTCTTGTTTTGAAGGGCAACAGCAGGAAAGCTGATCTCACGGAGGTAGGATGAGGCAAGTCGCCAAGAATCTCGGCTTTCACACACGGGCAGCATAACAGTAATGTAACAGGTTACATAACAGTAACATGTACACGAAAGTACAGGCATTTAGCTCTTTATTGATTAATGACTTAGTTTTATTCCTGTGTATTTTGTGAAGTTCTCAATAAAGGTGTTGAAAAAGCATTTCCCCTTGTGCCCCACCTGTAATGCCTTGGCGCCCCACCGTTTGAGAACCACTGGTGTAAGTGGATTTACATTTTTGTGTACAGATTGAACAAATATATAACATGTTGATTAGTAAACAATAGATGGACTTGTAGATGTATTATTCTAACTTTATAATGCTAAACTGGCTGAACACATCCTGACTCTGGCTCTGTTTACTCTCAGAAATTAGGAATTGGATCAGAAATTAGGATTAACAGGAGAAACTTTAGAGCAGAAACGCTGCATTGTTCCTGTAAGAGGAAAGGGTATGCCTTTACTGTGAGAAAATATTCAAAATTCAATTTGATTGGCTACTTCAGTCATGATGTAATGCAGGACTTGACCTGCTTGACGTTATTAAACAGCAAGAAATATAAAAATGATATCACCTTGCCTTATTGAATCTTTTAGTTTTCTGCAGCATTCTTTTCTGTGTTAATTAAATTAATTTGTGTTTGTCCAACTCAAAATATAAACGTAAACAACTGATTTTCAGCAATGAAACATTTATTTTGAGTTGATCCACCCATTAAATATAAATATCTATTTTTGTAATTGATTTATTTAAATGTATCAAACAATATTTAAATGTGTCGAAGGGCTTGAATCATTTTTCATACATTTTGTGTTACACCCATTCAAAATAAATATCTTCGTTTTGTAATTGATTTATTTAAATGTATCAAACAATATTTAAATGTGTCACCTCTAAGAAGGGCTTGAATCGTTTTTTTGAGTGTGGTCACTAAAGTGTTTTACATCTCTCAGCTGTTATTCAAGAACAGTATAAAGGTGTATAACCACTTACAGAAAGGGAGGAAATATATACACATTTTAGTTTTGGACAAAAACAACAATGTTAATTCTATCAACCATGTGACACCTAATAGTGAATACATATACAAATGATGGGTCCGCTTCTTGCCTGCTGCTGTTGCTCAGCTGTACCTGCACTACAGTACTAAAAGCAATAACTCAGAAACACAGAGGAACTGTCAGCTTCTTGTCACGTACAGGACTCCCAAATACCCCCCCCCCTTTTCTCTCCGACTGATTAAACTGCAGAAATAACCTCCCCTTCTTAATCAAGCAACGCATTTCAGTTTACTGGTAACATGCAGAGTTGAGTGTTCAGTTCAAAGGCAGTTGCGTCTGAAGAGATTAGCTTTTGATTGCGTCCAGGCTGCTCTTTAACTCTCAGTGCCGAGCGTTTTATGGCAGAGCAGTGAGAACAAATGGGTTTTCTGTTCCTGGAGCTAAACATGATGGAGTTGTCTGTGTTTCCTGTAAAGAACCCACTTGGTGTTGATATCAGGAAAGCAAAAGCTCACTGCAGGTCATGTGACTCTCCATCTCAATGCATCCATCAAGTGGGAAAAATGGTATGTTTGTGGTTTATAGTCTCTGATTACCACCACACACCATAAGTATGAAGCAGTAATATAAATGAAAGGCCAGGCCCCGACTTCAAGGAGGTAAAAGCCCTGTTCATGTTCTCCGTATAAACAATGTTAGATAGCTCAAGGTTGGAGCATTTGTCAGGCTTTTCATTGACATGAAAATCGTCGACATGAAGAATCATCGGTGCAAAAGATGAAAAGCGGCTTGAGCTAAATATCTCGCTTTTGTTTAAAAAGTCAAAGGTACACGCAAAGCGTTCAAATACATAAAAATATGAGACGTTAGAAAAACATCCAAGCAAAGAGCTGAGAATCATAATGTGATGTGACACTTAATGATATGCTCGCACTACGAATGGAAAAAGGCACGTTCCTCATGCGCTTGTTGATGCAATGATGTCGTTAAATAGCACGAAGTACCCTGGAAGAGAGTCAAGAACATAAGATTGGTCTACACCGTGTCGTTTGAGAGCTAATACAAAGAAGAAGAAGTGTGAGACCAGCTCACGCGAGCGTGTCATGCCAATCATGCTTTCAGTTTGTAGCTTTGTGTCACCGTTGGATATGTCGCTCGTAGACTGAAAACACAATCTGCAGCTTAAATAAACCCAGTTTCTGGGTCTATTCCGGCTCTGTACTTCACACACACTTTAGAGTTTTCTCACCGTACCTGAGTAAAGAAAGTGACACGTGTTATCCAGAAACTTTCCAAAACTATTCATTTAAATGATCAAACATGTCCTGAGACAAGGGCACAGGTTAAACCTGTCAGCTTATTTAGTTTCGATGGCCTTTAATACACGTAAAGGGACATATTCCAGTGTGAAGAGAAACACAATTTCTCAACCTGACCATTTGTGAAAAGCGCTGCCCTTTTCTCCCAAATGTCGCTTGCTGTCAGGCTCTATAAGGCTCCTGAGTACCGTAGGGCTTTGCAGCAGGAGCGAATGAGAGTGCTGGGTGGTCTACAAGTTGGAGGTAAATTCTTGGTCATGTGGTGTCTTCATTTGCTCTAAATCTGTCAAGGCAGGATTCTTTGGCTTGATGTTTTGCCGTCGGGGGTTATACTTTTCACTTAAATAATCAGTTGCCTCGTTTTGAGATGAGAGAGACAAAATATACAGCTGCAGCTTTTATTCTGTTTGAAATCTGTAGCCTGTCAACGATATTTTCCTTTATACCCGCACCCCCCGGGACCCTGTTAGTTCCTGAATGTTTTCTCATGAGAAATTCTAAATTCCCGTTCTTTATTGGGCAAATAGTGGAAAGAAAAAAACGTTGTGTTTCAGAAATACAACCTTGGCTCCAATGGGAAACATGTTTGCATCCTCTTAGAAATAAAACATATATCCTTCTGATATGCAAAATATGAATTTGCCATAAGCGCAAAGTCGTTGAGGGTTTTTCATCACCATGTCCCCAGTCATTTGATTAGAACGAAGAAGCTGACAGTGATTAATATGTTTGCAGGAGACACAGCAGTTATGACAGTTTCCTGGCTTCACTTTCACACCTTTCATCTAATTAAGCGGCCATCTTTGCCTCCTGCTCCCGGCTGTCTTGTTGACCAGCTCCGTCGGAGGGCACAACACAGAAACATTAGCACTGCTGGTATTTCTGGACGAGATACTGATGAAGAAGAAGTGAACTTTTAATCATTAATCTTCTCAAACGGCGCGGTGGAAATGTTTGAAGCGGTCCAAAAAGCAGCAAAGGATCCATCACAGACATCCTCCCATGCCATTTCAATCGGAGCACTCTTTGGTCATGGCAAGTCCCATGGATGCAGATATGGGATCAGAAAGCAGGGGCCAAGGGTCACCCAGTTTTACCGTTGTGCATTTGGGTCATTTTAATTCTCTACACCCCACATCTCATCTCATATCAGGTCAGACCATTATTGGGCTCAAAGTGGGTCGTTCGATCTCACTATAAGACCAATAAGGTAAATGATGGAGTTTTTGTTTCTGCAAGCTGATTTACTGTATGCTGAGTTCGGAGATGGAAAGGGGTGGAGCCTGACTCTGCCAACAATAACCAAGGGACTCCGGAGGCATCTTCTTAAAAGGAGTTAAAAAAAAAAATCTGCAGCTATATGTGGTATTTTTTAAGCCGCGTGATAATAGTTAAATACAAAAATCTGTCCATCATAATTAAAAACTACTTTTTGAAAACCGCTGTCATTATTTACCTTATACATGCTTCTTCTGGGCAATATTATCAGGAAACACTCCATAAACTTTCATTGTTATGCAGATGATACTCAACTATATCTATCGATAAAACCAGAGGAGAGCAACCAACTCTGTAAAATTCAAGCATGTCTTAAATACATAAAAACATGGATGACCTGCAACTTCTTGATGTTAAACTCAGACAAAACCGAAGTAATTTTAATCGGCCCTGAGCACCTCAGAGATCAATTATCTGGTGATGTGGATTCTGTAGACGGCATTGCCCTGGCATCCAACACCACTGTAAAGAATCTTGGCGTTATCTTTGATCGGGACTTGTCCTTTAACTCCCACGTAAAGCAAATCTCAAGGACTGCATTCTTTCATCTACGTAATATTTAAAAATCAGGCACATCTTGTCTCAAAAAGATGCAGAAAAATTGGTTCACGCGTTCGTTACTTCGAGACTGGATTACTGCAACTCCTTATTATCAGGCTGCTCTAATAAGTCTCTTAGGTCCCTCCAGTTGATCCAGAATGCTGCAGCTCGTGTTCTCACTAAAACTAAGAAAAGAGATCACATCACTCCTGCACTAGCTGCTCTGCACTGGCTCCCTGCAAAATCAAGAATCACTTTTAAAATTCTTCTGTTAACCTACAAAGCCTTGATTGGTGATGCACCATCATATCTTAAGGAGCTTGTAGTACCATATTGCCCCACTAGAGAGCTACGCTCACTAAATGCGGGACTACTTGTAGTTCCTATCTTAAAAAGTAGAATGGGAGCCAGAGCCTTTAGTTATCAAGCTCCTCTTTTATGGAACCAGCTTCCACCTTCAGTCCGGGAGGCAGACACAGTCACCTCGTTTAAGAGTAGACTTAAGACTTTCCTCTTTGACAGAGCTTATAGTTAGGGCTGAATCAGGTTCACCTGGTCCAGCCCCTTGATATGCTGCTATAGGCTTATAGCTGCCGGGGGACGTTTTTGGATGCACTGAGTACCTATCTCCTCTTTTTTCTCTCCTTAGGGATGAATTTTCATCTCTCAATCACACATTACTAACTCTGCTTTCTCCCCGGAGTCCTTTTGACTTCACGTCTCATGGGGTCATCGGACCCTATGAGACGGCATAGATCCTATCTGCTGATGGATCATCGAGGTCTGGGTCGTGGAATTCCTGCTACCAACTACGCCACTGTCCTGTTGAGACTCCGCCCACTGTTGAGACTCTTCCACTCCTCCTCTCTACCTCCATCTGCCTGATGGATCGTGGAGGTCTCCATCATGGAATATGCCTACTATGAACTATTCATACACTCTGTCATATTCATTGAATGTATTTTAACTCTAAATCTGTCCTTCTGGTCACATGACATCTATTGCATCTGTCCATCCTGGAGAGGGATCCTCCTCTGTTGCTCTCCTGAAGGTTTCTTCCCTTTTTCCCCCTGAAGGGTTATTTGGGAGTTTTTCCTGGTCCGATGTGAGGTTTTGGGGCAGGGATGTCTATGTGTACAGATTGTAAAGCACTCTGAGACAAATTTGTAATTTGTGAAATTGGGCTATACAAATAAACTGAATTGAATTGAATTGAATCACCCTTCGGAGCTAATGTTAGCTACGATTATTGGAAAAGAGTGTTGGCAACACTGAAAGAGCGTAACATGGAGAACCATTGCACTGATCGGTTCTACAATAAATAAACTCTATCCAATCACACACAGACAACTGATTGAATAAAAGGGACAACAATATCATCGAGATATTTCTTTATATCGGTGTGTGTCTGTTTTAGCCCGATTCTGTTTCCTTCTTGAGCGTAGCTCCCCACAGGGGATCATGTATGTAGAAGGTTCAAAGGGAAGACACCAGCGCACACGTTAATAGACCAAAAGTGAAAGATTGATGGCAGAGAGGCTGCTCAGAGATGATGAATGCCCCAGTAAGCAGTGAAGCGCTGGCAGCTTTCACATATCCAAGAAAACATTATCCAGGGGGGCAGCAGGAAGAGACGTGCCAGAGCCTGCAGCCTGTCCACACAGGGAACTGCTGTCAGCAGAGGGCCGGGCAGGAGCACTGACCTCTACACGCAACATGCAACACACAACATGCAACACACAACACACAACACCACATGGGTACGAAAACACAAGAGGTTGATGGGGCTCCAGGTGCAATGAATTCTCGCACGGTGCTTTCTGCATGTATTAAATCACACTTTCTTTGTGTGTTTTTGGGTGTAAACACTGAGGTCCATCCATAGTCCATTCGGCATTTAAGCAATAGCTCAAGGACGATGTTTGAGCTATTGTTTTAATGCCAATATGAAGGTTATGGACACATTATAATTAGAACTAATGTTCATAAATGTAGATCGCTGGAGATCCTGGCAAACTGCACTTTACTTTACTCAGCACTTTACTTTGTTTTCCCCCTGTATATTTAGTCTAAGTTTTAGTGTTTAGTTTTTAGTATTTAGTTTTGTGTTTTATATTTATTTTCATTGATGCTCTGATGTGCACCGCTGCTGTGATTTTTGAAATCTCCCCACTGTGGGACGAATAAAGGAATATCACATCATATCATATCATAATAATATTGGACTGTCTCTGCACATACCAGGGCTGTGGTTGCTTTGTAACCCGCAGCTAGCATTATTTTATATTTTTTATATCACAGGATAGCTTTCTATTAATTTCATTATTTCTTTTATTCACACAAATTGTATGTTGCCATTTATTGTGAAACCAAACTGTCCGGTGTCTGTAGATTTCAGAGGGATATTAAACTATATTAAACGTGGTATGTGGGTATTTTCAGTTTGCTTGATTTGAGCTACTCGATTTCTAAACGACCAGTTAGTACAACACACAAAAACTCGGCTGGTTTGCTGCCAATTGCTTTTCTAGTTATCCCCCGCGCTGAACTCTGTCACGAGATGTCACCTGGTCAATCTCCTTTTCATGCAGAATCAGAGCCTCCCTGAAAGGGCTTCTGAAGAGATAAGCATACGCTGCCAAGCTGAGTCTGGAATACAAATGCCCTTTTTAGCATCGGGAGGTGAAAAGGGAAAGATAAAAGAGCTCATGATGTAAACCTTATGGAAAGTTAAAGAAGGAGGGACAGAAACAGGCCGACAAGAGGAGAAGAATCCCCTGGGAAGAGAGTGAGAGAGAGAGAGAGGTTGGTGTGATGAATGAGTTTGTTGAATTGTGGTATTGATTTAGGCATTTTCTTAAATGGAAAATGTCTGTCGTTTATTATCTGCAAAGCGGAAATATTAAAGAGATTATGTTATGATCATAGCTACTGAAATCCAGTACAATCAAGTGTTACAGCACATCATATAAATGAAACCAAATCCATGTTTTACAGTCTGTTAATCTCACTTAGGCCTACTGATTTTAGAAGGACACATTTCTTGATTAAATTTTGAAACAAGCGCAATTTGGCTATCTGTTGTTCTTCTGGTTTCGGTTTCTTTGATTAAATCATTCCGACATTACTTTTAAGCAATGTATATACTATATGTCATGCATTAAAAACCTATCAATGCTTACATTAAAGCAATCAACATATTCACCCGTAGAAAAATCAAACGGTATCGGTCCACGGATGCTAAATGAAAGCAGCAAAGACTATTTTCGCAAAACAATTTCTGAACAAATTTATCTGAAAATGCTTTATTTAGCAATCGTTTAGCCCCTCATATTTCTCTCCAGCACATAAAGGCCCTTCTGAACATTGTCAAATGAACTCTCAACTGTCTTTTGGAACTCGTTGCCATTCAAACTTGTCTAAAAACTACGTTTAGCCAACGTTACGACTCCTTGATGTCAGAGGTCACGTCCAATACATTATTTGATCAACCTTTTGACTATGATTAACAACTAATTGTTACATCATATAATGTGAGGTGTATAATATAATAAATTGCTTTTGTCTCCAATAAAATAAAATATTTTCTAGGGTTTTTAAGAGGTCAGTTGCAGTACAATCTTGAGGCCTTTTATCACCGATGTTGTGTACTAACCGTTACACGAGGATCACAGTCTGGGAAGCACTATAGTATTGCTGCTGTTACGAAGTAAAATATTGAAGTAATCCTTCCACTACTGCTTAAAATCATAAACGTGTACCTGGGGAAAGGAAAGGAAAAGTCAGGTATATCGCCAAAGTCGTCATGAATGTCAATAAAAAAATGGCATGCCAATCCATCTCACGTATAAGATATTTCAGTCCGGATTAAGGTTGTGGACCGACAGAGCGCTTGACATTTCCATTCTCGCCGCCAGCCCAGGTAATAAATGGAAGCTGAAGAAAGCGAGCGAGTGACGTCATAAGGAGCAGAAATGACAAAAGAGGAGAACACAGTGATCTTCCCGAGGGCGAGGCGATCAGTCAGCTCCTCCATCAAGCTCAGCGATCCTGAGAGCAGCTCTCTTTGAGTTCCCCTCTCATATGTTCACCCACCAATCCTATAATGCACATCAAATCACCGGGTGAATAATGAAGGCAATCTCACGTAAATTAGAGCGAATTCCCCTCGGGTCCAATCACCATGAATATTTAGACTCACAAGGTTATGGGGGAGAAGTGATGGACGGGGAGAACAAGCGGAGGACAGATGAAAAGTTTATGAATCCTGAAGCGAGAGCAGATACAAAGGAGAGCTCCTGGCCAGAGGGGAGAGCAGTCGTTGGAGATTTACTTCACCGACGGCCATGTAATCATTTTGCTCACGTCTGAAAACGGGGGTTGGACAATGAGGAAATTAAATTGCCAGTTGCCCGGCATGTCACTGATGTATTGTACACGTCCTTATGTAAGAAAAAAACATTCTGTGCTGATAGTCCGTGAAGTATAATTAGTACTGACTACTTGTGCCAAACAATGTCCAGTGTTTGCAATGCAGTAAAAGTGAACGTCCTGCATTTAAAAAAATAAATAATTGCGATGCTGCGTTCACAACAAAAGCGTTGCATATTTTCCGTGTGAGTAGATCCTATGCAAAGTCAAAGCATAGAGGCGTATGGTTGCAATAGATGCACATTTTCCGGCGGCGTGAATGAGGCGTATAGACAGGGTTGCCAGGTCTGTGTGACAAAACCAGCCCAATGGCCAATCAAAACCAGTCCAATATCAGAACTCAAAATATGCCCGTGCCAAACCATATACACTGCTTTTAAAGTCCATATCCATGTGTGCACGTGCTGATCTGGAGTCAGTTTGGTAGGATTTTGGTATAAATAAATTATTTCTTTTAAAATATGGATTTTTATTTAAAGATATTCATGTAATTTGCATGCAAAATAGGTCTACCCGAACCAGCGGACACAAAATTCAACCCGCGGCAACACTTCAAAAGTAGCCCAATTCCGCGGGAAAACCGCGGACCTGGCAACACTGCGTATAGAGCCAAGCGAAAAATTAGCCTCAAGTTTGCAAATATTGCGAAAGATTTGCCCGACGCTGAGTTGCGAAAGCCAATCAGCGTTGAGATGCTCCGCCCGTCATCACTGACGTCGTGCCGTTGGTGAATCTAACTGCTGCTACTCTGGTAGCGCTGGAAGCGGAAGTTATTCAGACGGAGTCGGTGAAAGTCACCGAGCTGTGTGAGCCTACGGGTGATGTCATGAAACGCGAGGGCGTTGGATGTTCCGATGTTTGTGGGATGTCCACAAACAAGTACGAAGCAGAAATAGCGGTTATTTATTCCACGATGGATGTTTCCACGGAGTGAAACCACAGAGATAAGCCCCGCCCCCTCCAAGGCGCGAATGAAGTGAATGACGCGAATAAACTCACGCGAGTAAACGATTTTGGTGTGAACGCAGCATAAGTATAATCAGCTAAATGTAATAAAGGGTACTAAGAGGAGTTTTCATTTTGTATTCGTTCCCTTTTAGAAAAGCTTTCGTTTTACAGTCTGCTCAGTGCAGCTGGTTCTGGAGTGGAGCCGGATCTGGTTCTGTCAGCGGCGGACTGGTCGATACCAAAAGGCCCAGCTGGAAAATGAGCTGAAGAATATCTGGTATCTGATGTTATCTGATTTAGCTGGAATTCGACCCGGTGGCACCGATAACAAGCATTAGGAATTACTGTATAGAAATAGTCAGACTTCCCACGGATGGTCTCGATTACTTATGTACGTCACACAGAGGCACCGGAATTAAATTAAATATCCAGTCAAAAGTTATTCAAAGCAAGTTAAACTATCAAAAGTAAAAGTATTTATTGCGCAGTTATATTTTACTCGATATGATGTTTCTAGATAAATATTGCTGCGGCATTAATGTATGTTATATTTTTCTGCTGTAGTTTGTGCATATATTTAAACTCATTTATATACTGTTGGGTAATTTGATCTTCAGCAATACATCATGGGACAAAGACAAGATGTGTTTATTAAACAGAGACAAATTGGATTAACAGAAATATGGAACGTCTAATTCAATCCTAAATGTGATGACAAATGCACAATAATCGGGTTTAAAGGATACTGAAAGGAGAGAGAAAATTAATGGCAAAAAAGACGACATGTTAAGTTGCAACGCTTGCTAAAATGCTACCTTATGGGGAAGTTGAAAATAATATACTTTTCTTTGATGTTCATGCGCAGAGTTGTTTATTTTTTATATCTAAATGTAGGCTCATCACTTTTGTAGATCTTAAAGTTACGTCTACTTTTCTCCAATCTTTCACAAACTTTTGTCACTGAGCAGTTCAAAGTTAGGCATCCGTTTCTATGAAATAATTTTTCAGAATCGCACAAAGGGTCGAATCCCCTGATGCTATCCTGAAAGCCAGGGTAAAAATCTACAGCATTTTGTCTGATGGCATTCTTGTTATTAGCTGTGTGAATTATACTTCAATTTTTTCAGGAATTTACAGAGGGAGAAGCGAACAAGTGGAAGTGCACTAGCACTAAATGACGAAAAGATCGAGTGGATTCAGCAGAGGGAATCGTGCATCAGATTGCTGATTGGAATAAGACATCCACGTTTCCAAATAGATATTGCTCCTCGCTTGACTGAGGTTTCCAATTTTAGCCGTCGGTTCAGTTCAGAGGATGTTATCTGATGTGTGTAAATAAGATTGGTAGTGTTGTGTGTGTGTGTGGGTGTATGGTTGTCTTTGACCTGAGCAGCAGTGCACACCTTTACACTGCATTCAGAGATATGGATGACTTGTCGGTTCAATATCCATGGCAACAATTTGGATGCGGTCATATGTGATGTCTCTTACCAGTTGCATCATTTTTGTTTTATTTATTTCTTATCTAGCGATAAGCTAATTTATATATTTAGTCCCTGGGCAGGAAACAGGGATTAACACTGTTGTATAAAAACCCAATTACACAAGATTGTACATATTTGATTTGCTGTACAACAACAACAACAACAACAACAACAGCGGTAGCAATATGAGCGTTTCCGTCAACCATGATTTTTTTAACAGTTTTTTCCTGATGCCTTTCATGTGAGAACAATACATAGTTTAACCCTTTAATGCACCCACTGAAACATGTGCTGTGGAGCTGGAAACGGACTTTTACACCTTATTGGACAGCAGGAATGTGCCAGAATTGCGAGGCTACATTTCCCGATTGGAATGAAAATCAAACCGATCATTAAAATAAAAGCATGTTGCCAATTTTTGAGGTTGTTTGTTTTTGTAATTACTGGTTTTAATTTAATATAATGGGAAATCTCAAGCTGCGTGCCCCTCGCTAACAATGGAGTAATCCATCCACCCACCAGCGCATTCAAGGCTCTGGCAGAAAGCAGTGGGCCCGACCCACCAGCCTGGGGACAATCGATTGGCTGTGGCTGGGGAGAGAGAAGAAGATCACGCCGACGGATTCTCCACGCACAAACAAACACACACACACACAGAAACACAGACACACACAGAGAGAATACTGTCTTTTTATTATGGCATGGAGTCCGAAAATACTGACACACTTGAAGGGATAGATGTTTATTTTTGTTGGTACCAAAATGGCACCTCTGATCTCTGGAGCTTAGGCCACTCGAGCAGATAACTGACAAGTAAAACCGTCTTTCAGATGGTTGAACATTCATATGGTGTACCCTTCTTCAAGAATATAAATGATACAATAATTGAGCCGTGATTGATTGTTTCTAACACATTTCTCAAGTGACAGAGCTGAAGATGCATTGAGCCTTTAATAAGGACGTGCTATTATTTATTTATTCATTCTGTATACTAAATGCAAATCTGCTAACAACAGGATATTTACATATAAATATATATATATATATATATATATATATATATATATATACACTACCGTTCAAAAGTTTGGGATCACCCAGACAATTTTGTGTCTTCCATGAAAAATCACACTTTTATTTATCAAATGAATATAAAATATAGTCAAGACATTGACAAGGTTAGAAATAATGATTAATATTTGAAATATAAATTTTGTTCTACAAACTTCAAGCTCAAAGGAAGGCCAGTTGTATAGCTTATATCACCAGCATAACTGTTTTCAGCTGTGCTAACATAATTGCACGGGTTTTCTAATCAGACATTAGTCTTCTAAGGCGATTAGCAAACACAATGTACCATTAGAACACTGGAGTGATCGTTGATGGAAATGGGCCTCTATACACCTATGGAGATATTTCATTAGAAACCAGACACTTCCACCTAGAATAGTCATTTACCACATTAACAATGTAGAGAGTGTATTTCTGATTAATTTAATGTTATCTTTATTGAAAAAACAGTGCTTTTCTTTGAAAAATAAAGTCATTTCTAAGTGATCCCAAACTTTTGAACGGTAGTGTATATGTTTCACTCTCTTCCCCTTTAACTTTCATTTATTTTTAACTTTTCACTAACCTTTCATTTCCCTTCACAGATGACTCCTACAGTATATCCTTTAGTTTAAAGATATGAAAGGCAGATGGGGCATTAATATGGTGTTCTTGTTTCTATGGACACCATTGATCTCTGTATGATCCGTGCACATTTACAAATGCTAAAATCATCGTGAGAAAGATAAGGGATGACACAGAGTTCATCTGGAGCCTTTTAGATTCCGAAAGTTGTTAAGAATGTATACAAAAAAGTATGCATGCTAAATATCAGTGCCTTCACTTAATTTATTTTCTCAAATGAAATGCAAATAAAGCTTAAGTCCACTGCTACCATAAGTCTTGGTTTAAGTTTGTATTGTATCGGGTTTTAAGAAAAAGCATTTTTCTAATCATATTAATTTTATGGAATATATGCTCCACTTTTAAGCAACCTTTCATGAAACTAACTACATTCGTAGGTTTTAAATTTTTTGGGGACAAACAGCAAGTTTCAACAAACCCAGCAGCCCACTTGCGTTGAAACAACACGAAAAATGCAAATAAATATAAGGTAAATAAATATAATGTTGCCATTGAGGCGGAAAACTATGGAGTTTTAAGGAGCGTTTGTTTCCTATGATTTCTAAATGGCCTTAAAACCATTTATTCTACCATTAGATAGTGATATGCTCAGATATTTATATGTGACACTAAATGTAAACATATATGTATCTTTTCTGTGTGGTCAGATAAGACTGAGTTATGACCCAGAACACGGTTACACTTAGACTGATACTAACAATGTGCAAAAAAGTAAGTTTTTCCAAGTTCCCTGAATACTTAAGTCACAGAGACAGGACAGCAGTGACGTTTTCTCATTCGTATTGGGGCAGCGAAATGAGGGCGCACGGTGAATTTATGCACTGTTTAATATATTGTTCAGCTTGACGTTTGTGATCCCATATTAATGGCCCGTCTCTGTCCGACGGCATTTCGTTTGGCGTTTATCAGAATCCCTAACAGGAACACAGCTGTGCTGTCGGCATCAGCCATGCCGAGGGAAACGGAGGGAAGCGAGCTGGGACCTGAACAAATCAGCTGCAAACGACGAGACTCATTTTGATTTTTTTCCCTTCATTTTGGCATGGGAGGAAAGTATATTTTCAGGCTGAAAATGGGAACGGGTACATTAATTCATTAGCATGAAATATAACGTTAGGTGGAATCTGGAGTTGTTATCATTGCTCTGGGGAGAGAGAGGCAGCGAGATGAGAAATCCCAGCCGAGGTTGACTGACACACAGGATGGATGACTGTAGCGGGCAGTCTGCCGAGAGCGTCGTAGCCCACAGTCCACTGCTTTTAAATGGAGAAGACCGTATGGAAAAAACATGAAGACCAGTGCCGGCGAGGGTAACAATAAGACGTGCAATAAATATGCCTGAGATATGAAACTGGCAGTTTATTATCTGAACGCTTGTGTTTTATTAAATTTGATGATATCATACATATTGTAATGCGTGAAATGCATTCCACTGTGTCGGCGCTCGCGGCTCTGTGTGGCTGTTCTTGGCTGCTTGTGCTTTATGTGTCTGCTGTCTGGTGCTGAGCAGGTGGCCGACTGTGAGTTTATTTATCAGAGCTTCTTTTGCTGAAAACAGCTGCTGCTGCTGCTGAGAGCGGTGAGCTGAAAGAAGCTAAGAAGCTATCAGTGAACCCCATTCATTACATATGAACATTCGTCAAGTTGTATTCCAATTTATTTGAAATTTGGTTGCCGAGGTGACCATTTTGTTGTCACTTGGTTCACAGTTGATGTGATTTATTTTTATTTTCGGTGATCATTTTTGACCAATATTAATTGTGTGGAGCATATTCCCAGATATCCACAAAGAATGGACGGAGAACAGAACACATCAAATGCATGTAAGTAGAGGTTTGAACGTTTTAATACGGGGACTCCAACCTCTCTGAAGAAATAAATAATAATTACACTGTTGCGCCGGTTTTCAGGATGTACAAATCTCGACGTCCCATAGTTTCCTATAATTAAATACAGAGACGTTTGAAGCTAAGGCTTCTTGGGCCTTTTATTGATGGTGTGATGGAGGCATTGGAGTCATCTTCTCCATACCTTCTTTTAAATTAAAATAATGTGATATTTCAATGTTCATCCTTTTATTACTTGTCTAATTTTATGCCTGATGCTTAATTATTTAATCTTTTACTATCGGACTTATCTGCAAATCAGCATTGTAAACCTTTTATTTACCATTAAATGCTCTTGTTCAGGTTCATACTTGTGTTTTGGGTTATAACCAGAAAGTGTTGACATCCTTTAACATCCTAAACTTATGTCTCTTCAAGACCCCCTCCGGGAAAAAGCCCTGCTCTGATTGGCTTGCGAGAAAAATATAGTGTATTGTAAAATGTATTTCTCTAGTTACTCAGATGGGGGGTTGGCATATTAGTCTATGAGCCTGCATGTGACGTAGGAAGGGAAGCCAAAGCTGAAGGGCTTGTTTAACCCCATGTTACCTTCACATTTACTAACATATTTTACCCTCGGGGTCAATTTGACCCCATCAATTAAAACCTCCAGAAAATTATTAGAATTAATATTGTTTCCCAAGTTTAAGTGTGAGGTACTTTATGTTTGTTTGTTGACTACCTAAATAGCCCTTTAAATATATAAAAAAGTTGATATTTCTTATATGTTTGACGCAGTGAAAAACAGCCTGGGGTCAAATTGACCCCAAAGAACACCGACATTAAACATTGAATGGGGTCAAATTGACCCTAAAGGTAACAGGAGGGTTAATCCCATGTTCTCTGATCAGTTCGTTAGTAACGTTTACAATACCTTATAAGTGATACTATCATGTTTCTGCTATTTTTTTGCAGGTCTTCCGAATAAAAGATATCTTCTAAATCCGATGCCAGAAGACTGGACTTGTCTGCCCGTGTATCCCAGTTATAAGGCCAATCGAAGATGCGGCTGTTATGCAGTTTATAAAAAGAATAGAGATGGGGACATTGTTCAGGATGGCTTCGTTTGTCCAATTAAGGCTCAAAAGTGGCTGATGTTGGAAGCGGTGCGACCGCCAAAGAACATAAGCTTTTCAATGAAGTACAAACTACTTATGGAGAAAATCAAAGCTGAGGAGGAAGCTGCCAAAAAAGTCGTTTCAGATGATGAAATGCAAAACGTGGCAGATTCAGCAGCGAAAAGAGAACCGGTTCAAGGTGTTTCCGAAGCAGAGCCGAGCGCCATGCCGGGTGGTGCAGATACAGCTGATGAACCAACGCAGCAGATAAAAGCCGCCGCCAGTGAAAGTACAAACACTCAGGAGCTTCTAGAACTGTCTCTGAAGGGGAGGGAGTCCAACACCGATTATCCACTTCCTCAAGAAACCCTGGAAGGAGGAGAGAGTTCATTCCCCGAAGGATGGACGGGAGAGTTTACGTCTACTTTTGAATCTTGCATGGACTCAAAGGAAATAGAAATGCTGAACTATTTGTGGTCTGACGACTGAGGATGGAGAATTCTCATCGAATCTTTCCATACGTTGGAAATAAATATTGTGAGCTGTGATTGAATTGTTTTCTTCTGACTGAAACTTTAGCTCTTCAAACTCAAGATGTTGTGTTTTCCCTATTTATCCGCTGTATGAAACACGGAAACTTAAATATTCTACTTGCAACGAATATCTTGTATCTGTGTATTTTAATGAGCTTGATCATAACGTGTCACTTTGCGGCAAATTACAGAACTATATCACGGTAACCTTTACCTATTGGATATCTCCCGCAAAATGTCAAAGTGATGGACACATATAAATTACGGGCTGGGCTACAAAATAACCTTTCTGAATACAACAAACAAACAAATCCAACTATAAGGATAATTAAAATGCCTCAACATTAATAATGATAATAATAATACAAGACATTTCTATAGCGCTTTTCAAAATACTCAAAGACGCTTAAACATTGAACCGTGTAGAAAGATGTACGTTTTATTTAAATATCTCCTACTCTAATGCATTAAAATAAATGCTCTTTAATGTGTTTAGTACTCCAGCATAAGTTTATGAAAGTGTCTTTGCTCTCTAATGGAGGAGGGGACATTAGATAGATAGATAGATAGATATGTACTTTATTAATCCCCAAGGGGAAATTTGTCGTAACAGTAGCAGCACCAATAAACTAAACACACAAGAATAAAAAATAATAAAATATAAAAAAAGGGATGAAAGATAAAGATGTATACAAGAAGTATCCAAAGTAAAATATAAAATAAAATATATATGCATTAAAAAGACACATATCTTTAAAATCAATCTAATATGGACTCCACCGAGTCAGTGTTTGCATTTTGTTACATCACTCCTTCGTCTCTTGAGCGTACACTGACACGCTGGGTGTGGACCAAGCGGTTGTTTTTTTGCAAATGCACATCAGGTTAGCCTCCCCAGCTCCGATAAAAGTGCAGGGCACAGCTGCTTCCTTAAGCTGAAGCATCTGTGGAGGTAGAAGAGCTTATCCAAAGCGTGGTGGGTGGTGGGGGGGCATTCCATTTGAGGCTGGAGGGTTGTTTGTGTTGATGGCACGGCTTAAGAGAAAAGGTCATTTCCATACCAGTGCAATTTATGTTGTTGAAAATTAACATTAAATAAAATAGGTCTTTCTCCAAAAACACACAATGTGAACAGTTACGCACCTTTTATCGTGAAGAAAACGATTCGTATTCGACATCACAAACTCTCAGCCGATCCGACATGCTGCTGCGTCGCCACCACACGGAGAACACGGAGCAGGCTGGGTTTGCTTCCCTGCGTCCTGCACTTTTCTCTTAATGGGTATCGATTTCCTCCATACAGGTTGGATTGATTCTGGTCGTCCTCACTGAATCAGGAGGCCAGAGATTAAAGTCCCGACCCTCTCTCTCACACACCAAGAACACGCACAACTGATTTCCTTTTGATGCCAAACCTCCACTGTAATCAGCCCAAAGGTCACATAGTGAGTTCAGAGGAATAATAACGCCTGTGGGGGGCAACGATCTGGGTTCTACGGTTCTGCCTCTCATGTCTTTATAGTTTGTTGCAACTCGTAATTTTCTCTGGCTTTCTCTTTGCAACCTAAAGACGTCGTGGGTCCATTTGGTCTCTATCTTTGGCAATAGATTATCATTGCTGCTGTGGTTTTACACTGCTCTATTACTGTGTTATTCACAACATGACATATTATCACCATACAGAATTCTTAAGGGGGAGAAGAGCCTATTTTCCAGCTAACGTCAGTATCTTTGTCTGCCGTTTGGTGGTAAAGTACAGGAGCTTTTTAAAGCTTATTTGTAGAAAACCACTGCCTGCTGCAGCTGTAGGTGAGGCAGACACATGTGAGAGCTGTAGAGCCAGAACAACGAGATAAAAGAGACAAAAATAGCACTGCTCAGCCAAAGTAAAGTTTGGTGATAATTTATTAATAATAATAATAAAAACTTATATAGCGCTTTTCTGAATTCACAAATACACTTCACATGGGGACAAGAGACAGTGACAAATAAAAGAAAACAAAAATGTAAAGCAAACAAAACAAACAAACAGGACATATTGGTAAGAGAAAGAGAGGAAAGCAAACTGAAGGGGGGGGGGGGGGGTGCTGAGAAGGCCCTGTCACCTCAGGTCTGGCGCTTGGTCCTGATTCAATTCAATTCAGATTGTTTTGTAAAGCCCATTATCACAAAATACACATTTGCCTCAGAGGGCTTTACAATCTGGACACATACGACATCCCTGTCCCAGAACCTCACATCGGATCAGGAAAAACACCCAAGAGATAGAAAAAAACCTTTCATGGGGGAAAAAAGGGAAGAAACCATCAGGAGAGCAACAGAGGAGGATCCCTCTCCAGGATGGACAGAAGCAATAGATGCCATGTGGACACAATGATGCATTACAGAGTAACAACACATTCAATGAATATGACAGAGTGTGTCATCGACCACGATCCAGACCTCCATGATCCATCAGGCAGATGGAGGTATAGAGGAGGAGTGGGCGGAGCATCAGCAGGGCCACGGCATCAGACCCAGACAGGTCCAATGGTCCCTCTGAGACGGGAAGTCACAAGGACTCTGATGATCTTCTGAGTGTTTGTAACGGGTTGGAGCGTGGAGGGGTAGCAGGTCTGAAAGATAGGGAGGTGCCAGGTTCTTTCATTTCCTGTGGATTCCTCACTTTGATTGTCACCTTTTACACGAGACCATTTCATTTGATCCATTGATAATATTGGTAAAATATTGATGAGCAGTTCTTAATGATTTCAGCCATGCTAGCAGTGTCGAACCAAAGGATACCAATGTCTCTCAGTAGGTCGGTCCCACCAATTAGGTTCAGGCTGAAATATTTAAAGAACTATTGAATGGATTGCTTTGGACTTTTGTACATTTTATTGCAAATTAATCTTTAAAACAGCCTCATTGCACACCAATGGCACAATGGACATTTATTTCTCAGAAAAAAACCGTTCTGTATGAATATTTACCTTTATTCTTTGTATTAATGGAGTTTTACAGAACTTAGTTCGGGAGCAATGACCACGCCCCGAACGTAGCTCACTTCCGCGTACGAGAGCATTTAAACCGAGCACACCTGCCCATCTCCCCGTAACTCTGTCTCTACATCCCGTAGCAGCATGGACCCAGAACTCTCACTCACCGCTTCCGATGCCGACCTCTTCGCAGACGAGCCGATAACGCCCGAAGACCCAGAGACCCCACCGTCTCCCGCCATACGTCGCCGCCGGCGACCGCGACATACAGTAAGCGTCACTCACGGCTCCGGACACCGATGCCCGGGCAGCCCCGACGCCATCGGCCCCTCACAATCCAACAGCCCCGGGCGGAGATCCCGTCTCCGTCGCCCGAGGGACATCGCCCCTCCCCGACGGCACTCTTCCAGCCGCTCGAACGCCAGCCGCTCGAACGCCAGCCGCGATCGGTCTCCACGCCGACGCCCCGCCGAGCGCCGTACTCTAAACAACGCCGGGTGGACAGTGCGTAAATTGAAAGACGCACTCACCGAGCGCAACATCCCGTTTTTCGAATCCGACAGGAAAGCACGATTACACCAACGCCTGACTGAACACCAGCGGAACACCACGGCACTTCCGGGTTCCCAGCGCCGCGCCAGCAGCAACGCCGATGACGTCACTACGCGAACCACGGCCGCAGCAGCGCTGCCGCACACAGAGGCCCAGGTTGCATCGCAACCCCCCCAGCATGCCCTCAACCCAGAGGCCACCCACCCGGCAGGCTCCCGCGTACAGCCTTCACTTCCACCCCATGCACATGCTTCCTTCCATCCAAGCACCCCTTCCCACCCCTCCTTCGTTCCCGTTCCCCCCTCCCCCCTACCCCTACCCCTTTCATTACCCTTCCCTCCCCCATCTCCCAAACGTGTGTAATACTAACCTGCATACAACCTTTCATTCCACAGGTCAGCCAGCATCAGTTCACAACTTCCTTCCACAGCACGTACCTCCACCCGCCAGGCCCATCCTAGCCATAGCAACACCTCCAGCACACCCACCCACCCGACCATCCCCGTTATCTAACTCCATCAGGCAGCAGATTCTCACCGGTAACTACGTCGACCTCGCCCATCTCATCCACCCATCAGCTAGCAACACCCAGACCCCTAGAGAACTGCTCACCATATTCGGCCCCGTCGAGCTGAGCCAGCCTCTCCCCACCCGGTCCAAAGAACTCACGACAACGGAGTTCGCGTACGCTTTCTCCCTGTACCGTGACGTCATCTGCTCCGCCCTACCCGACCGCAGGCCCGAGCTGGACAACTACGTAACGTTAATCCTCAATTTAGCCTTGCGGTTCGGCAACAACGGGTTCTATAGCTACCACGTCCTGTTTGCTTCCGAGGCCGCCGGCCGCATGCAACAGTACAACCAGGGCACATATTGGGGAACCCTCGACCCAGAATTATATTGTCGAGTTTTTGCATCCCGCCCTTCCCTTAACTGCGAGCTCTGCAGCGCACCAGCCCATCCAGCCTCCTCATGCTTCCTCTCTACAACTCAGCCGCAACCAATTCCCCTTAAACAAAGTCCCACCTCCCACCACAGCCCGCCCCCCGCAGCCCCCCGCCCCTACCCCGTCAAACCAGCCCCCCGCCCTCCTGTCAAGGATACAGACCGGAGAGGAAGACCCATCCTCTACCAGGGCGGGAAGACGGTCTGCAACAATTTCAACGACCTGGGATGCAACGCCTCCAGCTGTCGATTCCGCCACACCTGCTCCTTCTGCGGCGGGGCCCACACAAAATCAACCTGCTCCCATAACCCTCTAAAACACAGGCTTTGTAAGTACCTCGGGACACCGATTAACATCCCCGCGTTAGCCTCCGCACTGGAGGGACACCCAGACCCCCAGTTCACGAGTTATCTTGTACAAGGTCTCACTCACGGTTTCCACCCAGGCGTATCTGCAGTACCACAGTCTTCCTTTACGTGCAAAAACCTGCAGTCAGCCACTGCCGAGCCTGACATAGTTGCCAAACTCTTAGCCCAGGAAGTTAAAACTCATTCATGATCGGCCCACTCACCAGCCCACCCTTCCCCATAGTTAGAATAAGCCCCATCGGAATAGCTACCAGGAAATATTCGGGCAAAAAGAGGCTAATTATAGACCTCTCAGCACCTCGCGGCTCCTCAACCCCAAGCATCAACAGCCTCATCCCCAGCGCAGACTACTCCATGCAGTACACAACAATTGGCCATGCCACATCCCTCATCCGCCTCGCAGGCCGAGGAGCCTGGCTGTCCAAAGCTGACATCACCAGCGCTTTTAAAATAATGCCCATCCACCCGGATTACTGGCACCTCTTCGGCGTCTCCTGGAACGGCGCTTACTACTTTGCCGTACGCCTGACCTTCGGGTGCAAAAGCAGCCCCAAAATCTTTAACTGCTTATCCGAGGCACTCTGTTGGGTCCTAGCGAATGTCCATAAACTCCCCTACGTCATCCACCTCTTGGACGACTTCCTCACCGTCACACCACCTTCCTCCCCCCCGGCACACGGCCTCCATGCCCTGACCTCCTTGTTCCAGGAACTCGGCGTCCCTCTTTCTGCAGAGAAAACCGCAGGTCCCAGCACGTCACTGGAATTCCTCTGCATCACCCTCGACTCGGTCCTATTCCAAGCGTCTCTACCCCTCGAGAAAATCAACCGCATTTCCCTAATTATCTCCAATTTCCTCCTGACCCCCACATGCACCAAGCGCCAACTCCTCTCACTGCTAGGCCACCTTAATTACGCCATTCGTATCATTCCCCAAGGTCGTTCCTTCTTGTCCCACCTTCTCTCAGTCGCCGCTTCCGCCGAAAACCTCCAGACACACGTCACGCTCGACAACGCATGCCAAACAGAGCTTAAACTATGGCACCAGTTCCTCTCCTCGTGGAATGGAATCTCCTTCTTCTATGATGACCACATTACAAAACCGGAAGACATCCAGCTCTACACAGACGCAGCACCCTCAATAGGCTTCGGCGGCCTCTTCGGCAACAAATGGTTTTCAGCCGATTGGCCGGTGGAATTTGCGTCCTTGACTCCCTCCTCCGCGATCTCAGAATTATATCCCATCGTCATCGCAGCCATTCTTTGGGAGCATGAATGGTCCAAAAAGACAATAACTTTTTACACCGACAACAGCGCAGTAGTTGACATAATCAACAAAGGGCGGTCACGCTGCCTAGACATCATGCAGTTCATGCGCAGACTAACCCTAATTTCAGCCCGGTGTCAGTTCATCATCAGAGCCACCCACATCCCAGGTCACAAAAACCTCATCGCCGATTCACTCTCCCGTTTCTCATTTCAGAAATTCAAACGATTAGCACCAGCCTCGGAACCCCAGCCGACTCCGGTCCCACCGTTTTCAGCCACCATCTTCATCTGACCCCTCAACTACGACACCTGATCTCCGCCTCCCAAGATGCCATCATCACTAGCGTCGCACCACGAACACTGTCTTCGTACCTCACAGGATGGCACAGCTTTAAAGCGTTTCACGCCTTTGCCGGCTTGCCATTCCCATCACTCGACGTCCTCACCCTCACAAACTTCGTCACATACGCCCACTCCCGTACCATCAGGTCAGCGACCATAAAAGTCTACCTAAGCGGAATCAATTTCCTCACCAAACTGTCCACAGGGGCGCCCTGTCCCGCCACAAACCACAAACCACTCGCACATAGCCATGCTCCTTAAAGGCCTTCGCAACACTGAACCTATCTCTGCGCCTAAACGCCTGCCCCTCACTCCAGACCTCCTCACTCGCTGCATCCAGACACTCCGTTCAGGCTACCTGTCTCCATTCACAGACAAAACGCTAGAATCCATGTTCCTGCTAGCGTTTTTTGGTTTCTTGCGTTGCTCCGAGTTTACCACTCCGAGCTCGGTCCACCACCCGTCGCTACACGCCACCATTTCCGACGTCTCCATCCATCCTCCCGACACCATCACATATCTCCTCAAACGCAGCAAGACTAACCAGCACGGTCCACCTCAGCGCGTCTACCTCTGCCGCCAAGAATCGTTCCTGAGTCCGTATGAGCCAATCTGCGACTACCTAAACTCAAGATCAACGAGCCCAACCCAAGACCCCCTGTTTATCACCGAGACAGGGAAGGGGGCCACGCGGTCCTGGTTCCTCCACCACCTCCGCCAGGTCCTAGCCAGATCCGGCATACCTCCCGCGTCATACTCGTGCCACTCTTTCCGCATCGGCGCCGCCTCCGCTGCCGCAAGCCGAGGAATACCCGACCACGTCATAAAGATGCTCGGCCGGTGGTCCTCCTCCGCATATCTCTCCTACATTCGCTCCAACCTGAACGCCATCAGGAACGCTCACCGGTGCTTGTCTACCTGAAGCTACCTTTTGGGGGATTCAGCCTTCCGAAGCTTCAAGAGGAGACAACCCCCACCCACGAGTCACCACTCCCGTTCCGCAGCTACCGGGACACTGCAACCCGCCGTCTCACCCGCCGACCTTCTCTCTCTCTCTCACCCACCTAACCCCTCTACCTCCCTTACCTCTTACCCCTCGACCGTCATCCCGTTCCACTCGACCCCATCCCTACATCCCTCATCTCTACATCCCTTCCCCTCGACCCCTTTTCCTTTTTCTCTCTTTCACAATAAACCGATCAAACTCATATCGCTATCAGCGTGGTCATTGTTAGTGAATCTGCTGTTTCTGTCACTGTGTAGCGAAGGACAGCCTTATCCCTCCCCCCACAGGAAAAGTGGGTGGAACCTAAAAGTTGATAAGCACCTGTGAGCAGGAAAAAAGAGGGAGAACCAACAAACATTTGGGGAAAAACCAACATGGTGACCAGAGCGAGGAGCGAGAGTGGGTGAAACCGGAAAAGCAAGACTTGAGAAGCAGATGATCCAAGTAGCCGGCGGTCAGGAGCCCCTCCAGACCAGATCCTGCTCGGATGCCCGAGAATCTCCTTCCCGACAGAAATGCCCTACAGATAAGTTCTGTACACCCTCCTCTCCAGGCCCGACCTCTCTGTTTCTACCAACAATCCCACACACACACAAACACTCTCTCACGCACACACACACACACACACACACACACACACACACACACACACACACACACACACACACACACACACACACACACACACACACACACACACACACACACACACACACACACACACACCTTCCCCATCTTCTGAACTGGACTCTACAGGACATTTCCACCCTCCTGCCATTGCACACATCCCACTGCCCCACACCCTTATTTCATTGTGGTTTTGGAAATGATATGTTGTTTAATTAACGTGATTAGAGAAATATTTCAGTTATCTGCAGACTCCTTTTGAGTCGGGTTTTCCGTTAAAGGACAATGTTCATTTCTTTTGGCCCGAAGAACTATATAAAACTTGAAAGACACTGAATGAACTGTATTCCGGGTTGTGTTTTTTGTGTTTTGCTTTGTGTCCTGCGTGTTTTTTGTAGTGAAGGAACAGCCCGGGCTAGCCAGCTGGGCCCTTATTGTTGAGTTAGTAAACTTAAAATACTGGGTAAATGAGATCCTACGCTACAGCTGTGTTTCTTCTTCAGGCTCAATCCTGAAACTACTCCCGCTCCAAGGTCAAAGATATTAACTCAGTGTGTGGATAACTTGATTACCGGTATTCATGTTTGCTTGGCCATGCACCCACCTACCCAACAACCCCCCCCCCCCCCACACACACAGGTGAAACAGAAACTCTGTCATCACCAATTATGTGTTGATCTATTCGAAGTCAAGAAATCATCGAATCAAGCAGCCTGCAGTTCATATGATACATTCCTGTCTAATTGCCTAAGACCAATATTAATGCGTTTTCTCAGCCATGCCCATAATCCCTACAGAAAAAAAAGATTTATCAGGGAATTACATTGACTGCAAGCAAAACATTTAAGAATAAATAAATAACTTCATAATGCATCAGAGGAATACAAATGCCATTCCACAAGACAGACAGACGACGAGGCACGAATAGGTCCCCGACTCTTGACTTATTTCCCCAGCTGTCAAGTATCAGACCCTTAATCCAACCATATGTTCTTATGCAAAGTATGAGCAGTAGATTGGTATGAATGGCAGCATGCTGTTTCGCTGCTCTGCAGAGTTCCACTGATGAGGTGCTTTGCCATTGCAGTCACATTGCCAAATTACCATTAATGGGTTTTTTAAGTGCATGTTTTCAGTGCCACATACTGTGGAATTTATACATTGCAAAAATAAGGTGTGAGGGATTAAAGTATAGGAAATTAGAAACAAGACTATCTCAGTATCTGCTGCGACGCTAGTGTGAAATGCTAATGTCAGCGTGCTATCATGTAACAAGGACAGTGCTAACATGCTGATGCTTAGAAGGCGTAATGGTTACCACGGTCACCAATTTAGCTCAGCGTGTGTTGCAGTATAGCACAAAACATGAAGTACGGCCGAGGCTGGAAGGTCAATACTTTTTTAAATGATTATTATTGGACAACTGTTGGACACAATTAAGGGGGCACACGTTGAGCTATGTTTTTGAGCAATGGACGGTTTTCTGCTCAAGAGAAGAATGTGGCTTTAAAAGTTAACAGGTAAACACACTGCGATAGACATTTAATCCGCCCATAAGATTTAAGCCAATGCCAATGATTGTGATTACAGCCAGTTCATTTTACAGTTGTGTGCATATAGGCACAGGCAAAATTAAGTGGGCTTCTTGTTGTGGCTGCCCTTTGGATAGTATTCATTTAATTTCTGATGACGTGTCAAACCCAATTATTTTGACTCTGCATTGGTAAAAATGAAGAAAAAAAACAATTATATTGAATGGATTTTGTACTTTCAGAACTTCCTCATAAAGTCATAACAATATCCTATTTTCTCAGCACCCCCTGCGGTCAAGCTCCCGCAAAGGGAGAGAAAGATATTGTGACGCTGTACTCAGCGTTGTATTCAATGCTGTGCGGAAAAAAAACTGCTGACTCTGGTAATGTAGCCATTAAAGTGAAATGAAATAAACTCGATCTCCCCGAGGCCACGAAGATCAGCATCAGACAACTCCATCCTCCATCCATGGTTCCCGAAGCATCGCGGTCCTTCATCCACCTCCTCCTTTTTCCTGTACAGTAACCTCCTCTGCATTATTCACCACCAACACTGCGTCACTGTTGGACATCCTCTGTGTGTGTGTGTGTGTGTGTGTGTGCTGTCATACTGCAACTGTTCATGCTTATCAGGGGCTACCCTCATCAACCCAGCAGCTGTCTCCCTGACTGTGCGCAGCTTTCTCCACGAGCTGCACACGTTGGGTCCGGACGGCCCCGCTGACATCCGAGCCCACGCTGCGAGCGGCTTGTCATCCTCGACAGCTCGGCTCTCGGAAGTGTCGCTGGAGGATATTAGCGTGACGTCGCTGTGCCCCTCCATTTGTTTTTGTGATGGGTGCGTGATGACGACCCATTCACAGTTAAGTGTGTTTAGTGATGGTTGATGTTATTTTTTATGGCCTCGGTTTGGCAATTCCCACCTCCGGTGAGCCATGCACACTTTCTAAAGGGCCTCGAGGATGCGATGCAATGTGGATATTATGACGCATGCGCACGCTCTCTCATAATCACCTTTGTGCAACTGTTTTGCACCATTACAAAGTGTAATTATCTTTATGGCTTTCTCTCCCATATGATTTATTGAGCGTTATTATGTGACATGGGTATTCTGACGCATGGGTATCCCACTTTGCTGATCTGAAGTGTTTCATACATAAACTATAATCTCTACCAGCATATATAAAAGCTCTCAGCAGGAATGGTTGTGTGTCTTCTAACCCAATCCGGGTGTAATGGCACATTGTTCCTTCTCTTGTTAGAGGGTGACTTTTTAATATGATATGTTTCCAGCTAACCTGATGCTGCACATCCTGAATGAAACAAAATATAAAATATAATAATGAATATGCTTATTCACTTAAAAAAAAAATCCACTTTTCTTTTGCTCAATATGAAGAAAGAGCTCACAGGTGATTTGTTCAGTTTAGCATAAAGACTAGAAACAGGTAAACAACTCAAATTCACACTTTACAACTTTTAAAAGATTGTGGTGTTGTTTTGTTTGCACTGGTTAAAAAAACAAACATCTTTATATCTTTACGGCACATAAATAACATGTAGCACCATCAATTTGTTTCTTGATACAAAATCTATATTATTAAGGAAAACCAGACAAATATCCACCCCTTCTCTTATAATTGATTCTCTTGCCATGAAAAGTGAAATTGAACAGTTGTTGGAGTCTGAGTTCTTTGTTTGACCTGTAAGCATCCTTTACTGTCATATGCTTTTGTTCATCAGTTACAGAGAAACCAGCTTAATAAATAACCTAGATTGTGGAAATGTTCTGAACATATCCCTGAATCATGTCCTTCTGTATGAATTATTATTGACGTCTCAACATTAGCGTGTAAAACATGAATTAATTTTAAAATGTGACGTAACACAGACAGCTATGATGTCTGTGTTACATCTGCGATTCTCATAGTGAGTGGATATTTAATACAGTGGAAAAGCCTCTTTCCTCTTGGGAGATGTCCCTGTCATTGGCACCTTGGTATGAAGCTGTAGAAATGGTTTGTCTTCTCAGTCAGACTAAATCTGATTAAATCTGGGTATTAGTCTGAAAAAGGGTCAACTAAAAAGTGACGAATTGGATGAACTGGCGTTGGTAAATGAGGGAGGATTCTCATAAAGGTGTGAACGCAGGAAAGTAGGTGAATATAAGTGATGCATATGATCAATTCAATATATATCTTTGTGTATAAGCCATCAGTTACATTTCCAATTTACTGCTCAAAACCCTCTCGCTGTAGAGCTGCTTCTTCATTTGCATGGCAGCCTAATAAAGGGTTGGCAGTGCAAAAGCAATCAACTGGAATGTGTCAGTTTTATGAAAAGGAAATTATTCTAATGTATGAGTCACCAATCAAAGAGGCCACATTTGCAACGTTATCGACCCAGTGTTAATTAAGATATGTGAACTGAAGAGCCTGGGAACCGGATTTCTCTCTGAACTAAATATGTAAATGAGAATTGGCTTGTAGTGAAGCTTTCACTCTGACATCTTATTGTTCTTTAACAGCGCTTCATATTGTGAGAGGAAATAGTGGAGCTAAGTACCCAGGGACCAACATAGGGAGGGCAATACACTATCGAGGTTGAACAATTAATTATAAGTAAACTATTGAATCGATTAGCATTTTGTTGAAAATGTTTCTTGTATACATACACGACCGTTCAAAAGTTTGGGATCACTTAAAAATGACTTTATTTTTCAAAGAAAAGCATTGTTTTTTTAATAAAGATAACATTAAATTAATCAGAAATACACTCTCTACATTGTTAATGTGGTAAATGACTATTCTAGGTGGAAACATCTGGTTTCTAATGAAATATCTCCATATTTTTTCTAATGTATCACTCCAGTGTTCTAATGGTACATTGTGTTTGCTAATCACCTTAGAAGACTAATGTCTGATTAGAAAACCCGTGCAATTATGTTAGCACAGCTGAAAACAGTTATGCTGGTGATATAAGCTATACAACTGGCCTTCCTTTGAGCTTGAAGTTTGTAGAACAAAATTAATATTTCAAATATTAATCATTATTTCTAACCTTGTCAATGTCTTGACTATATTTTATATTCATTTGATAAATAAAAGTGTGATTTTTCATGGAAGACACGAAATTGTCTGGATGATCCCAAACTTTTGAACGGTAGTGTATATAATCACTATATCTTGTATCTTAAACAATTGAAGAGTCAAAATGGCCCCTTTGAAAGGTGCACATGGATAAGTCCACTCTAGCATAATTGAGGTAACTGCAGAATAATATTTCATTTTTCAGCTGAAACATAATAATGTATAATGTCTAAACACAACAATGTTTAAAATCCAAATACCATAACTGTTGAACAATCTGTGACACCATACCTAAACCTCAGGCTTCTGACGACAGAGATGATTGCTTTGCAGTATCACACAGGAAATGACATGATAGACCATTAAAACACATTAAAATGTTAAATGATACGATGCAACAATCACAAGCTCCATACTACTCTCATGACTGCACTCTCAATATGAGGCTGGAGCACACAGATGATTAGCTTAGCTTAGCATTAAGACTGCATACAAGTGGAAACAGCTCGTGTGGCTCTATCTACTCATGCTTCCATTATCTTCTGCTTATCCTTGCCTGGATAGGCTTAGCAGGCTATTCCAGAGGCCCCTCTACCCAGAGTCACGTTTTACAGTTCTTCCTGGGTGACCCTGAGGCGCTCTCCCATGGCCAAACGAGATATATGATCTCCCTAGCATGTTCTGGTTGTACCCCGGGGCCTCTCACCAGGAAGCATCCTAATCAGATGCCCGAACACACCTCAACTGGCCCCTTTTGAACCCAAAGGAGCAGAGCCTGAGCTCCTCTCGGGTTGTCTGAGCTACTCACCCTATCTCAAAGGCTGAGCCCAGCCACCCAGAGAGGGAAGTTCATTTTGGCTGATTGTATCTGCAACATCAGTCTTTCAGTCACTACTCAAAGTGCATGACCATAAGTGAGGGGGCGAAATTAGATGGGCTGGCATCTTGACTACTTCACACTCAGCTTAAAATTCCTCCAGTGTGGGCTGAAGGTTACGGGGTTGATGGACCAACAGAACCACATCACCTGCAAACAGCAATTTTAAGATTATTAAATTGGAAACTTTCCCCAGCGGCATGAACATCGCAAACGATATTAAACTGCTTGGCTCTGATTAAAGGTATCAACAACAAAGATATTAGCACATCTAAAGCTTATGAACCTTAGCCTTAGTATAGCATACTCAAACATAATAAGTACAAAAATAAATGTATATTACAGATCATCATTGAACATGAATGTCCATAGCAAACTGTGTGGCAAAACACATATATAAACTAGAACGGGCACTCGGTAGAGCGCATACCTTCGCATATCACAAGATTGGGCATTGAATTATGAACATGTTGGCATTAGTTGCATGCCAATTGGATATAAATTGACCGTGCTATGGTAAAAAGAAGATTTTGACCTTTTCATGACCTTGACCTTGACCTTTGACCCGATCGATCCCAGAGTCTAATCAAATGGTCCCCAGATAATAACCAATCATCCCACCAAATTTCATGCGATTCAATAAGATGTTGACCTTTTTCATGACCTTGACCTTGACCTTTGACCCGATCAATCCCAAAATCTAATCAAATGGTCCCCGGATAATAACCAATCATCCCACCAAATTTCATGCGATTCGGTTTACAACTTTTTTTGTTACGCGAATAACACGCATACAAATAAATAAATAAATAAATAAATACACGGCGATCAAAACATTACCTTCCGCATTTTCAATGCGAAGGTAATAACCACATTTATTTAATGGGAATATTTATTCAACAAAACAAACGTGGAGAGTCAGTAATCAGTATTGTTAGCATCTGTGGATTTCTGGAAATGTGTGGAACAAACAAAACCAAATGGGAACCGTGTCAGCCCCGGATAAGAGGAGCGTTTGTGTTCATGTGGTGAGCCTTTTCAGCTGAAGCCCCAGCGAGTTCAGGTGTGGTAGAGTAGAGCCAACAAACAGGTCACAGACCCCTAGTGGTAGGAGGCACCGTCACATATGTTACGTACTAGAAAAATATGCAACCAGGTCATCAAAATAATACATTTGCATTGCATGTTTCTGCAAAACTTAGATGGGTTGAATATCAACGTTTCTGAAAAATGTGTTTGAACAGCTTGTGGGGCTTTTGGTTTTGAAATTGCATGCCCAATTACGTTTAGGTTTCAGCCAAAAAACGACTTGGTTTGGGTAATAAAATTCCGCCTGGTCCTCGCCCACGCAGACTTTAATTGTAAACGTATTTGACCTCTAATACACACGTAATGCAGGAGTAAATACATTACCTGGAACTGTAACTGAATCCGCTGTTTTGCAATATGGGAAAGTAGTTAAGAGACCAGGTTGAAATGAGAGGCCGCAGAATTTAAAATCACCTGATGTGGCTTTGAAGTCACGAGGCTGACAGACTAGCTGACGACTGACAGGAACCATGACATCAGCTGCCACTCTGCTACTGTTGTTGGCGGGCAAGCATCAACATGGACACACAATGAATGAGAGCTCTGTCATTGCACAGAGCACTCCACCTAATCACAGAACCCCACCGTGTCGCCTCTGGAAGTAATCCTGCACACGAGGAGGAGAAGGCTGGCAGTGCTTAGACGAAAGGAGCCGAATACTGGCGTAATGTATGCATGCTGTATGTACAAGCAGGAATAATACTGTCATGGAAATGACTGTTTTGCTCATGCAGAGAGGTGGTGTAAATGCATATTGGCCAACAGTCTTCCAGTTATTACCTTCGCATTGAAAATGCAGAAGGTTATGTTTTGATCGCCGTGTATTTTTGTATTTATTTATTTATTTACTTATTTATTTGTATGCGTGTTATTCGCGTAACAAAAAAAGTTGTAAACCGAATCGCATGAAATTTGGTGGGATGATTGGTTATTATCCGGGGACCATTTGATTAGATTTTGGTATTGATCGGGTCAAAGGTCAAGGTCATGAAAAAGGTCAACATCTTCTTGAATCGCATGAAATTTGGTGGGATGATTGGTTATGATCCGGGGACCATTTGATTAGATTTTGAGATCAATCGGGTCAAAGGTCAAGGTCATGGAAAGGTCAAAATCTTCTTTTTACCATAGCACGGTCAATTTTTATCCAATTGGCATGCAACTAATGCCAAAATTTTCATAACTCAATGCCCAATCTTGTGATATGCGAAGGTATGCGCTCTACCGAGTGCCCATTCTAGTTCCACATGAGTCAATGCAAATATTTGACAGAGTTTAGAGGTTTAAAAAAGGTTCCTTCAATCATGCACACGTGTGTGCTCTTTGTTCAAAGCTCAGGTCGAGGTAAGGACATCTGTCATCCTGCCAAGCTGCGTCATATGCCAAGGCCGAGGCTTTCAGTGTGATCTCTATTTGTATTGTTCAAAATAATAGACTGAAAATAGGCTAAACCACAACAACAATTCCTTGCTACTGTATTTACCTGTTGACATACCTTAAATTACTTTGGTTTCCATCAGCATCTGCTTGAACAATTTGCTCAGTCTGGGTCTGCTTACCTTTCATTATGAGCAATATTATGAGCAATATTTATTCAATACATTTGATGCTTGAGGTATTTTACACAAATTAATAGTTCCACTCAAGTAGAATAATAATGAATCAAATTAAGTACTATCTGACTTTAAGGAAACTGGAATTGTAACATTTAAACAATACCCTGTACTACTGATTGGATTACTTTTAGAACTGAAATGTAGTAAACTTTAAGCAATTTAAGACGATAGTATAGGCATGGAGTTGAGACTTACATTGACTTTTAATTGAAAGTCGTGTCTCTTGTTAGCCCTGGTAGCAGCTGGGCTCTTTGAATTGCAACTTTATTTGGCTGGCATTTGGTGTACTACTTAAATCCAGACTGAAATACCTCAACATATATAGGCTCAGGTCTTTAGTGGTTCACATGAGTTTTGAGTGAAATGTCTGGATGTCTATTGGATGGATCACCATATTATTTGGTACACGCAAGTAATGTTCCCTCCCAGGATGAATCGTAATAACTGTTGATCTTTAAATTCACCTCAGACTATTTGCTTAATTAATACTTAAGTTTATGACCTACATTCCTTCAAATTGTCAGGCGTGCTTAATGACCTACTAATGACACTGATTAGAAACCTGAATTGGTAGATGTGGTAAACACTAACCGCTGAGCATCTTGTTGGTATTTTTGTTCCGTGCAATCGACGTGAACAAACAGAAGGAACGTACAGCGCGCTAACACCAGCTGAATGGCTCCTTTGCCTTGTGCCAGTGCGAAGAATAGCTCTGACAAGGTGACTGGCTCCAAAAAGAGGAATTGAAATGAAACCTCTTGAGCCCTGCTCGCCAGGCTTGTTCAGATGACAAAGGACCAAATGGCAGGCTTTACATGAAAAAGCCCCAGACTGTCCAGCATTGTCCTTTTTTGTCATTTATGTATATCTTTTTCAGAGATTTATTCAACCTAAGGTCAAAGATGTCTCGATTATAGAAGTCCTGAAGTAAACTCCGAGGCACGATGAAGACGTTCCTGGACATTGAGTCAGTATGTCCACCTCTAATGTGATGATGGAGGTTTTTCTCTGAACCTGCTATGTGAAATATAAACATTTTAATGTATTTTTCTTATGTTATGGAATGATCTTAATTTTTTATTTGTTTGTGCTTCCACCTTTTTAAGTATTTTTAATTATTCTGCCCAACAGTATGGATATTTAGAGTCCCAGGATGGTGTCAATGCAGTTCTGGAGGCTTTTATGTGTTGAATGTTGCCGCCTGTCTGGTGTTGGGTCTCCAAATCACACCACTACGCTTCCCCACCATTGACCCTTTCACCCTAAGTTTAAGATGCTGGTGCTCGCTTACAAAGCAAGAAAGTAAAACGCTCCTCCCAACCTGCAAGAAAAGGTAAAATGTAGCTCTGACTGGATGCCACTCTCAGAAACCAGGACATTTCTGTACCTCCTTTTGTGACTTCCATCTTAACTAATGTGGGCGGAGTCTTTGGGGTGTTTCTCAAAATTAAAGATGCTTCCTTGGTCTCATTCTTAGGGCGTCAAATGCCAACACTTTGTCACACCCATCGGCATCTGACACCAACGCACGATGCAACCTTTGTTGTCTGTATGAGATGCACCAGGCTTTCAATAACCGCAACGTGAACCATCAGCCGTTTATTCGATCGACTTCACAATTGTGACGTGTTTATTCCTGAGGAATGTTTATTTTTAGGGTGTTGGGACCCGTATTAATTGTTAATGCATACGGCCTTCAAATTTCTCAATCAATTCATTTGATTTACATTTTTAATCACACCGTTATTTTAATAATGAAAAAGAATGGTGTGATTTTTAAAAGGAGCTGATTTATATCCAGCATGCTGCACCCTAAAGTTGTGTTTTCATCCGTGACCACAGTTTGAGGTCGCCTGTGATCTGCAGAAAAAAAATGCTTTCAGTAACAGGAAGTGAAGTGAAGCATGGGGGAAACTACTGAGCTGCGGAGCAAGAAGAAAATCAGTCTAAAAGACAAAAAAAATACACACAATTAAAAAACATTAGTAATGAGCTCCAAATGGGTTTAACATTTCTAAACATAGAATATCTGACTTTATTTCGGAAAACCAAAGCTGAAAATAGATATCTGTCCAATCAGCCACATCAGGTTGACATTGTTGTTGAAAATCATCCCACCATAGGCTACAGCTCGGACCAATTTCCCAGCAGCCACTCCAGCTTTCCCTCTCATGTTCCTCTTCCTCACATCACACGGTGGTCAGGCTTACTTGACAAGCGCATCCTGACATGCGCTGCATCATGAGCAGCTCTGCAACTGCGACGCCCCGTGAATAATGATTGTGGCGCGTATCGACGGCGCTAACTTGTGTGAGCAGTGGAACCGCTGACGTCTGCTGACAAATTGTCTGATCTTTTTTCCGCGGCTCTGGCTCTCTGTGTTTGTGTATTCTTGTGGCAATGCAGCAAGACGATGAAAGCTGCCGGCTGCGCGAGCACAATGGCTCTTAGAAGGCCGGACACAGGCGTGCGCGGCTCTCGCGGCATTCCCGTAAAAAAGCCTTCAGAGTTATTACAAACGTAGTGACAAATTAAAAGCTGTTTTTGCAGGAATACGCGATGCTGATCTGTTGTTCTTATTATGCGCTACTTGCAGCATCCCTCCTTCCCGATCACTCTGTCTCTCAAAGTTATTACAGCAGTGCGCTCCTCTCCCTCTGCTCTGCGCAGATAACGCGCAGCTACACTCATCTGCTGACTCCTCTCCACCCAAAGCAACGCTTATCGTTCTTAAACACACTCCTCCTGTGAAACTAATTATTGCGCTGGCTTTCTGCCGCTTTGTCGCTGGACCGGTTACGTAAAAGAGTGCAAGGATTTCCCACGCAGCCAGCCTTCTCTCGTCCGTTTGGCTTCTCTCAGTCTCTTCGAGTCTTTACTTCTGATGTTTTTTTGTTTTAAAATTACGATGTCAGGGAGTCCATCTGAAACCGTTGTTTTCCCTTCTTCTTACAGTCAACATGAGCACCAAGAATGAAGTGTTTTACTCTTTTGGACAAGAACATTTCTGAGTAGAAAAGAGGAAATGAAAACAAGCTTTGTGTATTTTAACAAGTGATATATTTGAATGTTTTGATTGCGCTTGATCATATGTTTTAAAATAGAAATTGTTGCGTTTTTTCTTCTTCAGAGGATACATTTGGTGTTGATTTTAGCGGTTTATTTTTGCGCTCATTGTGGATAAAAGTGGTCGTGTTCCCAAATCTCTTCAGAAAACCTCTTATTTGACTCCGCTCAGTTCATGGTTCTGGTTCTCTCTGGCCTCGTGTAGCTGGCAGGGATTCAGTGTCTTGCTCTGAGACACTTCAGCAGCACGCGAGGCCCACTGACCCGAGTGTTTGAAGCCCCAGCTTCTCTGACCATTATGCAACTCTGCTGCCTGCAGTGTCCTCTTAAAATGTTAATTTTCCTATCTACCGTGTTTTTCTTTGCTACTTATGGTATTGCGTGCGTTAAACACAGTTTTAATTGATTCTTCTATTGTCAGTTCTAAATCCATATTTTATTTTGATTGACCAAATGGGTCTCCCTGGAGACTTTTCATTTGTTTTGCGAATAGTGCGAGTATGATTAATTCTCATTCCGCACAGCTGCGCTCATTAATAACTGATTAACAACTCATTATTGTGAGTTTGTGACATGATATCATCAACTCGTTCAATTATTGATGTTGCCAGACGATTTCAATTTACTTTTTGTTTTGCAAACAAAAGAAAGCAAATTAACAAATGACAAACCATGAGATTAATACAAGACCACAACAAGCATGTTGGCTGGCAGCATGTGACCGAATACTGTATGACATCCTGGACTTTTTAGCAGACTGCATTTTATATCATTTGGGACATATTCAATCTTTTTCTGGCATATCAAACAGTCAAGGTATCATATCATATAACTGTTAATAAGGAGGGAAACACTGAATATGGACCGAATGGCCGGTAAAGTATAACAAATAGAATTGTCTGTCATGAGTTGTAGTTTAATTTGGGTTGAGGATTTATTAATAGGCTGGAGTCAAAGATGGCTGCTACGCCACCTCCTTGGCCGGTGCTTCAAGGAATGTGAGTATTAATATGACTTAGAGGGGTCGATTCATTTAGGCTGACATATTCTTCATGACTCGGCCAGGTTTCAGGAAAACAACATAAATCAATGTGATTGTCTGATATTACATCATTCACTAAAACAGCTTTAGATGACATATATCTCATATTTAAGAGTCCACATTTAATGTTTCTGTTTTGTTGCACTGCTGAAATAGTGGAGTTAACTTTTATAAGAGAAGGGTGTAAGACTACATCTGTGCTCCTGCTTCCTGATCTGAACCCTGGGTTGTCATGGATTAAGTCCGTTAATCAACTTGGTCATGTTCGCAGAAATTAGACGCGCTCCATCCAAAGTGGGATGAATGCTGTCTCTCCTCATCAGATCAGGTTTCCCCCAGAAAGTCTTCCAGTTATCTACGTAGATCACATTGTTCGCTGGGCGCCACCTCGGCAGCCAGCGGTTGAATGACGACATGAGGCTATACATGTCAACATTGATTAAATTGGGGAACGGACAAGAGAAAATGACGGTGTCCGACATGGTCTTGGCATAACTAGGCTACTCACCGATTCCACATTAATTTTAGTGACGTCTGACCAGCGTAGTCGGGAGTCATTACCGCCGGCGTGTATCAACATCTTACTGTCTTTACGTTTATCTTGAGCCAGGAGTTTTAAACAAGATTTAATGTCGCCCGCTCTGGCCCCCGGTATGCATTTAACTGTGGTCCGTGGCTTCACTAACTTCACGTTCCTGACTATGGAGCTGCCGATAACCAGAGTGTGTTTCTCAGAGGGTGTGTCGCTGAGCATGGGAAAAACAGCTAGAAACGTGACGTGGTTGGTGGCTTCTGTTTCGACTTACTATTCCCTCCACCAACTATGGGAGGGGGCGGGAAGAGACCAGTGGAGAACCACTCCCCCAGACCAGTGGAGAACCACTCCTCCAGACCAGTGGAGAACCACTGCCCCAGACTACATCTGTCACACAGGTTCTTAGCAGCTCACTATTTGTTGAGTTGTGTTTCATCTGTGAAAAACACGCAGAGGCAATAGATATGCAACAAGCTATAAGGTCTGTGTTAAATCTTTTAAAAATTAACTTTTGAACTCAATGTTCGTCAGTTTCACGCACGTATAATATACATTAAAGTTGAAAGAAAATTGAAAAAAGAACCTCAGCACATTACTGGAAACATCACAGACACCATTTTGTGTTTATTTGGAGAAATGCATGTGATTGGTCTGAAAGGGTTTGTGTCGAGTGGAGAGGCACAGAGCAGGAACCGGGCTGTTCTCGTAAAACATAAAAAATACCGTACTGTCTCTGGAAAGGACAGATAACTCAAAGACAGATGGACTAACATTACTTTCATAGTGATTATCTGTGCAGTAATGGGATACTGGGATAATGGGAACGCAAGTGGATGAATGGTAAATACATCTTTAATTGAGGGAAACATTCACACCGCTAATGTCAGATCCGTCATCTGCACCAAACTTATCGTTTACGCGCAGTGCATGTTAATTCTGAGACAAAGAAATAGAGTGTGTGTTTAAACCGCTGCACCCTCGCCATACGAGCTGTCATCGATACGTTGATTGATGGATGAGCGCCGCGCGCTGCCTGCTTTTAATATCCATGTGGATGTTGATAATGATTGCCTTAGTGCTGCATTCATCTCCTTGTTGGACTCGATTGGCTTCTGTCAGAGGTACAGAAACCCACTCACAGCTTTGGCCACACGCTTGATCTTGTTCTTACTTATGGCGTTGACATTGAGCATTTGAACGTCTTCCCACAGAATCCTCTTCTGTCAGACCACAACCTCATAACTTTTGAATTTATACTACCGAGTGTACCGTTAGTCAAAAGTTTCTACACTAGATGTCTAACTGATAGTGCTGTAGCTAAATTTAAAGAAGCGATTCCTTCTGTATTTGATTCGATACCACGCCTCAATATAACAGAGGACTCCTGGTCTAACTTTAGTCCGCCCCAGATTGATCATCTTGTTGACAGTGCCATAGGCTCTCTGAGCATGACACTGGACTCGATAGCCCTCTGAAGAAGAAGACAGTGAGGAAGAGGAGGTTTGCTCCTGGTATAACCCTCAGACCCGCAAACTGAAGCAACGTCACGAAAGCTTGAACGCATATGGCGCTCAACTAATCTCAAGAATCCCGCTTAGTTTGGCGAGATAGTCTTAAAACATATAAGAAGGCCCTCCGTAATGCCAGAGCAGCCTATTACTCATCAATAATAGAAAAATAAAACAACCCCAGGTTTCTCTTCAGCACTGTAGCCAGGCTGACAGAGAGTCACAGCTCTGTGAGCCGAGCATTCCTATAAACCTTAGTGGTAATGACTTTATGAACTTCTTTAATGAAAAGATTTTAACTATTAGGGACAAGATTAATAATCTCTTGCCCATAACCAGTGCCAATCTGTCCTCAAGTGGAATGGCCTTGGAAACCGCTGTATGCCCTGGTGTATATTTGGAGGATTTTCTCCTATCAACCGTGACCAATTATTTTCAACGGTTTCTACTTCAACACGCCTACCTGTCTCTTGGACCCCATCCCGACGAGGCTGCTTAAAGACGTTTTGCCTTTAATTGGCGGCTCTCTATTAGATATTATCAATGTGTCTCTGCTAACAGGCCACGTACCACACCCTTCAAGGTGGCTGTTATTAAACCTCTCCTGAAGAAGCCCACTCTGGATCCAGAGGTATTGGCTAACTACAGACCGATCTCTAACCTCCTTCCTCTCCAAGATCCTTGAGAAAGTGGTCGCAAATCAGTTGTGCGACTTTCTACATCATAATAGTTTATTTGAGAAATTTCAATCAGGATTTAGAAACACCACAGCACCGAGACGGCACTGGTGAAAATTACAAATGACCTCTTAATGGCAGCAGATAAAGGACTCCTCTCTGTCCTGGTCTTGTTAGACCTTAGTGCTGCATTCGACACCATTGACCATGACATCCTGTTACAGAGACTGGAGCAGTCGATTGGCATTTCAGGCACGGCACTAATTTGGTTTAAATCCTATTTATCAGATCGATCTCAGTTTGTATTTGTAAACGATGACGCCGATAACCACCAACGTTAATCACGGAGTTCCACAAGGTTCTGTGCTTGGACCAATTTTATTTACCTTATACATGCTTCCTTTGGGCAATATTATCAGGAAACACTCCATAAACTTTCATTGTTATGCAGATGACACTCAACTATATTTATCGATAAAACCAGAGGAGAGCAACCAACTCTGTAAAATTCAAGCATGTCTTAAAGACATAAAACATGGATGACCTGCAACTTCTTGATGTTAAACTCAGACAAAACCGAAGTAATTTTAATCGGCCCTGAGCACCTCAGAGATCAATTATCTGGTGATGTGGATTCTGTAGACGGCATTGCCCTGGCATCCAACACCACTGTAAAGAATCTTGGCGTTATCTTTGATCGGGACTTGTCCTTTAACTCCCACGTAAAGCAAATCTCAAGGACTGCATTCTTTCATCTACGTAATATTTCAAAAATCAGGCACATCTTGTCTCAAAAGATGCAGAAAATTGGTTCACGTTCGTTACTTCGAGACTGGATTACTGCAACTCCTTATTAGCAGGCTGCTCTAATAAATCTCTTAGGTCCCTCAGTTGATCCAGAATGCTGCAGCTCGTGTTCTCACTAAAACTAAGAAAGAGATCACATCACTCCTGCACTAGCTGCTCTGCACTGGCTCCCAGTAAAATCAAGAATCACTTTTAAAATTCTTCTTAACCTACAAAGCCTTGATTGGTGATGCTCCATCATATCTTAAGGAGCTTGTCGCACCATATTGCCCCACTAGAGAGCTACGCTCACTAAATGCGGGACTACTTGTAGTTCCTAGAGTCTTAAAAGTAGAATGGGAGCCAGAGCCTTTAGTTATCAAGCTCCTCTTTATGGAACCAGCTCCCAATTTCAGTCCGGGAGGCAGACACAGTCACCTCGTTTAAGAGTAGACTTAAGACCTTCCTCTTTGACAGAGTTTATAGTTAGGGCTGAATCAGGTTTGCCCTGGTCCAGCCCTTGATATGCTGCTATAGGCTTATAGCTGCCGGGGACGTTTAGGATGCACTGAGTACCTATCTCCTCTTTTTCTCTCCTTAAGGATGAATTTTCATCTCTCAATCACACGTTACTAACTCTGCTTTCTCCCGAAGTCCTTTTGACTTTACGTCTCATGGGGTCATCGGACCCTATGAGACGGCATAGATCCCATCTGCCTGATGGATCGCCTGGGTCGTGGAATTCCTGCTCATGACTACGCCACTGTCCTGTTGAGACTCCGCCCTCCTCCTCCCCACCGCCATCTGCCTGATGGATCGTGGAGGTCTCCATCGTGGAATATGCCTACTATGAACTATTCATACACTCTGTCATATTCATTGAATGTATTTTAACTCTAAATCTGTCCTTCTGTACACATTACATCTATTGCATCTGTCCATCCTAGGAGAGGGATCCTCCTCTGTTGCTCTCCTCCAGGTTTCTTCCTTTTTTCCCCTGAAGGGTTATTTGGGAGTTTTTCCTGGTCCGATGTGAGGTTTTGGGGCAGGGATGTCTATGTGTACAGATTGTAAAGCACTCCGAGACAAATTTGTAATTTGTGAAATTGGGCTATACAAATAAACTGAATTGAATTGAATTGAATCTGAAACCGGTGCTTTCCCTTCTTCTTACAGTCAACATGAGCACCAAGAATGAAGTGTTTTACTCTTTTGGACAAGAACATTTCTGAGTAGAAAAGAGGAAATGAAAACAAGCTTTGTGTATTTTAACAAGTGATATATTTGAATGTTTTGATTGCGCTTGATCATATGTTTTAAAATAGAAATTGTTGCGTTTTTTCTTCTTCAGAGGATACATTTGGTGTTGATTTTAGCGGTTTATTTTTGCGCTCATTGTGGATAAAAGTGGTCGTGTTCCCAAATCTCTTCAGAAAACCTCTTATTTGACTCCGCTCAGTTCATGGTTCTGGTTCTCCCTGGCCTCGTGTAGCTGGCAGGGATTCAGTGTCTTGCTCTGAGACACTTCAGCAGCACGCGAGGCCCACTGACCCGAGTGTTTGAAGCCCCAGCCTCTCTGACCATTATGCAACTCTGCTGCCAGTGTCCTCTTAAAATGTTAATTTTCCTATCTACCGTGTTTTTCTTTGCTACTTATGGTATTGCGTGCGTTAAACACAGTTTTAATTGATTCTTCTATTGTCAGTTCTAAATCCATATTTTATTTTGATTGACCAAATGGGTCTCCCTGGAGACTTTTCATTTGTTTTGCGAAGAGTGCGAGTATGATTAATTCTCATTCCGCACAGCTGCGCTCATTAATAACTGATTAACAACTCATTATTGTGAGTTTGTGACATGATATCATCAACTCGTTCAATTATTGATGTTGCCAGACGATTTCAATTTACTTTTTGTTTTGCAAACAAAAGAAAGCAAATTAACAAATGACAAACCATGAGATTAATACAAGACCACAACAAGCATGTTGGCTGGCAGCATGTGACCGAATACTGTATGACATCCTGGACTTTTTAGCAGACTGCATTTTATATCATTTGGGACATATTCAATCTCTTTCTGGCATATCAAACAGTCTAGGTATCATATCATATAACTGTTAATAAGGAGGGAAACACTGAATATGGACCGAATGGCCGGTAAAGTATAATGAATAGAATTGGCCGTAATGAGTTGTAATTTAATTTGGGTTGAGGATTTATGAATAGGCTGGAGTCAAAGATGTCTGCTACGCCACCTCCTTGGCCGGTGCTTCAAGGAATGTGAGTATTAATATGACTTAGAGGGGTCGATTAATTTAGGCTGACATATTCTTCATGACTCGGCCAGGTTTCAGTAAGACAACATAAATCAATGTGATTGTCTGATATTACATCATTCACTAAAACAGCTTTAGATGACATATATCTCATATTTAAGAGTCCACATTTAATGTTTCTGTTTTGTTGCACTGCTGAAATAGTGGAGTTAACTTTTATAAGAGAAGGGTGTAAGACTACAACTGTGCTCCTGCTTCCTGATCTGAACCCTGGGTTGTCATGGATTAAGTCCGTTAATCAACTTGGTCATGTTCGCAGAAATTAGACGCGCTCCATCCAAAGTGGGATGAATGCTGTCTCTCCTCATCAGATCAGGTTTCCCCCAGAAAGTCTTCCAGTTATCTACGTAGACCACATTGTTCGCTGGGCGCCACCTCGGCAGCCAGCGGTTGAATGACGACATGAGGCTATACATGTCAACATTGATTAAATTGGGGAACGGACAAGAGAAAATGACGGTGTCCGACATGGTCTTGGCATAACTAGGCTACTCACCGATTCCACATTAATTTTAGTGACGTCTGACCAGCGTAGTCGGGAGTCATTACCGCCGGCGTGTATCAACATCTTACTGTCTTTATGTTTATCTTGAGCCAGGAGTTTTAAACAAGATTTAATGTCGCCCGCTCTGGCCCCCGGTATGCATTTAACTGTGGTCCGTGGCTTCACTAACTTCACGTTCCTGACTATGGAGCTGCCGATAACCAGAGTGTGTTTCTCAGAGGGTGTGTCGCTGAGCATGGGAAAAACAGCTAGAAACGTGACGTGGTTGGTGGCTTCTGTTTCGACTTACTATTCCCTCCACCAACTATGGGAGGGGGCGGGAAGAGACCAGTGGAGAACCACTCCCCCAGACCAGTGGAGAACCACTCCCCCAGACCAGTGGAGAACCACTGCCCCAGACTACATCTGTCACACAGGTTCTTAGCAGCTCACTATTTGTTGAGTTGTGTTTCATCTGTGAAAAACACGCAGAGGCAATAGATATGCAACAAGCTATAAGGTCTGTGTTAAATCTTTTAAAAATTAACTTTTGAACTCAATGTTCGTCAGTTTCACGCACGTATAATATACATTAAAGTTGAAAGAAAATTGAAAAAAGAACCTCAGCACATTACTGGAAACATCACAGACACCATTTTGTGTTTATTTGGAGAAATGCATGTGATTGGTCTGAAAGGGTTTGTGTCGAGTGGAGAGGCACAGAGCAGGAACCGGGCTGTTCTCGTAAAACATAAAAAATACCGTACTGTCTCTGGAAAGGACAGATAACTCAAAGACAGATGGACTAACATTACTTTCATAGTGATTATCTGTGCAGTAATGGGATACTGGGATAATGGGAACGCAAGTGGATGAATGGTAAATACATCTTTAATTGAGGGAAACATTCACACCGCTAATGTCAGATCCGTCATCTGCACCAAACTTATCGTTTACGCGCAGTGCATGTTAATTCTGAGACAAAGAAATAGAGTGTGTGTTTAAACCGCTGCATCCTCGCCATAGCTGTCATCGATACGTTGATTGATGGATGAGCGCCGCGCGCCGCCTGCCTGCTGGTCCCAGACGCTGGACTTTGCACGCATCAGTATTTTGCAGAGATAGTTTGGGCTTTTGCCGGCCGTGCCGAGAAGGGCTGATTGAAATCTGATGGATAATTTATATTGTCGAGAGGAGAACCAGTAATTTCCAGGGGAGCAGTAGTCTGTGCGCTTGGCTGGCCACCATGAATGATTAACACGTAAACATTATTCATAAATTTCCCTCATAAATTTAGCTGGTCATTAATTCTGCCAGCCTCCACACAGGTTGTGAGAGCGGAGGGACGGAGGATGAGTTTCACCCCGAGGATCTGAAAAGGCTCCACGGAGAAAGGATGTCAAATTCAGGCTTTCAACGTTTGTTTTTTAGTTATCTTTGGAACACCAGTGTGAGGTTAGGTTAACACATTAGTAACATTTTCTGTTGAGTTTGAGCTAATTAGTCGCTTTTTGAATTAGCCCGCACCTGCATTGCAGGGTTCGAAAAGCAGCTGCTCAGTGGGTGAGAGGCTTTTGACAGAAATAACTGGAAATTGATTGTCTTTGCTAATGAGTGCAGGACCAGCACTTTGTGTAAAGTGTTGTTATGTGAAAATATTAAACACTTTTTATACGTATAACACCTTTCCAAAACCAAGTAACAAAGTGCTTTATGTTAAAAACATGACACACGGTTCGGATCGTATGCTGGTTTTCAATCGCGAATCGTAAAAATAGAAAAAGAAGAGAGCACGTATAACTTTAGATGAGCTGCGTTAAGTCACGACACGATTGTTGATCGTCGACGAGTCATATTGTCCGATTATAAATTGTGTTGTGATTGAACACAAGGTAAACGAGGCTCAAGACTATTTCTACTATCCATCTATCTTGAAAATTGTAATTGCTCCGAAGTCAGTGTAAACTATAAAGAATGTGCAATGATATATTTTTTTTTAGTGGTAATTTGCATCAAAACACACAATTCAAATGATTAGGTATTGTATTTTTATTGATTACAACCATTTTAGTCATTTTTATTGTGAATTATAAGCTGCTTACAGTTAGTTTTTTAGCTGCTGTAAAAATATAAAATTCAAACATCTGTATTTATTCAGAATTAGCTTTTTGTCTGTGAACTCGCAGTTAGATTGAAACTTGAAAAAATGTAAAGCGAGAGTTCACTGCAGCTTCACACACACTCTGGGTTTTAATTTGTTTACATGAGGCCCAACCACGATGCTTCTCCATCAATTCAGAAGGGTCTACAACATGTGCTTGGAGGATACAACCGTGTCAAATGATTGAAAAGAATGGAGGAGCAATTTCTTAATTTGAACAATACACTGACTCATTGTTGTAACGGAGAACAAATACTGAGGGATAATAACAACCTGAAAGGAGGCAGTAATGCAACATTTCTGGTGTGAACTGCCTTAAAACAAATAGGAGGAAGAAGAAGAAGATGACCATCAGAAGAGCAGAAAGCTCCTCGTTGCTTTTGGAAGGAAAATGGCCGTTTCCCTCAAGCCCTGAGACGGGGATATTTGTTTCATGCTTCTCCATGCTGACATCTGTTGCAACTCCTAACAGCCAGTTCTGGCTGATGGTTGCATACGATGACGTGCTGCTGTGTAATGTGCTGGTGGTTGGCTGCAGATGTGTTTAATGTCGGCCTATTGGCTTATACACTGTTTGTGTGTGTGTTTTTGGCTGGTGGGCTGCTGTGGTTTATTTACTGTGGGGGATGAGAAATTATTTGTATTTATTCATTTTCTTCGAGCGTATCCCGTTCCTCTCGGTGTGAAGGTTAAAGTCAAAGCTATCGTTCACATTGGGGAGACGTTCAGGGCTCAGTTTCAGTTCTTGCAGACTCCTGGACTCAATGACCTCACGTCTTTGATTTCAAATCCAGCGGATAATATATTCCTATCAGAGATTCCAGTGGAAAAACAAACCCTTTCATTGAATATTTTACTCATACATGGATATTAACATGCTGTGACCTGCCACGAACTAACAAAACACCATTTTATAATTTTGTCTGTAAAGCAGGCCACATTTTTATTTTGTAGTTGGGGCTGATTCAGGTTCACCTGGTCCCGCCCCTAGAGATGCTGCTGTAGGCTGATAGGCTGCTGGGGGACGTTTTAGGATACACTGAGCACCTATATCCTCTTCTCTCTCTACTTATGGGTGAATTTACATCTCTCCATCACATATTATTGTGACTCCACGTCTCATAGGGTCCATTGGACCTGGCTGTTTCGGAGGCCTCCTCCCTGGTGGGCCGGCCTCCTGTCACGGCCCTGCTGAAGCCGGTATCAGTGATTTACTCCGATGGACACTTGTCTTTTTCTCATAATCATCTTACTGTTTTTCTAATCTAAATGATAAAAAGCTAGCCTTGTGAGACTTGAGGTTGGCCGAGGTTACGAGGCGCCTCGTGTTTAACGAGCTGTGGCGCTTTATAGATCAAAAGCTACATTCTTCAAAAATGTCTCTGCAGAGGAAAATCAGTTGGACCTGGACCCAAGTTGTCGGAGTGACTCTGACTCTTTGAGGATGAAGCGTCAAAGCATTTTGTCAACTTTCCTGCCATGAGAAGGGGCTCATGTCTCAGCTCAAATGTCTCGGAGCTGCAGGGGAGTTTGAAGCTGTCAGCAGCTGTGGCTGGAGCTCTCACTGATAGCATTTAACTTTGGTTCTTTGGAGAAAAAACAGAAAGCATTTATTTATCCATAAACACAACTCGGTTAAAAAGCTGCCCTGAGGGGTTCTTACTCTTTAAAACTGAAAGCATGCATGATCCATTAAAATACCCTTAATAGAAGAGATGGGAGTGGCACTTTATTACATTTTCTCACTGGAATGGCACCCGAGCGGGCACTCATATTTCATCTTCCATGAGCTCAAAGGTGCGGCAATCTGATTCCACCAGTGAGTGATGGTGGAACTCTACCCAGACAGACAAGAAAGGATGAATTAAACGAAATTCTGGTCTGAAGATGTGAAATGGTCAAAAGAGGAAAAATACATTTTATTGGTGATATTATCTTTCTCTGGACAGCTGCTTTCTTTACCGGAAGATCAAACCTTTTGTCTCTTCACTCTTATTCCCTCTCAGCTGGGTGTACTTTCTGCAGTGTGTGACAGCCGCATCAGTCTGCTTGTTTGTTCGTTCTTGGCCAGGTCTCTCTTGTAAAGAATAATCTCAACGAGAACCTGATCAAATAAAAAAATTAATACTCGAGGGTGCTCTCTCGTCCCTGAAACAAATTGATTTCTGGTTTTGATTTTCACACGATGTAAAGATTTCCCATCACTGCTCATATGCAGCAGACTTTGAATCCGACACTTATTTGGAGGGAGCATGTAGGACTCTCTTCACTGTCGCAGCCCTGCTTTGGGCTTCAGGCTGGCCTGTCGAGGCCCTCGGTTAAAGTCCTGCCTAGATCAGCTTTAGCCACAGCACTTGCGAGTTCAGCAATTTATACCTCAGAAAAAGCAGTTTTCTCTGCAACTTTCAGCCACAAGGTGTTCCCCTGCCATCAACCTTAATTAACCATGATGCATTTCTTCTGATTTGTTGCTGGGAGCCATCACAGATAATGAGGATGGATGAGTGTATTTCCGTTTGGAGAGGTGGGATCGAGGCAGGAATGGGCGAGCCACGCTTGGCGAAAGAAAATACAGATTGTTTTGGATGTCGTGTTGTGTGCCTATTTGCATTGTATAAAATCAATCTAACACACACACACACACAGTTAGGCTGTTTTATTGGCCGATCATTTATGCAGGAGCTTGAGTTACTCCTGGCCGGGAATCGATACAGGTTTAGAAGCATGCAGCGCTTAAGTTGGGCGGTCTATAAATAATCGAGCTTGGGGTTGAGCCCATGACTGGATGGGATGATGGATGGCAGAGGGGACGCCGTCTTTCAAGACTGGAAGTGACATAAAAGCTTCAAAGGACCTTTGATCGGAAGGTGTGTTATTCCACATGGCTGCAGAGGCTGCCAATGTGTTCCTCTTTTTAAAAATGAGCTGGCCATGAGTTCAGGTGCAGAGTCAACGCATCATTACCGGGAAAAGTTTCTCATCTTGGCACGAAACAGCGAAATGAGCCTCCTGCCACTCATTTGAAGTTGTCAAAGTTTTCCCGAAACAACTTTGATTGACTTTTAACTGACTTTTCGGCGGGCTTGTTATCAGCCTGGATGTGCTGACTCCAGCTCACATCCCTCATGTAAGGACTGAACTCGGCCTTCTACGCTTCTGCATTAGCACTTTAAAGCACATCTGTTGGTTGCCCGGGCAATTACTGACACAGATACGATGATTTCCCGTGAAGATTTTTCCCAATCATAGACGGAAAATGAGGCTGGAATTTTAAATTGAAGGAACTAATGATGTTGCGGGAAAGATGCTTTTGAATGGGGGAAAAACAAATATGCCAGGGGGGTAGGAAACTCAGATTTAAGAGGGTGAATATATCATGTCGTAATGAATCGTACGTGCTGCTTTCCTCGACATTGTTGTTTTTGTGCTGACCCACATTTCCTGTTGGTTTGCCTCGGAGGACTTGGCTTTGTTTTCAGGGTTGCATATCTCCGTCTGGCCATTTCAAACAGAAAAGGCATTTTCCAAACAAAGCCATATGCTGAGCTGCTCCTCTCTTTTATCATAATTCAGAAACGCGCATAAAATCGATCACTGACACCGCAGCACTCCCATTGGCAAACCACATTTCGAATTGTTTATTTGGACTGCTCTCAAATAGTTTGTTCCTTTAAAAAAAAAAAAAATCAATTACGCTGCAATATAAATGACTAACGCCGAAGATTCATTCAGAATTGCTCACTGGCTTTCTGGTTTATTACAACTCAGATACAATTTTTTACATGTTTCAGATTCACTCAAGTTAATAAACTGAGATTTGGGAACGTGGCAAGATTTCTACAACGAAGTCCCGTGAAGCAAGAATCACAAGCAGCCAGTTAGTTCAACTGATTCCCAAAGGAAAACAAAGGGCGAACAGTCAAGTTGTTTCCCATTACTGTTCGTCGTAAACATCCGTCCCAGTTTGCGGGCTGACTTCCTGGTTCAACTGTGTCCGGCTGTCCTGGCTGCAGGTGTGGTGCTGTTTACATGTGCAACTGGATGAATGGGAACTTTTCAAATGTGCTCACTTTCAGTTCTAAGTGTTTTTAGGTCATTTGGCTAAACTCTGACCGATAGCCGCATACACATCAACACTCCATAGGTTTCTTTGTGATACAATCTTTGTCCGAGGCAAAACTGTTGTTTAAATGCATCATTTCCACAGACTTCGCCCGTCTCTTTTTTGTGATGAGTCACACAATAAAACAAACTAACTGAGCGAGGTGGCGGTGGACCAGCAACCCCCGTGTTCATAATTACCGGCCCGGTGACTTTTGCGAGAGCGGATACGACGGTTTCTCTTCCTTGTCGTAAAACGGCTTTTCTCGTGGGCCTAAGTACACTACTGGAAATATAGTGTACACTTAAACTAATGAGTTTGAGGCGATAACCTAAAATGTGTGCCGGTACTCATGTCTGCTTCTCCAATCTGAGGGAGTGCCGCCCACTCCCTACGCTGTCTATTCAAAAGATCCTTTAAGTGCTTCCTCTGCCCTTATCACCACATAATTGGCAGCATCGCAGCGGCGTTCTGGAGGGCGCCCAGGTATCGCATCGATGTCCCTCCCTCTGCTCTGTGCACGTTCTCTGGTGTTATCGCAACATCTCTGAGCCTTGTTTTGTGGCAGATTGACATGAACAGATGTATATTTCAGTTCCACCAAAAGCGCACACGTATTTCTTAAAGGATCTAATTGTTTTATGGGGGATAATCCACAGTGAATTATTGATATCGACAGAAGATATTCTGCCTCATGGATAGATGAACTGAATGTTTAAGCCCAGATATTATTAGAAACGGTTCACACAACCCAGAACATATTAATGTTAAACTCAGAAACCCATAAGCTGCACGTCCAAGCTCTATTTTGCATTGCGCTGGCAATTAGAATCCAATTGTTGCAAATTATCATTGTTAATTGCATATACTGATAGAGAAATTATAATTATTTAATTGGCACTATTCATGAGCTACAATTTGGATCCTCGTTTAAATTAATTACATGGCAGGAAGTTTCTTTTCAGTAATGTCACTGTTGTTTGACGTTCACACTGTTTTCCTTCACTTATTAAAATCTCATGAGACGTGTCAAACTTCAGGCATCGCTGAGTGAGATAGTTGGAAGAGGAAGAGGAAGTTTTTATCGGCGTTGCACCGACGCCATGTTTGTTCTTTTTAAATATATAGGGGCCACTGGTTGAGACTGATTGGCCGCTCACCATGGCATTGTCAATCATAGTCTTTTTTCTTTTTTTTTACACAGCAAGTTAAAATCACAAAAAAAGTACAACATTTAAAGTAAATAGATAATTCCCCCCACCCAAAGAGAAAAAAAGAAAATTAATAAAAGAGCTTGGTGCATAGGATGATGACACAGCAGAGATACCGCAATGACACTCCAACCACTCCAGAGCTCCAAATAATTACAGTCCTACGGTACCGTTAGTGTTGTATCCATATATTCCAAATAATAACGTTGAAAGTTCAAGTTAATCGGTCACATGAATGCTTATTAAATGCAAAACAGCCGACAGCAACTAAAAACAAAAAAAAAGAATAAAAGAATAAAAAAAAAAGAATAAGAAAACACACAAAAAACAGAACAAATAATATATAAAATATAAAACAATGTAATAGAATATACAAATATATATATATAAAAAACAAATAATATATAAATATATTTTTAATATTATATATATATATATATATATATATATAATAATATATATAATAAATATATAAAAATACAATAAAATATACAGATATTACAGAATATGTTCTAGTGTGTTGTGTTTAATGAGGTCTCGTTCCTGTTCAGCAGCCTGATGGCCTGACTGAAGCCCGCTGGCCTGTCCCTGGTGTGTGTCAGCGCACTTGATACTGCGGTATCGCCTGCCTGACGCAGAAGTGTGAACAGTGTCAGGCCGGGGTGGTTGTTGTCTTTTTGGCCCTGGCCACCTTGGCCACGCACCGCTCACTTGTATATGTCAGGATGGGAAGCTCACCTCCAATGTACTGTGCCTGCCACCGCAGTACACATCTGTGAGGTTTCCCAGTAAACATAGCTCAGGGTCCAATGGGAAGGTGACCCCTGACCCCTGTGAATTTAGTTAAATGCATTGTCGATCAGTCCATCTGTGTGCCGGTCGAAATTAGACCCATATGCCGTGTGATAGTTTTTTATGTTGTGAACACAGCGGCATGGACAGTAACAGCACAGTTTATGAATGAGTGAAGAAGACATAAAGCTCCCAAATAATGAACATACCTTATTTTATTTTTATTTTTGTATACTGTCAGTCAGTTGTAGTTCAGAAAGATCACAAATCTGTCCGCAAAAATCTGAATTTGCAAATCATACATATTCCATCTGCAAAATATAGTTTATACAATATCATCTTTCAACAAAAAGAGAACATTTAAGGTCGGATGAATTTCAGGGTCAGAATATAGTAATTTCCAATTTGGACCTTCAAGAAATTTCATATGAACGCATGACGATGATGGTAGCCTATACATTGTAAAATAATATAACTATATAATATTATTATTATATTATCAGGTCATTAACCCATTAATATCACAATTTTAACATTTCTTTCATTGAAATATTGCACCAGTATACCTATTTTATTAAGTATTACTAGACTAAATTCTTTTTTTGGCCTTATTTCTCTCTTCAATAGTTTCTCCATTAGGTTGCTTTGTTTTTAGCTTCATATTACCGTGTTACATAAATATCTATCTAATATTATCCAGATATAACCACCGTTAATACTATGCTATTACCTGATTATTACTTTGGTAGTTACATGGTATTACTCAATTCTTACCTCTTTAATATGAAACTTTTAGTATGTTATGACTAAGCTATAGTGTAAAGTTCTACGAGCGTGGGGAGAATTATGTTTGCCATACCTCTGACAGGAAGTTAAATATATAAGAACAGAACATTGTCAGAAGGTTAAACCCGTTTTCACTCCACTTGAAGTCGTTTAACACAGATGTTGATGGAACTAAAATTACATCATTACTTAAAAGAATTATATTTGTGTCGATTGCTTAGTTTGCCAACTAAAAAAAAACACAAAAAGAAACCTCAACATAACAGATGCACCTAACAGATCTGGGTGTCATTGAAAACTTGGCAGTGAGGCTGGCCTTGCATCGTAATTCAAAACAAGCCTCCTGAGTTTTCAGAGCGCCGGAGAAGACAGATGCCAATTGAGACTGCCTCGCCTCTCTGCTGTGATGGATGAGCCTGCCTCCTTCTCTCATCTCGCTGGTGTAATTGAGACTTCAGTCGTTGTCACACCACATGGCCGTGGTCATAAAGGCAAAGAACACTGCCCTCCACTTATAGGCAGCATCAGAGAAAATGGAAAGTTTGGCTGGATCAATATTTGGTGATGATATCTTGTCATAAAATGGCTTCAGTCAATGTGAGCCACCTCAGATGGTGTATATTTGTAAGCTCACCGCCGTTTTTAGTCCGAGACCTCTTCTCTTGGAGTCCTTCCAGGAAGTAAGTGTCAGAAAAGAATTACCCCTGGCATGTGGGTATGTTGTGAGGGTTCACAGGTAATATCATTTGTTTGATTTCGTTTAGTGCCAGAGGACTTTCTGAACAGAATTATGGAAATTAATACCCTCCCAAAAAGTCTGATGACTTTGCTCACAGCACGTCTGTCCCTCAGTCCGCCACCGCTTTGGTCCAGACGGAGAGATCTCAGGAACTATGACATACATTGCATTGACATTTTCTAAAGATATTAATTCATCCCAAAAGGATACATACTTTCAATTCAATTCAGTTTATTTTGTATAGCCCAATATCACAAATTACGAATTAGCCTCAGAGGCCTTTACAATGTGTACACGTACGACATCCCCGTCCCAGGATCCGCTGACTTTACTACTCCTGCCACGAGCAGGTTTGGGGATTTTCGTGACATTTTAAAACCTTGGGATTGCGGTTGCCATGACATTTGATGCAGATGTTGCAGAGAGGAGGAATCTTAAAGACTTCCCTTAACTTTGTAACTAACACCATCAATAGTTCATAACTTCTCTCCTTCCAAGACTTTTATTTTGGACTAAATACAAAACTTAAAAACATTCACGTCGGCCGAGCTGTACTTCGTGTCTCCTCTATGAGCCTGTTCCCACTCTCAGGGTGTCAAATACTGATGCTCAGGCAGTGACCCTCAGCACATTGACACCGATGCACGAGGGACCCTTCGGCATCTGTGTGGGATGTACTCGGCTTTCAGATCGACCCAACGGAAACACATCCGCATCATTAATAGACGGTCGGATCGACGGGCGGAGCAGGAAGAGCGAGGAAGTCTGAGGGAGGGGGGGGGGGGGCTGCTGACATCTGGCAACTGTTTGGAACAGACTCACAATTTGTGACAGCAGCCATGTTCCCATTTAATTGTCAAAGAACTTACAGGGGTAACAAAGATGATTCATTCTACTCGGTGCAGGCAGGGTCAACATTGGGAGTTCAGTACGTGAGGCAAACAAGTCCAAAAAGGTGCAGGCAGAGAATCGAAGGTCATGGAATGAAGGATGATCGGGTGTGAATGGCCGGATATGAAATGACATGAGAGTTAATTAAACCAGCAGCAAAACGAATGAAAGCAACTAATAAGACGGGGAATTTGTGACAGTTACGTGAACTTGAAACGGAATAATCGACATAAAAGGAGTAGGGTTTGTGAGCCGTAAACAAAACAAGTTGCCTTGGCCATCCAACCCCAAGAGTGGGAGGGAACAATGGAAATATGTCATTGTCAATTTGTTTCCATTGGTCAAGTTGGAATTGTTTGTTCATGTCAGCTAGTTTTAGCCATGTTTCATGCTGTCAAGCATGTATTTCCACGTAATGGGAGAATCGACGTGGACGCCAACAGCAGAAATAGCTTTAAATGTTCGCCGTCAGAATTCATTCTTTTATGATGGATTATTCCATATTCGACATCTGGAAATGGAAACCTGGATGTGTGGTCACCTGGTTGAAGTAGTAGGAGTTCACACAATTGAGGTTTTCTTTTGTTTAGTGCCCTAGGAAACTTGGAAACTAGGAAGATGACCTTCGAGGGATTCACTAAACCACTCTTCACGCTATAGTGAAACAACTATAGTGTCAGCAGAGCCAACATGCTGTGAAGCATTTATGGCTATTCAATGTTTCGATGTTTCAAAATGCACCATTAAGGATAACGCCTCCGACAAGCCAATGGGGGGGACGTCTCCGAACAGTGCAGTGCCGGTATGGCGGGTCCAAAGTAATCAACACATCTTCATGGTGTCTGTCTGCTTTTCACTCGACTTTTATCCAGTGAGGCGAAAATATCTGAGCCTTTTGGCAAAAGCCCAATTGATCTTCATAAATAGAGCTGAAGGGTGATGATAGTGTTCAGTCTACTATTGCCACAACACCAGTCACATATTCTGCCCTCAATACCTCTCCGCTAATGCATTCGGCACAAGCTCCGGTACCCACGCTTGTTGCAGTGCATATCATCAAACCAAGTATTTTTGATTCAGACTCAATTTGAAGGCTCAAAGTACATCCGCATCACGCCCGATAGCCCGAACATTTAATATTTAATACACAACACGGCCTAGCGATCTGTGAACACAAACTGTAATATACATGAGCGAACACGCAGCGAGCGAGCGACGCAGATTCAGACGAGCTGCTCGGCGAAGCAGAGGACACTCGGTGGGAAGAGGAGCCGAGGATCACCTGACGCCGCGAGACGCCCGCTCGGGCCGCTCTGCTTCCCTTTGGATTGGTCTGTGGGTCGGGGGGAGAAGAGTGCAGAGAGTGTGTGTGGAGGAGAGGAAGTGTTCATGTTGTGACACGAGAGCAGTGAGAAGCCATTCATGCTTGATAAGCCTGCTTCTCCGCATTGGAGGCCAGTTTGGATTGTTATGTTTGTGTGAAAGTTGAGTCAACTGAATACGACCATCTGCTACACTTAGAATTATATTTCAGTTTGAAACCTGTCCATTTACACCACATGGAAATTGGGTAATTATATGAACATACCAGATTCATCCTTTTGTTAACCCTCCTGTTACCTTAGGGTCAATTTGACCCCATTCAATGTTTAACCCTCCTGTTACCTTTATATTTACTGACATATTTTACCCTTGGGGTCAATTTGACCCCAGCAATTAAAACCTCCTGAAAATTATTAGAATTAATATTGTTTTCCAAGTTTAAGTGTGAGGTACTTTATGTTTGTTTGTTGACTACCTAAATAGCCCTTTAAATATATAAAAAAGTTGATATTTCTTATGTTTGACACAGTGAAAAACAGCCTGGGGTCAAATTGACCCCAAAGAACACTGACGTTAAACATTGAATGGGGTCAAATTGACACTAAAGGTAAGAGGAGGGTTAAGAGCAACTGTAACTCAAACTTCTTACACCTCCATTCTGTTTACGATTGTTTTCCCAAATTTCCTATTGGTGATTCTACTTTTATACATCGAGGCACATGTGCACACTTGGTTGTAATGTCATTATTATGGGCACGATAGTATTTGGGTAAAATGTTATCATTTCAAAAAAGTCATTAATTCGCTGTTGATATGTGACTAGATTTAATAGAAACACTGGATTTGTCTTTTAAACACAAGCGTAGAATGGATTTTATGACTCCATATTTGTATCAGCATATGCTTTTGACGGGGTGGTTCTCAGAGAGAGAAGGTGGAAATAAATAAATATCCTGCATTGTAAATGACACATCTGAGTTCTCGCTTAAACAGTAGGAGAGGCTTCTGTCTAATTAAATGCACTTTTCACTTGCAAATGGAAGTTGCAAGAATACATGACCTAAAACAGTTCAAACGAGAGTCACTGCTTAAACATTTGCAATAGTATGTAGTGTTCCATTCACACATGATTATAACCCGTCAATGCATTGTCAAATTTGGTGCCCACTCTATCAGTTTTGAAAGAAACTCATCTCTCCGAGCAGCAGCGGGCCGCGGCTCAATGGCTGCAGATGACTCATGCTGCTCGATGCTGGATGTACCAACGTTCCATGGATGCTGAATATACTAAATTAATTATTCTTAATTTCCGTGAGTCATCCAGCATGAGCGGAAAAGCTTTTGATTGCCATTGTAGCTTACATGGTAACCACTTTAAAAGCATGCTCTACTTGATTGGTTATGTCGAAGCATGCAACTAATGTGCCTATTCAAAAATAATGATAATGATAACACCATACATTAATTGTGGCTGTTTTTCAAAAACAATTGTGACAATGTCTTTATATGATGCTAATCAAACATACAGGCTGATTAACCACAGTGTATCTGGTGTTAAACAGTGGATCTAATTGTGTGCACATACACGCAGGCTAATGCTCATCATCTCTTCTTTCACAGAACGCACAATGTCAAACGGCTACAAGGCGGGCGCGCATTGAAGGACGTCCAAACGGCTCAAGGAATTCAGACGGACTGCTTTTCAGAGACAAATGCGATGTATTCGTCCTGATCGTCATAGCGGGTAGAAAGCAGAAAGCACGAGCCCCGGGCCACACTTCAGAGGCTCTATTTAATGTTGTGGTGGATGAGCAAAGCATTCGCCATTGCGTTCCCTTCCAGTGAAATATCAGTGCTGTGCAACTCTCAGCTCAGCTAAGGGATTAGGCCAGCCTTGAATTTAAAGGGGTGGGGTGGGGGGGTGCATTTGAGCCTACAGGGGGTGGCATGTTTCTATTTATGGCATGAGCTGCATAAACTCAAGCTTGGAGTCTTGGCTGTTTTGAAAGAAATAATGCGGTAAAATTGCGCATCAGCACAAAATGAGCTTCATGCAGGTTTTGTACATCCCCGACATGCGTTTATTTAATTCATACAGCATTATGAAGGAACACATCAGAATCTTTCACAAATTTGACATGCCAAAGATTTCTTTCGTGTCAGATTCCCCAAGGTCGAAGAGAGCGTATTTGGGATGCAGCGATGGTTTGAGTTTACTTTTCCATGTCCCAACCTTCTTATAATTAATGGGAACCATGCGGTGTTCGTGTCGTTGGTTGTCTTTCTTGTGTGAAACGCCGGTCTCGCGGAGATCATCGGGGGCCTGGGGCTCGACGAGACAGCCACCAATCGCACCAGAGATGACAAGCGCAGATTGACCAATTACACACCAGCTGTGCGCACATGGCGAGGCGAAGAGGGAGATGGAGGCAGCAAAAGAGGATGCAAATGACAGAGAGATGGAGAGAAAGAAATCTGAACAGAGCAGTTTTGACAGGAATGGCTTGTTGCCCATTTTCTATTAAAGGAGCAGTGTGTACGACTATTAGATTATAATAAATGAGTGGCATTTAGCAGTGAGGCTAAATACAGCTCCTCTGTCAAACATAGTTACACATATTATATTTCATTTCTGCCAATGAATCTGACTTAATTCTCCTTTAACTAGTACAACAAGTCGTAGCTACTCAAGGTCAGAAATACTCTCTGGTCAAGGAAGAAAACCCAGATACACTCTTGGCTGAATATCAAAGGTGATCTGGGGGCCGAACTAAAAGGGCCCCACACAGCTACAGGTGTTGTAATGTTTAGAGATGAAATATTACAATGTTGTACCCAGAAATAGCTTCGACAAATGCCCCCAAAACACTGCAACTCAAATACTAATTGCTTACTGTGTATTCTACGCCAGAGGAAAACATTGTAGTTCAACTGTTACTGGTCACGTTGCATTGTGGGATGTGGAGGTCTGGATCGTGGTCCATTCCTACTACTAATTATTCATACATTTCTGTCATATTCAGTGAATGTGTTTATGTAACTCTGTAATGCTTTATTTATTCTGTACACATGACATATATTGCTTCTGTCCATCCTGGAGAGGGATCCTCCTCTCTTGCTCTCCTGAAGGTTTCGTCCCTTTTTTCACCGTGAAAGTTTTTTTTTGTATTTCCTGGGAGTTTTTCCTGATCCGATGTGAGGTCAAAGGTCAGGGATGTCGTATGTGTACGGATTGTAAAGCCCTCTGAGGCAAATTCGTAATTTGTGAGATTGGGCAAAATAAAATAAACTGAATTGAAAAAGTTGCAGATTTAACATTAAGTAAATATATTCAAATGTGATGCCTTTTCATTTTTTAAGCTATCCGGCATCATATTAGAATTGAACGCCGCACCTTGAACAGACGTTGATTACATTGGAGTACATTTTGCTGATAATGCCTTTTTCACACATTTGAATTTAATTATTTTCCTGTGCAGTATTCATAGTTTTATCAGCAAAAACAATTTGAGCTGCAACGGCCGAGGGCCGCAGCTCATGTAGTATATCCGCTTGTTCTTGTCGACGCCGGGGAGCTGACTCAAAGTTTCATCTTAAACGTTATCCAACGCCCACGCTTCCTTTTCTAATGTTGATGAGTGTTTTCTGTCATAAGATATACGTTGCTCCGGCAATGAAGACGAAACGACAACAAATGAGGACTAAAATCCATTCCTGCTTTCTTGTAGCAAGACCTAATTAAAAGTTCATGCAGTCGTCTCTCCTCCACTCGATAAATAAGCGCTTAATAAAATGCTAATTCATATTTAACTGTCTCAGTGTGCATTATTAAAACAATAATTAGCCAGTTGAGCATTGCCCATTGATGTTTTTGCTCATTAACCGTGTTGATATAGACTTGGAGATACGTTTTTATTAGTTCTTTTTATGTACTTTCACTGGCTGAGATTGGGCTCAGCAGAACATTACTGCAGCAGGAGCAAAGAGATAAACCATACAAAAGAAAATGGAAGCAGAGAGATAAATGTACAAGAGAATATCTATAGGACATAGAGATGCAGTCATTACATTGAATTTGAAAAGCCTTTCCAATTTATTCCATGCCAGGTTTTTGATATTCTCTTCTTTAAACTCATACTTATCCCTCCTGCAATGCGACACTAAATGAGTATAATTCCACACTGACTATAAAGCAATTAATTAGGCATATTAATTTCAAATCCTATCGAAGGGTTAATCTGCTGGTATAAATAAGACATGAAATCCTGTTTGTCGACACACGAAGCGACGTGTTGTCTGTCCTCTCTTTCACAGCAGTGTGTACATCTTCCTGTCTGCCCTCAGCAGGAAGTCTCCCTTGTGAGGGGTTTTGATGCAGTATCGCTAAAAACTCAACATTAACAAGAGCGTCAGAGCGGCAACACAGTCGGGATACGCTGAATGTTAACGTTTCTTCACCCAAAATACAATTTGTATTTTATACAGATATACATACACCACATTTCTGTCAGTGTCTAGCGTTAGTGACACAGTCACTATATATAGAAATACATATATACTATATATATAAATAGGACATAGAGATGCAGTCATATAGCAGTCAATATATTTATATATATATATATAAATATATACATATACATATATACTATATATATAGGACATAGAGATGCAGTCAATATATATATATATATATATATATAAATAAAAACATATACATATATATATTGACTGATATATATATATATATATATATATATATATATATATATATATATATATACATTGAATCAGGAAAATTACAGAGTTACATAAACACATTCAATGAGTATGACAGATTGTATGAATAGTTCGTAGTAGACATGGACCACGATCCAGACCTCCACAATCCATGAGACAGACTTATATGAAACCACTTCCTTTTTAAAGTGCCTTCAATCACGACGTTTAGCCTGTTCCAGCTTATTCAAAGCATTGTGATGGCTGTGGATACTCAAATACTGTGTCTGACAACAGGTTAGATGTCAAAAATAAAGTCACAAAGCGCTTTAAATATATAAAAAAGCAATTGGGGGACACAATAACAAGGTTCAAGAAGAGAGAATTTCCTTAAAACAATTCAATTCACTGAAATAAACACTGTGCAGGACTACCTGAAATACATTTTTCTTTTAAGAAATCCAATAAAGCAAATTATATATATTTTGATATTACCAATGTAATAAATTAAAAACTCTATCATTCTAGTGGTTTAGCATCTTTGGTTTGTTTTTCGGATTTAAAAAACATTTGCTGATAAACTCACAGTATATTAGCGGACATATTTCTTTTTTAAGGAGTATGTGTAGCCCAAAAGAGGGCGACAAGGAGAGTGAATATTGGATTCAATCTATTGTCATTGCACAGTATACAGGTACACATGCAACGAAATGTGTTCTCTGCATTTAACCCATCCTTAGTTATTAAGGAGCAGTGGGCTGCAGTGATGCGCCCGGGAAGCAACTGGGGGTTCAGTGCCTTGCTCAAGGACACTTCGACTTGCAACTAATGGGGAGAGCGGGGATCGAACCGACGACCTTGGGGTTGCAGGACGACCCCCCTTACCCCACTGAGCTACAGCCGCCCCGAATATTGGACTTCTATTCATCAAGTTGCCAGATATTTGATTTCAAATGAATACGCTTTGTGTCGACTGAATGTGTACATTAGGTTGCAAATGATTCAGCAAAACAACTTCACGAGGTGTTTACAGTTTGTTCTATTTCACCCAAGTGGCCGAGAAAACCCAATTAATCCTGGTTTAAAGATCCTATCCTTCTTTATGTTTTCACCATTTATAGTCCAGTTCTGTAACCACAATATATTTGCTGGGGCTTCGACTGATTTACGACCGTAAATTGTCTTTTGGGTGTTTTTCCAACTCGTGGTCCTTGTGTTCTGAATATAAAGTGGATAATAATACCTTCCAATCTCCGAAAAAACTCGCAGTCGATGAAAAGAAAAAGCCCAAAGTAAACTCGGGCTGAAGTAAATCACTTGTTTACTTGGTCTACTCTGAATTGGGTGCAACTCTGAACAAGAAGCTTCACGTTGGAGAGAAGAGTTTGTCCAAGGCCTTAATCTGCGATGTCAGACTGAAAGGACAAACTGATGACGTCTGAAGGGCATCTTGAATCTTCAGCCATCGTTCCACTATCAGAGAGAGTGTTCGGGGGTCTCTGTGTGTTGGAGTGGCAAAGTGTTGGTAACGGTCTTGATGAGGGTCCTCTTCACCGGCAGTGTCATCATTTAGAAAATGACGGAGCCAGAGAACAGGACCTGGAAATAAGAAGTACGTGCCTTTCACGTTTGACACATGTCAGTCCTCACAGGTTTTTTTTCTTCTTTTATTTCACACATTTCTTTCTTTAACAGAGTTATGTTGCTGCAGATGGATCCGTCTTCTAAAGAACATGCACATGCCAATCAGGAAGACATCTCTGCATGTTTCATTCAAACTAAGTCCTCTGGCCACATCTAAAGGCCAAGGTGTTTGGAACTGGAGAGGCAAGACTCAATGAAAGGTCAGAATATGTAAACCCTTCATGACTTTTCATAAGCATTGATGATGGTACCGTCCCTAGCAGAAGGAGAGGGAGGGCTTCTCGCTGTGTGGCCATGGAGACGTCTGACGTTGGGCTCATCAACAGACACTTGCATCCTTGGATAATTACTTAGTTATACACAATTTGCACATTGCTACACATCTACTAAACCTGTCACTTTAATAACATACTCCTAATTGGTTTGTTTGTTCATCATATTTAATTGTAAATTTTCACACTTTCTATTTTTAAATGATGTCTTTTACCATTGGACTGTTTATTGTCACACGCCAATCACCAAGCCAGATTCCTTGTAATAAAACCATTGTTCTGGGGCAATAAACAACATGAATGATTCAATTCAATTCGGTTTATTTTGTATAAACTGAATTGATGGTAAACAAAACATACTGTATTAACCATGTCATATTATGACATAGTTCCTCCATTTTAAGCTGCAACCTGCTATTGAGCTGCATTGGCGGAGTTGGTTCCTGCTGCGGTTCAAAATGCAACTGCTCCCCGTCTGGAAGCACCTTCAAGTGACTCGGGTTGGGTACCGAGAACCATACAACCGCTGCCACCCGGACCAAAACGCAACGCACATTTCGGTGCTTCCTTTCGGTGCCCGAGCCGATTGAAATTGAAAAAAACTATTATTTTGAACTTCTCTGTCAGCGGGTTACGATAGCCTATCATTGAACTTTGAAAGCGGAGGTGTGCACCGTGTGTGTCTGCGTGAGCCCGGAGCACATCACCGGTCAGGCTGAGCGCGATGGGGAGACCGTCCCCCTGAACACGTGGAGACCGATGATGACAAGAGCAGCCTGAACTCAGATTAGTACCGTAACGTTGATTGCAAGTCTTGCGTTCATAAAAATTGGCCCACAAATACTAAATTAGCCATTGTAAACATGTTTAAGCTACGCGCTACAAGCATGACAGTCTGATATCCATTTTTTGTTAGGGAATATGGCCAAAGAGGTTTTTAATGTCCTCGTTGTGCGTTAAAAAAAAGAAAAGTATCGGTTCAGGCACCGTTTAGGCACCGGTATCGTTTTAAAAGTAGCGGTTTAGCACCGGTATCGTAAAAAAAAAAAACCGATACCTATCCCTAGTGGTGACACGGCCTCGTCTGATCGTGAGGCTTTCCGGCTGGAAGGCGCTTTGAAGAAGATTTGTGCTCAAGAACGGTGAGAACAATATGAACGGGATGCGTCCATCGGGACGGTTCCCTCACGGGCTGCTAGTGAGGTGTTTATTAGGTCTTCACCCGGAGAAGCCCCGCATCTTATCGGATTGGGCTCGAGGCCTAAGAAGCTTGCAAAAGAGCTTCATTCAAACATGTAGGTTGACTCAGAAGTGTCAAAAACTGGATCTGTGCTAAATCCCTTTGAACTGTGCAGCTCTGGGTTTTTCTTGACTGTCGGATGTGATCAGGACTTCCTCTCGGCTCCTTTTATGTGAGCGTTGATGCTGTTCTTCATTTGACAGCTTTTCTGTCCATCACAGAGCGGAGAGGATCGTCTGGGAGGGGCAGGTTACACCGTACCCAGATAAAAGGGAACATTGTTTATTTTCACTTCCAAGGAACACTTTCCCAGAAAAATGAGAAGAAAAAAACACGACAAAAAGGGTGAAGAAGACATAAAGTGCCGTAAATATGTGTTCCCCTCCCCCGCATGCGGTTAGGAATTTAAATAAATTGTACTCAGTCAGTGTGTTTACATGATGGTATAATTCGAATCTTGCTTTAGTCGGACTATGCTATCTTTTGGGGGATCTGCTATTATCCCAATATACATGGCAGTGAGTAATTCGAATCATTGGCCGAAAGCATGTCATATCCGATACGATAGGTGGCGCTGTTTTCATTACAACTCGTGGTGATACAGCCATTTCCGCTTGACCTCTTCACCACCACCAACAACAACCAACAACAACAACATCAACATTTCGAGAAAGATGGCGAATAGAGAGCAAGGCGAAGCTACATCCCTCTACTATTCTTGCATGATGTTAATAGTGACAACTTATCGTCTCTTTCGACTTCCGGGTCACGACATGGGAGGGAGGGAGGAGGGCGGCGGGATCTCAAGCATGCGCAAAGACGCAAAGTCCAGTTCCTAATCCAATTCACCGTTACATGCCGCGATTGTCGAATTATCAACCGGATCGGATCGAGTTATCCAGGGGTGTTAATCGGATCGTAGTTGGACCGCACATAGTCCAACAAAGGTGTTTACATGAAACGGATAATTCGATTTCAGTCCGACTAAGCCAGTTATTCGAATGCATGTAAACACGGTCACTGTCCTTGAAATTAGGCTCTGTTTGAAACACCGTGTCTTCTTATTGATGTGGATAACACAATAACAATACAAATATTTGGCAGTCCCTCGGCGGCACATTAGTCGACACCCACCGAGAGCGGCTGATCTCGATGTCGTGCCGCGCAGCGGTCTGCAGTCAAATCGAGTCTTCTGTCACAGAGCGCTGTGACACAATCCCGGAGGCTTGTTTTGGTGTTACGCAACTTAATGCTATGTTGTGTCACAGCGGGGGGCGTCGTCATCAGGATTCACCCCCCCTGCAAAGCCTTTATGCTAATAGTAACTCCCATCTATGGTTCCTATTACGCCCCAAACTGTCTGAGGAGGGGGATTTGATTTATATATGACACGTGTTCCACATAATTTCACATTATGTGCACATTATGTTCTTTTGTGCTTTTATTTATTAACAGTGTTGAGGGGTTTAGCTGTGTTGGGAACTACAGTAGATATTAGTCGTGAATCGTGATCACGTCACCCAGGTTCTCCGGAACCTTCACTGGCTCCCCGTCCCGCAACGGATCCAATGCAAAATCCTTCTCCTCAGTCACAAAGCCCTCCATAACCAGGCCCCCTCCTACCTCACCGACCTGCTCCATCACCACACTCCATCCCGTCGGCTCCGCTCCTCTGATGCCAATCTCCCATCCACCCCACACAGGACCAAGCACCGGACATGCAGTGACAGAGCCGTCTCTATATCTGCCCCCTCCCTCTGGAACTCTCTCCCCAAACTCACCCGAGACTGCACCAACCTTTCCATTTTCAAATCACCAATCAAAACCCACCTGTTCAAAACTGCTTTTAATGTGTGATTGTGTGCTCTTTGTTCTAATTGTTTTTATTTAATATGTTCATGGTAATTTTAGTTACTTTTATTTGATATATTTTGTGATGTTTTAATTATGTGATCTATTCTAAAGTGTCTCTGAGTACCTTGAAAAGTACTATATAAATTAAATGCATTATTATTATTTTTAGTAATAGTCTGTTGAACCCAATGAAACCCAATGCATTATGTGCTAAAATAAATAAAAAATAAGCCATTTGATAATAGTTTTTATTTCTTAAATTTGTGTTGATGTGAGTATCTTTTTAGATGATTTTCACTGTGGCTGCACGTAGTGAACACACTGCTGCGGGTCAGAAGTAGCGCTGACGGGCGTCGGGCATCCGGTACAAATGTCCACATGCAGACACAAAGATGGGTGGCTAAGTTTCTATTGCCCCATTATTAGCTCAGCCATTACAGTATTTACTGTTGTTGTTTGTGACCATCATTGTTTACGGTTTAATTATAGAGCTGACACCGCTGTGGCCCGGGGGATGGCGGTGCTAAGCGTGAGACCTGTGATTTAGAAAAGCTGTTCTTGCACAGACCTTTCATTAGAATTATGTTGTTTGAAAATAGCCTGGGTCTCCATCTACTTCCTGTCAGCTACTGGTATCAGCACACACTGCTGCAACAAGACACTTCATTAAAACATTTTCAATGTTTACTTTACAGGTGTCAAATAGCCGGCTTGCTGGACATCTCTTAACACGCCCCCTCAGGGTGTATCGCCATTACCCGTCGACCCCTACTCGCTCTCCTCGTAACCCAAAGGGACCCTGGGAACACAACCGCGGACATTTTAACTCCAATCTTACTTTCTTTCTGCTTGTATCCTGGAAAGTGCCATTAGTCAATATTAGTCACATAGTCAAACATAAATTGTTAAAAATGCATTTGAATAATTAAATAAGGCAACATTATTTTTCTCCACATTTGGAATCGGGAGGCTTTCTGCAGTTTGGTTCTCAGCGGTGTGCGGCTCAGCTGTGTGGAGTGGGACTAACAACTCCAATAAACCTAAACAGGAAATGTAATGAGAAACGATTCATCATGCAATACAGGTCTGTCGTGCAATGCAATTTATTGACCACAGCAGTGTCGTATCTCATCCTTTTTCAGGAAACCTACTGCTTTCCATATAAGAATAATGATACCATGTTCTTTATATTTATGCAGAAGTGGCAGGTATGCTGGGAAATTAATGTATTCAGTGATGCACTGTTGTGGCGAGTGAGCTCACCGAACAAGCCTTTCTTAAGGTGGCATAGATATGTGTGGTATATTTAATTCATGGTTTAACCCTCACACACGTGTATAGCAATCCGTCAAAGGACAGCTCGATCACGATCGGGAGCTTTGCTCAGTTACATCACTGGATGCAGACGTTACGAGGCAATTCACAATATCATCAACGACAATAAACACCTGTATTAAGTTATAAGGTATAGAATAAAGAGGTTTTATTTCCACTTCTTATTTGTGATCTTGATAAATTAACGTGCAGGTGTTCCGGTTTTTTATCAATATATTTTTCCATTGCTTTAATCATTATTTTTAGATATTATCTTTTCTTCACATGTAGTATAACTTTTTCCAAATGATGACTGATGGATCATGGAGGTCTGGATCGTGGTCCATGACTACTACCAACTATTCATGTACTCTGTCATACTCATTGAATGTGTTGTAACTCTGTAATGATTCCTTCTGGTCACATGACATCTATTGTTCTCTCCATCATGGAGAGGGATCCTCCTCTCTTGCTCTCCTGAAGGTTTCCCCGTGAAAGTTTTATTTCTTCTATTTGAGGCAAATTTGTAATTTGTGATAATGGGCTATACAAAATAAACTGAATTGAATTGAATGACAAGTAAAGGACTTCAAAGAAGAAAAGAAAAGGAGTTCTGCGGCGCAAGATACGTGTGTAGGAGATACATTTAGCTGCGGCTGCAATTCTAATGGTCCCAGTAACAAAGAAAGTCCTTTTACAATGAGGCTCATTCATCTTTTCCGGAAGACATCTGTGAGTTTTCCAGAATTATTAAACTGTACGAGAGTAATTGGATAATGTTCTGACAAACATTAGCCAAACTTGGAGAACAGAAAATGTGAATTACCAAATTGATGAGCCAAACTGTCTCGTCTTTAGCGTCCATCACAATTTACAGGCGTCATGATCCAACTTTGACCAACTGTGGTAGGAATTTATTTTCTGGGAAGCAAGTCAGCAACGTATGATCTGTGCATTGCCGTGGTTTGGTAACTTGAAGGGCCTTCACACTTTGCATGCTGGGAAGAGGAGGCGGAGGCGCTGCTTGTCTCAAGGTAACATAACCTTGTAAATGTCCCAGACTCACATGATTAGTAGTCTGGAACAAGGACTACAGACGTTGTCTGCCTTGTCTCTCATGCGTGTTTATACATGATTCTGAATAAAGTTGGACATGTACTGTATAAATATGTATAAAAGCTTAGTGAATGCAACGTTACCTACTTGTTTTTGGTATGTCTGTGTCCACGCATACATGCTGTACTGATATATAATATATTATATCTGATTTGAGTTTGATCTTTTATTCATCAGATGGACCACAAGTACCCATTTTCCACATCACATGCTATACTTGTACAATGAGTGGCGAGTGGAATTCAGATTGTACATGTAGGAAGTGAGGGGATGATATTAATGTAATCTGAACTAATTTACATATCTGTTAACATTGGCATTTGGTTGAATTACATATTCTATGGTCTGCTTTTTAAAAATCTTTTTTGTTTATATATTATTCTTATGTGTTTTCTTATGTTTTTTTACGGCACCATCTTTTACTGTGTATTGTACTTTGTTCTTTTAACTGTTGAAATGTTTTGGCGCCCGACAATTTATTTGAATTGACTACAGTACTGAACTTACTCTGTGATAACTGTAGTATAAACAAACCTTACTTACTTACTTACTTAACTTTCAATCAGAACTAAGTGGTTATAAAACACCATCTCTATAATCTGCGCCCTGGTGTCCAGTCATGTTTCTGGCTGAGTGGCCCGCAGACCTGTTAATCAACACGAGTGAATTTAAACCGATCATTACAAACTGGTTTGCCGTCTCTTCTTTCTTTTTTCTTTTTTTAGCAATCTGACACCTGCATCGTGCTCTATGCTCCATAAGAGTAGTTAACATTATGGATATGGCTGTACTGTGTATGTATTGAATGTGTTTTTTCTCTCCATTCAAAGCTTCCATTGAGGTTTTTCAATGACGCTTTGAGAGTCGGTCAGAGCTGAGCCACAGAGATGCCCTCGCCGGATCAAAAAGGAATTTTTCTTCTTCTTCTAAAGATCTACTCTTAAGCGTTCAAATAATGCTCCATAAAAACTACCCTGAATGAACCGCGTTAAGGAAGTTGATGCTTCAGGGTTCTGTTCAACCTGACTAAGCAATGCTGGTGTGTAGGGCTGCAACTAACGATTATTTTGATAATCGATTAATCGGTTGATTATTCTATCGATTAATCGATTAATCGGATAAAAAAACTTTAATTTTCAACCCTTTATTCAAAACAGGGTCCGTACGGTCATGGAAAACCTGGAAAAGTCATGGAATTTTAAATGGCTATTAGCAGGCCTAGAAAAGTAAAATCCCAAAATATTTGGAAAAGTTATGCAAATTTGTTTTATTCAAATTTTAATTTACACGGTATATATACGGTATGCTTTGGAATTCTAATTGTTAGTTTAAATACTACATCTTCTCACTTTGTCACGTATAGACAGAGTTTTCACAAAATGTTTAATCATGGAAATTTGGTTTAAAGTCATGGAAAGGTCCTGGAGACCCACTGGTCACCATGGTGATGAACCTGTTCACTGGTCGTGTGGATGAACCTGTTCACTGGTCACCATGGTGATGAACCGTCACAAACAGACTGACAGCTTTCCTCTCCTGAGCAGTGGTCCCCATGTGGCCCCCTGAACAATACCAGAGACGCGTTCCGATTTATTATTGTTTTCACCTGGCCCGCTGCCGTTGAGATTGCAGTGAGACGCGGAAAAAATGTGAAGTGGTGCTCTTCGCAATAAAACATCTTTGATGGGACGTGTCGAGTCTCGGCCAATCAGCGTTCAGATGTCCACAGCGTTTGGGAAGTTAGGTTAGCTTGAATGTTAGTCCGCTACATCTGCTGCTGTCACGCTGCACGGTGTAGCGATACTAACAAAGTACCCGTACGTTAAAAACGATGTGATTTAGCATATTTTTAGTTTCGATACTTCATTAAAAGAGCGATCGGAGCGCACGCGCTGCTCCGCTCCGATAAATGTTGTCTGCACGCGCAGCGCTCACAGCGAGTCGTGGCTTATCTCCGTTGCCTTTCTCCATGGAAAAATATTTTCCGCTATCCGCCACGGAATAAATAACCACGTTGTCTACGTTATACTCTTGTGGAAATGCCACACACGTCGTGACATGTAGTGCCTTGGTGTCTGGGTTCATAACGTCACCCGGAGGCGCACTTAGCTCCGTGAATGTCTCCGACTACGTGAATGACTTCCGCTTCCAGCGCCACGTGAGCAGCAGCAGCCAATTAGATTCATCAACAGAGGAGCAGCTCAGCGCTGATTGGCTCTCACAACGCAGCGTTCAGTCTCTCCTCTCCCCCTCGCTCCGCTCTGGTTTCTCCTGCGCCGCTCTGCGCTCAACTCAACTTTGTTTATACTCCGTGACTTATTGAGCGCCGTAATAATCGCGCGACACAACGAATCGATTATGAAATTCGTTGCCAACTATTTTAATAATCGATTTTTATCGATTTTATCGATTCGTTGTTGCAGACCTACTGGTGTGACCCTCACCCCTCTTGCCGTGTCGGACGAAGCGATGTAGTGCTGCACTCTGCTCCCCCGGAGCTAAGCTGAAATAAACCGGAAATTCTAGTTTAAAACGTTTGTATTGTACGAATCAGATGTGGACTAGATTTATCCCCTTGGTCACACACCTGCTGATGCGCCCCACCCAACCCCCCCCTCTCTACCTCCTTCTGTCTCATGTAGTGTGGAGGTCTGGATCGTGGTCCACGCTTACGACGAACTATTCATCGAGTTCTGGCATACTCATTAAATCTGTTTATGTAACTCTGAAATGATTCCTTCTGGTCACATGACATGTATTGCTTCTGTCCATCCTGGATAGGGATCCTCCTCTTTTGATCTCCTCAAGGTTTCTTCCGTTTTTTCCCATGAAAGTCATTTTTTTACTATTTCTTGGGAGTTTTCCCTTATCCGATGTGAGGTCAAAGGTCAGGGATGTCGTATGTGTCCAGATTGTTAAACCCTCCGAGGCTAACTCGTAATTTGTGATATTGGGCTTGTATATAACAAACTGAATTGAATCGAACACCTTGATCTAAACGTCTCCTTATCTCCGTTGCTGTTCCCTCAGCTCGCATCACGCCTAGTGACCAGTCGCTATCCTCTTACGGTCCTCCGTGTTCTCCGGGAGCACCGTGGCGCCTCCCTCGACGCCGCCCGCGCGGTTGATGGAGCTGACGAATTACAAAAAAAAGAACCGCAGCAGAAAAGAGCGCGGGTGAGGCCTGTGATGAAAACCCAGTGACAGCAGCTTTAATCACAAGAGTGCAGGCATTTGTTCTGTCAGCAGAATAGAAAAGCGTCACAGGGGAAGTGTGCAGTGTGCATTCGGAAGAAGAAAAAAAGAGGTTGATATGAGCGCTCTTGCCTCTGAGGACGGCGGTGTGAATGCACGTGTGGATTAACCCTCCTGTTACCTTTCGGGTCAATTTGACCCCATTCAATGTTTAACGTCGGTGTTCTTTGGGGTCAATTTGACCCCAGGCTATTTTTCACTGTCAAACATATAAGAAATATCAACTTTTTTATATATTTAAAGGGCTATTTAGGTAGTCAACAAACAAACATAAAGTACCTCACACTTAAACTTGGGAAACAATATTAAGACTAATAATTTTCTGGAGGTTTTAATTGCTGGGGTCAAATTGACCCCGAGGGTAAAATATGTTAGTAAATGTGAAGGTAACAGGAGGGTTAAGGGGAGAAACGCTGCAAAGAATGGCAGACACACACACATGCAGCACCTCGCGACGTGTGAGGATGAGTCTTGTCATTGTCTCAGGAGATGAACCCACACGGGGGGAGTCCTATCTCTCCTCCTCACCTCCCTCCACATCCTCCCATCCTTCTCCTCTCGCTTGTAGTGATTTTGGCACAAGTGGCGGCAATCATTCACACCCATGGAAGATGCAGATGGATGCAGGCTGACCTCTTGGGCTTCCTGGCTCTCTCTCACGCACACACAGAGACACACCGGGGAGAGGAAGAGGAGCAGAACCTTGTCTTGTGGAGTAATATATCTCCGCAGGGTTTTAAATCATGGCGGTTGGCTTTGATTCAGCGGTAAGGATAAGTTAAGTGTGAGGTTAAAGCCATTTATCTGTTTGCTGATGTATATTGGCTTTAAAGAATGATGGAGTATGACATATGTTTCCGGATGTACTTTAGTCGCCATTTGTAATGTAGGAATTTTACTAAATGATGACATAATACATGTTGGCTGCTAACTGAGGTTAAAGATGAGCTCATGCCATTGCTATAATGGATGCATTTTAAATGAATGTACTTTTCATACACATGGTCATTTAAAATCCACTTGATCAACAGTGGGGGAATTTTTTTAGGCAGATAAGCTGAAACTGTTGAACATTACTGTTTTATAGTGATTTGACAAACTGAGAGACATGTCAACGACGATATTTCAACGACGATATTTCAATGACGATATTTCAATGACGATATTTCAATGATGATATTTCGACGACGATATTTCGACGCCGATATTTCAACGACGATATGTCAACGACGATATTTCAACGACGATATTTCAACGACGATATGTCAATGACGATATTTCAACGACGATATTTCAATGACGATATTTCAATGACGATATTTCAACGACGATATTTCGACGACGATATTTCGATGATATGTCGATGAGGATATTTCAATGACGATATTTCAGCGACGATATTTCAACGACGATATTTCAACGCCGATATTTCAATGCCGATATTTCAATGACGATATGTCAATGACGATATGTCAACGACGATATTTCAATGACGATATTTCAATGACGATATTTCAATGACGATATGTCAACAACGACATGTAAATGATGATATGTCAACAACGACATGTAAATGATGATATGTGTCACAAATGGAACACAAAGTACAGCTCAGGTTGATGGGAATGACATAACAATACAAAGGTATTTGGTCATAAACCAAAGTATTGTGTCCATTTAAAGGATATTATTGATAAGAGCTGTGTATTAGCCACGCTTTTAGCCAAAGCGACCGACAATCATGATATATCATACACCGTAGACGTGGCTATGAGAAATAATACAAATTTAAGCCACTTGCGCTTTCACGTCTTACAACCCAACGCTGCCGCCTGCTCTGGTCCAAAGACGGACTGACCTACACCAGCGTCCCTGTAGCTCAGATCTAAAACTGATGAGCACGGGCAACACATGTAACCTCGGGCGTAAATTCACCATCGAGGCCGGTGTGTTGCATTGTCAGATGTTTTACTCCGGGGCGAGGTGGAAAGGTGGTAACATACGTTAATTTATTTACACAAGTCACTGGTTTTTAGAGGTCAAAGTCTTTACAGCGCATGGTGACTCATGGGCTCACTTCTTTCATTCTTTCCAGCCCACCTCTGCCAGACACACAGTTTAGAAAGGAGCTGACTTAATCCATCGCTGTGGATTATTCTCACTAATGGTTTTAGACCTTCTGCAGTGGCAGCAACCGAGCGCATTGCGGGGACTCCATGTTTTATATTCATGAGATGAGCAAAAAGAAAAAGACCCTCCCCACACACATACAGGACTGTCTCAGAAAATTAGAATATTGTGATAAAGTTCTTTATTTTCTGTAATGCAATTAAAAAAACAAAAATGTCATGCATTCTGGATTCATTACAAATCAACTGAAATATTGCAAGCCTTTTATTCTTTTAATATTGCTGATTATGGCTTACAGCTTAAGAAAACTCTAAAATCCTATCTCATAAAATTTGAATATTTCCTCAGACCAAGTAAAAAAAAGATTTATAACAGCAAAACAAAATCAAACATTTGAAAATGTGTTTCCAGGTGTTTCGAGTTAATTAGACGATTTAAGTGATTTGTTTAATACCCTACTAGTATACTTTTTCATGATATTCTAATATTTAGAGATAGGATATTTGAGTTTTCTTAAGCTGTAAGCCATAATCAGCAATATTAAAAGAATAAAAGGCTTGCAATATTTCAGTTGATTTGTAATGAATACAGAATGCATGACATTTTTGTTTTTTTAATTGCATTACAGAAAATAAAGAACTTTATCACAATATTCTAATTTTCTGAGACAGTCCTGTATACACACACACCATTCATGCTTCAAGGAGTTGCCATAGAACATGGAGCTATCAGCATAGGGTTGAGGGTGCAGATAAATGAACCCGTAGATCAGTGAAGAGCTGTCAAATGTTGTGTATAAGAAGTAGGAGTGAGTATCTGAAGCCATAGCTCGGGGGCTTGTTTCATTACTTGTGTATGTCCCTAAACTAAAGTTGTTTTTTAAAATAATGGCTTAATTACTCTTGAAACCAGTGGCGTGCAGTCAGGTTGGTGGCTGGCGAGTCTTTCAGAGTCAGATTTACAAATATATGAACCCAATACAGTAGCTTAAATTAACTTTCAATTGGCAGCTTGCACATTGACAACTTGTTGTTTTTTCATAATTCACATCAGCTTTCTTTACACATACATTTATATGGTACATATTTGATTCCACCAATTTGTAGCAGCTCAGGGAAAGAGCGCATTTCCCTCCTCTGTGTGCTTTTAATTTGCAAATGAAGTCCATTCGTCTCTCCCTCTGGACAAAAATGGCGCTGCTTGGCCTCACATGCCTCCCCTGACCACACATCCCTGGTTGAAACTCATTTTAATGACTCAAATCTTCTGTAGGCCTTGGCTGCCTCGGGTTGTTTGCATGGTTAAGAGGGGAATATTTAAATGGGGCTGTAGTCATTAATTCTCATGTAATTTGGGTGCTAAAAAACTAAAATATTCTGCCTCAAAATGTTGTTCTGACGATAACACTGTCATACAGCTGTGTTTGTAATTATATACCCAAGTTGTATGCACAGAGTGTTGTTAACTTAATGGATAAACGTCTCAATAAAGTTGGGTGGAAAAGAAAGGAGAGAGACCACAGCAACATTGTAGCTATATGTATATATATATGTATAAATATTAGGGCTGTCAGCGTTAACGCGTTAATCTATGCGATTAATTTGGCCGCGTTAACGCACAAAAATATTTTAACGCAATTAACGCAAGTTTTTTTTTTTTTTAAACCGCGGCAGTACGGTTTGACACTGTTTCCGTTTTTAAAACAATCATTTCTCCGCGAAAATAAGGAGCATAAATGAGTTTAACTCGTGGATGAATCAGTCGGGCTTCCTCCTGCTCCTCCTTCCTCCCGTCTCCCCCTCTGATACACAGAGGAACAAAGGGGCGACGTGTCGGGTGACGCGGCGCGGAAAGAACGCGACACACGAAACCTTCAACGTGATTGGTCAATCCGTTTGTCTGTCAACATTTCGGGGGAAAAAAACCCAATGAACACTCAGTAAATCACAAAGGACCTCCCACCTCACAGGTAAGGCTCATTTAGCAGCCTGTCAGTCAGAGAACCAGAGGACACGGCGCGAGGGCAATGAGGCTCATTTCAGAGCTGAGATTGTTCTGGAATGTTTGATGTATAACACGTGGGGGTGTGTCACATGCAAAAGACTTTAAACGGTGAATTTAATTTATTTTGTAAAATGTATAAAATGTATAAAATGCCCCCAGCCTCCAGAGGGTTAACGTGACATATGTGAATGTCAGTCAGTTACCAAGGCCACTGGTTCTGCTGCTGTTCAATGTTAAAGATGACAGGACCAATGGGGTCTCAATATACTTCTTTTTTTTTACTAATCTGATGTTTCACTGAAGAAACAATTTATCATCCACGATATTAAATACCTCGCTGGCACTTTATATGTAGGAGCTTCTTTGAAAACACAGCTCTGTGTAAAGTTTTGTGTTTAGAAAGAAGAGAAACACTTTTAACCCTTGTGTTGCCTTCGGGTCATTTTGACCCGATTAAATATTTAACCCTCCCCCCGCCTTTGGGTCATTTTGACCCGATTCAATGTTTCACCCTCCTGTTACCTTTATATTTACTCACATATTTTACCCTTTGGGTTCAATTTGACGCCAGCAATTAAAACCTCCAGAAAATTATTAGAATTAATATTGTTTTCCAAGTTTAAGTGTGAGGCACTTAATGTTTGTTTGTTGACTACCGAAAGAACACCGACATTAAACATTGAATGGGGTCAAATTAACCCGAAGGCGGCATGAGGGTGTAATATTGATTCGGGTCAAAATGACCCGAAGGCAACACAAGGGTTAAACGGTGAATTTAATTTTTTGTAAAATGTATAAAATGCCCCCAGCCTCCAGAGGGTTAACGTGACATATTTTAATGTCAGTCAGTTATCAAGGCCACTGGTTCTGCTGTTCAATGTTAAAGATGACAGGACCAATGGGGTCTCAATATATTTTTTTTTACTAATCTGATGTTTCACTGAAGAAACAATTTATCATCCACGATATTAAATACCTCGCTGGCACTGTATATGTAGGAGCCTCTTTGAAAACACAGCTCTGTGTGAAGTTTTGTCTTTAAAAAGAATGAACTTTTAACTTTTAATTGCGATTAATCGCAATTAATCGCGATTAATTAATCGCAATTTCTAAATGTGCGATTAATTAGTTAATTTTTTTAAATCGATTGACAGCCCTAATAAATATACATATATACAAATATATATATATATATTTTCAACAGGATTCAACAAGCAGGTTTTAATGCAACATACAATCACTTGGTATAAAGTAAACGCTTGGTTAAATAGAAATAGCAGTCACTTTTTGTAAAGGTGTGTGTGTGTGTGTGTGTGTGTGCGCCGAGTATGTGCAGGTTGATGAGATCATAGAGTGCAGTGCTATGGAAAACAAAAGGATTTCACTGCAGCAAATGTCATGTGTGTGAGATCAGTAAGACGGCCAACCAGCAGAGAGCCGAGTGTGTGTGACCGTGAAATGGTGTGTGCGTGTGTGTGTGTTGCTGACAAGGAAAGGGTATTCATCACGAAACACCAGGACTGCTTCCTACTTACCACACAGAGTAATTTAGCCTGGAGCAGCTCACCAAGATTATATATAACACACACCGGCGCGCGGCTATTCACATCCACGCGTCACAGTTTCACATACACACACTCAAAAAAGTGGGACTGAGCTCAATTAATATTTACTCAATAAATACTAGTAACCTTTACATAAAAAATATGTGTGTGTGGAGTTTGGCATATTATTATGTTGATTTAATACAATTTGAATTATTTATCAATTGCATTTTACTCATTTTTGTTTGAATAATATCAGCTCAAAATCATTGAGTAGAATTTAATCATATTTTATGAGTAAAGTCAACAATGTCGAAAAATTAATAAATTCTACTCAATGGAAACTCTTTTTTTTTTTGACGTACACACCCAAGGAATTTGCGCCACACCTGACTTTCCAGTACATAAAGCTGGATTTATTCTGAGCAAACTAGGTTACCGGTAACTTACTCTGAACGGCAAACCTGCTCCGGTTGAGGGTAGCTTTCAGGATTGATTAAATAAAATTATATTCAAAACTCGGTGAAATTACAGACATTATCTGTAAATTAACAACCCAACTGTTAATTTAAGTATTATGCTAATAATACAAAATTAAAAATGTTGCCCATTTTTGTAAAGAAAAATGACTTATTAATACAGTCATTTTTACAGTTTTCTTAAATGACATACAAATTCACTTTTTTCATTACAATAAACATATTGCAGTTTTTTTAAGAGTACAAAGTAGAAGAAATAATGATAAGTTTTGATACTTGTTCTTTAGAGGAGCATTATAGGGCGACCGTGAGTATTTGCTGTTGTGTCCAGTGTCCAATATTTGTAATCAGAACTGATAATGAATGAATTAAAATAAATTCTGAAACACTAACATCTTTTTAAACACACACATGCATACACACATACACACACACACAAACACACTACTCCCCAACTGACCTTAACCTCCTATTTGTCTTACATATTATATTTACCTAAATATAATACATTGAGGTCATGGGGTGAAATCGCCTCCAAAATCTTGACGAGGAAAATCCTTAAAACCAGTCTTTTAGTAAATTTTCCCACCAACTCAGATATGTGGATCATCTTCAGATTTAAAGAGGGACATCTGAATATGAATACCCTAAAGTTTGGGACTGATAGCTGCAAGTTAAAAAGGTCCAAAGGGTCAAATTGGGCCTTATTCTCTTATAATCGCATATTTTTGGAAGTGCAAAATTGTCATAATCTCCTGAATATTAGTCCTGGATATCCAAGATTGAACACAAACACTCAAGACAGGGCCTACAATGAGGTGATGGGGATTTCCCCAAAACACCCACAATAGTTAATTGGCTGTCTGAAATCCAGGACTTGAAGAGGTGTGGCTTTGTAAATCTGAGACCCTGTTAAGAGTTTGGGCTGATTTTAGCTTCTTTTTTCTCAACATGTCAGAGCTTACCTTTCTTTTCCAGGTTGTAACTATCTCCCCCAAATGGGCTGCCGGCTGGCAAGATAGAGCACTTAGTATCCTGGTAGTGGTTTTAAAACCGAGAAGACAAAAAAAACTCCTTTGAAGGTTCACAAGTCCTCAAATGTTTGTAATATATGACAAATCTCAGTTATGATGTTCTACCAGTCTGTTGGACCAGTGTGACTTCTCCTCTACTCTGCTGGGGGAGCAGCATTTGTACTGGGAAAACCAACCGACTCACTAAACTGGTGTGAAGGCCGGCTCCATCATTGGCAAAGAGGACTATCCGGAACAGGTGGAGAGGAGGACATGAAGAAATGTTTGTCCATATTGGAGAACGGGACCACTCTCCACCACCTACTGCAGGGACAGCGGAGCACGTTCTCCAACAGACTGCTTTAGCTCTGCTTCACAAGGACAAACAGGAGAACATTCCTGATACAGGAGAACATTCTTGATAGAGACTTCCAGATACAGGAGAACCTTCCTGGCAACTATTAGACTTTACAATAAATCACCTCTGGCCAGATCCTCCTCAAATTGAACAACATCAATGAACATTGCACCACTTTCACTTTATATACACTTAGATACACTGTATTTACTTTCATTTTTTTATTATTTTTTATTTCCTTTATTATTTAACTTCTTAAATGTAATATATCCTGTCCTACTATTTTATTGTATTATTCTAAGAATCTAGTTACTAGAGAAGTAAACAGCACAGACAGAGACAGACAGACAGCCCGTCCAACAGAGAGAGAGAGAGAGAGTTCAAAGGAGAGGCCAGGTGTCAGTGATCAGACTGATCACAGCAATCAACACAAAAAAAGCAGATTGAACTGTTGAACCCGGTTTCGCGCCTCTTCTCCGCAGTTTGAGCAGCGCGCTGCTCTCCGGCTTCAGTGACTCACGAAACACCACAGAGGGAACGACAGCCTCCTGACACGACAGCTCTTCTTGAGGTAAGAATGCCAACTTAATTTAATTTCAGAGAGTAACGTTGTATTGAACGGGCAATGTTAGTGACACTGAGGTTTCTACTCGGCTCTCTGGTGAGGCTAGCCTCGTGTGAGCTAGCCTCGTGTGAGCTAGCGGGTAGTGTAAAGTATTCTCAAAACTGGGGCACTACGCAGATGGTGGAGAAACAGGCTTCCGGACACGCATGGATTAAGTTATCAACATTTAATGGCAAGAAAAGTGAATCAAACATTCAACGCTCTCCCCCGTGTCAAGGCTGCAGGCTCGCACAATCCGAAGCACAACCTTCCGCCGGGGCCGGCACAATCCGAGCACAACCCTCCTTCGGGCTTACCTGAGAAAGAGGCCGGTCTCTACAAAAACACGCCGTCTTATACTCTTCCTGTTTCCGGTCAAACCTCACTTCCGGTATTTTCACAATAAGAGTCCCGTCAATTAAAGTCACCTTCACAATAAAAGTATCTTGCTATTGTAAGTCCGTCACGGAATTCAACGCGCCGTCAATCTATAATACTAACATACAGTCACTCTCATGAACATACATTAATTCTTGCCATTTACATTTGCATAGAGTAAACATTACCCCTATGCTTCATAATACATTTAATAACAATATCAATATTCTTCTTAATATTTTCTATTATAATATCTTTCTATATGTATTAATTTAAACATAAGACTTCTGCAGATGTTATCAAAATAAACTATTACAACTTAACAATTCATGCATGTTGTTATGGAATGTGTTATTGTTTAATAATTTACAATATTGTTTGGTAAACGTCTGTGGATTATTATTTAATGGATTACTGTAACTGGTAAAATGAATCTTTCTGTGTGACAGAAACAGATCACTTGCAGCAAGGGATCCCCCCCATGGAGAGGCCCCATTCATGGTGGCGGTGGGGGGGGAAAGGAAGTTCACACCTGGCTCGGAGACTGCGCTGCAGACTGAGAGGCATCCTGAGGACCCCTGCGATGCCATTCAGAGCAGAGGTCAGAACGACTCAGAGGAAGAGGGACGGATGACTTCAAGTGGACACGCTTTCAACACCGACGGACAGACGGCTCAGCCAATGAGTGGATTAGGACTAATGTTTTACCAAGACAATGTATCCAATGAGAAGTGGATATCTCCTCTGGGGCCGGGACGCCCGGGAGATACAAAATGAACTTTCGGATGATGTTGAGGCACTTCTTTTAGGTGGAGCGAGAGACAGTTAACTACAATTGGTTTAGCCAGGAGTGGTCTGTGGATTGTGAAGCCTTAGTCCCCTCGCCGAGAATTTATACTCTGTATCTGAACAGTTATTAGTTATTATCAACGATTGATAATACTTTTTATTAAATACATTTTATTAGAACTTTTCGACTCCGGACATTTTCTTCGGTTCAGCACCAGGGGATTTCTGAATACTTAACAGTAGCTACTTTTGAATTCGAGGCATGGTGTTCTGCATTTCTGTGTCGCCTTTGCGTCAAGAGTAAGTGGGGCGTCAAAAAGAGATTAACTTAGCTATCTGATGGTTAAGTGTTTTCACGTTTCTTTAACATCGTCGATGTAACGTAGGTTGTCGGTTTCTGTGTTGAACGAGCTAACATTAGCTTACTTTACATATGTTAGCTGAGGTAATGTTTAGCTAACGCTCGTGTTATAGGTTCATTAGTGGCAGGTGGGTTAAGACACCTGAGGGGTCACGTGCGACACACTTCATCTAATAACGACCATTTTATTGAAGTGCTTTGAAACTGGTTCCAAGCAGACGTATGACCGACTCACATATACCGCGCGCGGTCAGTCCGGACAGTCACGTGACCAGACACGTTATTGTACAGGTCTGTTCACGTTGACGCGGGACTCTGTTCACGTGCCGCTCTTATCTTGATGCTGTTGACGTGGTCGGGACTCTGTTCACGTGTCTGTTGTTAACATGGCGCTTAAAACTGCGCTGGGGGGGACATGACAGCTCACAGCTCCTCAGAAGCACCGTGAGCTGTCCAGTGAGGGGATGGTTTCATGATCAAATCTTCATTTATTGTCCACATTATCAGATGAGGACGTCACCAAAGGGAGTGTCCTTTGAGTCAATGTTTACATTTATGTACAGATAATTAAGAACAATTAGTTAATTGTAAAATGCTAATTATTTTCTCCTGCCACCTTTCAGACATTATAATCCAACTTGGATGGAAAAACTTCGTGACCTTAATGACACCCAGCAACACGGTGACATTATAATCCATTTAAATGCCAGAAGCAAGCAATTATTTGTTTTTAAGATGTTTTTTTCTTTATTTGTGTTCGAGCTAGAGAGACACACAAAGCCACAGGGGAGGATCTGCAGCAAAGGCCCACCGGAAATCAAACCTTGGCCGCCATGATGACGACAACATGGGCCACTTGAGTGTGAATCTAGCCTTTTCATTTTTATTTACAACATTAGCATTGAAAAGAGCAAAAGTTGATGCTTGAAATGATTTTGTTTTTACTGAAGAGGATGTATGTCCTCCCCTTGTCCTTTATCTCCTTACTCTTTCTTTTTAGGTGTGATTACGACTACCAGCATGGACCTCAACACCTTCTTTGCTGCTCCACTAGTGTGACCCATGATCGGATACAAGTTGTTTTAAGTTCAGTGTCTTAATTTAACAACAGAATACATTTTTATTGTTCGAACCACCTAGTCATGTTGTAAATGCTATTTAAAGTTATATTATTGTTAATCTTTTCTGTTTTGTCTTTTTTCTGGCTGTAGAGAGAATCATGTCAGCCCACAGACAACCGGTTGACCTGTGAGTCTTCAAGCAGTAATGATGACTACTCCTGCCTTAAGTTCCAGTTTCCTGAACATCATGTCGGCATGAGATTCTGTCCCCACCTGTCTTCAGTCTGGACCCAATGAGTTTTTTTTTTTACAGTGCGTTTACAGTCACATGTTTTTCGAGGCTTTGTCTGAGTTTCAGTGCTGCAGTTATTTACCATTCAGGGTTGTTCAGAAACATCCAATTTGTCATTCTCATTTGAAGGGCTTGCTGCTGTGATTCTTTTGTGTACACCAGGATTTCTTTGTATTTTGGCATTTTACACAAATGTTTTTGAAAGATGGTCAACAAAGTTGCACAAATAAATGTTTAACTGCTGTTGTCCTAAATGTGGTAATTTGTTAACTGTTCCTCAGTACATTCTTGCAAAAAGAAGGCATGATATTAAGTAGATTCTACATTTAAACAAAATAACAAAGTGACAATCAATAACATTACATAGATTTTAAGTCATGTGGTACCAATTATAAGTTGATTTGCAAAATGTATTTATGTAAAGATAAATAACAATTTCAGTTTAAATGTGTTGAATTAAGTAACATTCTTCCAAGTTGAGTTGTTGTAACTTATTTTATTTATTGAATCCAAATCAGTATTATCCAGATATTTAGTAAATGGAAATCAATTTCATCCACATAATTAGTAAATCTAAATTACTTTTTCACAGCTATTTGGTTTATCTAAATTACTTTCTTTTGAATACCTAGTAAATATTTATCATTTCCCCTGTATAATTGATTTGGATATACTCAACATTTGCCATATTATTAGTAAATCCAAAATATTTGTATTTAATATTTTGTTTAAATTTGCTTAATTAAATCAATAGTTTTTAATCAAAGATGAAGTATTAAATTCTATTCAATTATATTAATTGTCATTTGTTGCCTTAATTTTATTGAGTAGACAATGGTCAAACTTTTCTGAGTGCACACGTGCTCTTGCACACGTCATACGTGTGTCCACCATCCTGGGGGCCGTGAAAGGGGGAGGAGTGCTGTTGCACTGGTTTCCACTCGGCCTGCAGGAGAAGAGATGGCCGGCGGCTATGAAGGAGTCTGTCAGCCCGCCAATAAAGAAACGTACAATTGTAGTTTATACAGCCGCAGTTTAACCGTAACAAACATTCTCCGCCGTGCACTAATTGATTTAGGTTATTTGTGTGTGGCCTGCAGGGGTAAGCAGGTTCAGTGTGGTGCACTGTGGGTACATTTGGAAGGCACAGATCAATATGATCATTATTATTGAGGAGAATATATATCTAGGATTACGACATTACCCATCTTCAGTGACCCTATATACAGTATCAGCTAAAGAGTTTATAGAAGTAGTCCGAGGCGGTACACAGGGAGGTGCATGTTAACCAGTGAAAAGGAGATGAAGCGCGTTGTGTTCCCCTCCTGAAGGGGTTTCCTCGGGCGTAAACGAGGGCCACTTGTTTCGATGATTTAAAACAGAGTGCTTATGCATCTTTTTTGGAGAGCTTAATGATATCTGGGCTTTTTCCACTGCTTACTCTGAAGGAAGATGTTCCCTTTGCAACGTACAAGCTCGACAAGCAGAACGCACCTGCACCGCAGCTGCAGCGTTAAAGTTCGACCGCAGCGCTTTTGAAGAATTCCCAAATCAAATAAACGCGGCGCCGATGAGGTCCGTGCTCATTTGAAATCTTGTAACGGAGCGGCGTCGAGGGAGGGGCTGTCTTTTCTCGTATCATTACCGCCTAAGGAACTTTGTTTGGGAGTCCAACGCTTTCAACAACTCAAAACTGAGGGAATTTAAATTGCTACTAAAAAGTGGGAGATGCAGTTAAGAGCTCAGGCAAAAGTTTGTCAAACTGCGATTGCCAGAGTCTAGTGTGACACTTTCATACTCACGATTTGTTAAATGCCAATATTATATCAGTCGAATCGGTAGACGGCCATGATATTTTCTGAGCACATTAATTTTCTGAGCACATTAATTTTCCCAAGGGAATGAAACATGTTGATGTTATTTATTTATTTATTTAGTACCATTCTCCGTAAGACTCTAAAGCTACGCTGTGTACATGTTTATATATATACTGTATATATATATATATTTAGTACATATATATAAATATAAATTTATATATATATATATAAATATATACTTATGAATATAAATATAAATATATCTATATATATATATATATTTATATTATATATTTATATATACTGTATATATACTGTCAATTCTTTCCTACATTTTTCTTGGTGAATCGTAGTGTAACATTGCCGCTCTAGACCGATAATATTTTGTCTTTGAGACTTTTATTGCAAAATAAACAAACAGCTCCTTGACAACATTACAACATGATAAATGGTAAAAACGAAAAATAAAGTGCTTCTCTGTGTACAACTATGTTTTTGTGGTTGTACTATCGGCGTAAAGATTCCCTGCAGGGCAGCTTTATTCATTGCCTGTATTGATAACATATTCAACTTGCACTGTGGGAATTCCTAAATAGGATAAACTAAAAGCCAAAACAAAATGCTTTCCCCCCCAGCTGTCTTGTTGAAATAATAATTTGTGTGGTTCAGCTTTGGGGCTTTGGGCTGAATGGGAGGGTCTTTGTGAAAGAATAATGCTGCATTCACATCGCGGGAACAGCTGAGTGAGTGAGTTAATAGAAGGAGGCAAAACCTTGGACGTAAATCCACGTTTCAAATGTTTCGAATCCTCCCCGGTGACAGATTAAGACGTCCTCGGTGAGCACCGGGGGCTCGACATGTCAGTGTGTCCTTGCATATGGCAGTTTATTATGATCAGCTGTCCATCATGTGATGGAGGTTGATGGAGGTTGAAGGACATCATGCATGGACAGTTTGGACGACTTAGACCACCTGTCTCTCACACACACACACACACACACACACACACACACACACACACACACACACACACACACACACACACACTACACACACACACACTGGTCGTCTTTCTCTTTTAGGGGGATGTAAACTATATAAATACAATTTGTATCCCAGGCTTTTGCTCTTTTTAACCATTTATATTACTTCTACCGGACCGCTTGTGACATTACTACAACTTTAGTTTGATTTATTAATAAAGTGAGAAATGGAAGTTTACTGGTCCAAAATGTGTTGTTTTTTTAGAAACAGTTTTATTTGGGTTCTCTCCGGGTTAAAGGAATGGTTTGACTTTCTTTTTTTTGTATACGTATCTGCAGAGACATTTGAAAGTATCAATTTCTATTTCATCAGGTGTTATGCACCATGCTTTTCTTTCTTTTTGGGGGGGGGGAAATTCCAATAGTTTGCCGGCCACCTTCCCCCGGCTATAAGATTCCTGTAAATTTTTGCTCCCAGCCGTACAGATAAGACTTGAAAAGCTACCACTTGCAGATTACACAAAATGCAAAATGATGTCTGAGAAAGGCGAACTGTTTCCAGTCTTCATGCTAAACTAAACTAACAGTCATATACATTTATACAAATATTTTTCTCATGCAACTCTTTTTCCCTGAATGTCAAACGGTTCCTTTAAATACCACCAGCAGTTTTAATCCGGCAAAATGTAACCACATGGATGCAATAATCAGTTTTCTCTCTTTCACTTTACAGTAAAATCATGTAATTGTTGATGCCAAAACTTTTTCTTTTCTTTTCTTTTATTATTAGGGTCAAATTACTTTATGTGTCTGTTTTTTACCACTTTTGGTGACAGAAGCCCAATGTTCTATCCATTACTTGGAGCTGTCTATTTGGCCTTTCTGCTTGTTTGCTGAAGGTCATTTTGTGCATTATAGTAGTTTAGCCACTTGTTTGAGGTGGCGGGGATCAGCCAATCAGCGCTCTTGATATTGGTTTTGTATGTTCTGGCACCGTGGACAAAAACTCCCAAACAACCACAGTTACAGTCAAGTCTTTATTTCAATCATTGCTAGAAGATTACAGGTTATTGCAGCAACCAATTTATCACATATCAGCATGACCACAGTGCAAATCCTGATTTTCTTTTTTTTCTTCACTTACAGTAGCTGCTCCCCAATCATCCCACTAGAGAGTACAGACGGTTGGGAATCACCAATAAACCAATATACTATGAAACACAAAACTAAAATGTGTGGTGTGAGCTGTGATGACACAATGATGAGGCAATCTGAGGTCAAATATATCACAGTACAGCACACAAAAGGGTTTATTTGGGGGCCACCACAGCCTTCTAGTTCCCACTAAAGGCACCAAATAAAAGGCTCACTTTTTCTTTTCTTTTCTTTTTAAATGTTGCCAGCACGTGTGTCCTTGGTGACCCCAGAATCGATAATAATTAAGGATAAATGTGACTCATCGTAGTCATCGAACACTGAAGGTTTGATCAGTACTCACCCTTCAACTTATGAACTTCAGTGTTTGACTCGGGTGACTTGTTGCACATATGTGCATCGGGGGTAGACCGGATGAGAAGAGGAGAGACACTGGCTGGAGTCGACCGTCTGTCATGGAAGTAGAAATGGATGTTCCCTCGTGAAGCATCCTGTGAGTCAGACGCTTTCTCAGGGTTGGTATCCTCTCTGTCTTTCCTTGTCGCTTTCTATTTCCTTCATTTTGCCCCTGCCCCACACACACACACACACACACACACAGCCCTCCCCTCCCTCCAGCTCGCCGGCCCCGGTGCTAAGGCTTTTTATTGTCTCGGTCTTGCGCAATCACCCTCCGTCCTTAACTCTTTCCGCCCGTTTACCGTCTGACTGTGGGAATCAATAATGTGCCTTCTCCAGACCTCAGACATTTAATTTGACATTTGATCCAATCGTGGGTTATTTATGTGGAAGAGATACAAATTACCCCCCCACTCCCCACTCCCCACCCCTCCACCCTCCTTTACTCTACGCCTCCTCCATACACCATGTAATGCCCACAGGAGCCCATTTAGAGCGATTGGTGACGCTACAGAGTCGCTGGATCGAGATCCTCGTTCAGTTTGCGTGACTAATATCTCGCATGACTAGCCACATGCATCCCGCTATATAGGCGAGGCGAGGCGATTGGCAATTTGGATGGGGCCTCACACAGTTCTGGTGTCTCTATTAGTTAACATTAAGTCACCACCATTTTGTAATCTGGATGACTCGCCCGGGGTTACGATTGTGTCAGCGTGTGCGTGCCTCGGTCTGCAATTATTCTTATTACATAAAGCAGAGAGGGGCAAGGTTCATCTCTACCTTTTTTCTTTGTTGCCATGATATAATACGAGTCAGAACTCTGAGGGCACAAATCATGTGTCTTCACTACAAATGAGATTATGTGGCATTATGTTTTATGTCGATGAAAAACACGTCTACAGTATTTTCATCCTGTTTTTGCCTTGAGGTTAACGCATAATCACAACTGCCCCCATCTCTTATTTAAGTCTTTATTAATACAACGAACCTAAGTACTAATTTAAACCCTAACTTTAAGGTTGAGGTACAAAAGACCTAAATCCTACCAACGCTCAAGGTTTTCCCTTCGTAAAACAGATTTAATTTTCAGTAATAATTCCAAGAGAGCTTGGACAAACAATGTGATTTGATGTTTAATCCGGAGGTTTAATACATATATAATATATATATACACATATATATTTATATGTGTATATATATAAACATATATATATATATATATATATATATATTTACAAATATATAAATGATACTACACTATTCACAAATGTTGTACCATATTATAACAAATGTAATTTTCCTCATTTACTTACCTCTGTTATTTCCCCATACACACACACACACACACAGAGCCAAATGGTGCCATTTTCCAGCCCTGTCACCATGATTTTATATCTGATTTTGCATCAGGTCCGAGCGAGTGTTGTTGCATATCGAGCATCTGTTATTGAAAGTTACCTGCTGGTCGTGTTTCCTGCCCCTAACCGATGGTTTGACACCGTAAACCACGGAGCATTGTGCGGAAAGAGGCTGATACGAAACCTCTTTTTTGTAAATGTCGACATTTAACGTATCCTGTGGTTTGCATAAATGTAAACTGATGACATTTTGTAGAGCTACTGTGTTGTATTTTCTGAAACTGTTGTGAAAATTCATCATAATTAAGATTACATTAACTTTCAGCGTGAGTCCTTGAAGGGATTGTTAGATGTTTGATAAACACGGTTTCTGATTTCTGCCTCCTCCAGATACCTCTCTGACAACACTAAACCTCTGTAACTCTCCACTAATTAAAATGCATCCCTTTATAATGTCACTGATTTAAATAGTCGAAAATATAGTATGCTTTTTGAAAATCTGACAGTAAGAAAATAAACTCTGAAGCCAGCTTACAGCAGCCAAAAATACTTTTTAAATGCTTTGTTGTTTTTACTATTTTGAGTCACACTGGAACAATTAGTAGAGTAGGTAAGTCAAACAAACAAACAACAAATATATATGAATCACTCATTACTCTAATGGTTGGGATGGAGAAAAGAAAGTTTGACTGGCACTGCATTTGGGTGAATAGATGCCAGAAAAATAACTTGATAATCAGTAAAAAAAAAAAATTATTAGAATTTATCCCAAGAGACAAATCTTCACTAAATGTGTTTAAAACTGAATAAATACATTATGTATGAAGGCTCCAGTGGAAATTGAACTTTGCAGGACTTTATGAATTTCATATTATCTTTCCCATAGTTCGAGTGTTGATTCCTGACCTCCTCCTCTGTCCCAGGCTTTGACTTGGCTGATGACGATCAACACATAACTTGTTTTTTTTACTTATTCGAACCATCGGGTCTCACCAGAAACTCAGAAAGCGGTTTCTGCTCCTCCCTCGTCCGTAAAGCTGCTGTACAGCTATACATCTGTAAAATCATAAAGTACTGTAAAAGAGGCACCTTTGAGAGTTGTTTGCCTTTTACTCTCCAAACTAACCCATGATCAGCATTTTATTTATAATAAGATAAGATAAGACAATCATTTATTAGTCCCACAGTGGGGACACTTCAGGATCACAGCAGGGGGTGCACTGTGTCAGTAATGACCTCATTACTGACACAGTAACGCCGTTGTTTGTCATGACAGTTTAAAAGTGAATCTTTTTTTTACAACATACATCACCAAATGCATTATTTCATCATAGAAGGACCTTAGCAAGAGGAACCAGAAACCAGTGGAGATGATTAAAGGGGAGGAAGGGATCAGGAGAGTTCCACCACCTGTAACAGTTGACTGTGTGCAAAAAGAAGTCGGATTGTAGTTTAATGAGAAGATTACTCGACTCCTCAATAGATCTAATACATCAGTAAACCTTGTAAACAATGGTTTATGGTCACGATTGCTAGTTTCAAGTCTTCCTCGACGCAAAGTGTTGATCACTCCGGAAATGATGCTTAAATTGAGGGTAAATTGGACAAGGAACCACGGTATGCTGTTGGGCGTGACTAGCTTGTGATTGACATGTTGCTGCCACGGCGTTGCTCCGTGTCATTTTAATTTAAGAAGAAGCAAAAAACAACATCAGAAATGCAGAACTCAAGCTTCAGAACTGTTGTCCATCAACCAATGGTTGACGTCACAGGGACAACATCCACTTCCTACATACAGGCTATGGTCTGATCACAGCTACTTGAGAACACATAACTTAACTTTAAATGAACTTTTTCCAACTGAGGATGTTGCACCGCTATATACGTGCTTTAGGTGTGTGAAGTTCAATTCAGATGCATACATGACAGGTTTTTTTTTTTAAAGGATACATCACAATTTACAAATCTTTTTTTTGTCCATGTCTTTTTCTTTTCCTTCTCTGCAGTCCTGGAAATGATACAATGTTTTTTTTCCGGTATGCTTTTTAAACTATCTTAGAAAAACTGGTTATCAAGAGCTGGAAATTGAATTATCAAGAGTGCATGAAGGAGGGCAGGTGAATCCCGTTTTTCTTCTCTTTTAATTTTTTGACAAAGACACACACATTTATGGATACATACACACACTTAGAGAACAACACTGTGTGTATGTGTGTGTGTGTGTGTGTGTGTGTTCAGGATTCCCGAGCAGCGGTTGAACAACACTCTTCATCACTCCTGGTGTGAGCAGGAAAAGCCAACTGCAGACTTCCCATCTGTTCAACTCCAGAGTTATGGCAGAGATCCATCACACACACACACACACACACACCTCATTCATAAAGTCGGTCAGACGTTCATCCACTGGGTGCAGAGTGTGAGAGAGAATAGCAGCAGTGAAAGAAAAGCTCCTCCTGAAGTCTATAGTTTGAACATACTGTGCCATTTGGAGCGGTTCCCCAGTCAGCCGGCTCAGCGGATATCTTGCATGACTTGTGGATACAAAGCTAAATATGGATTGAATATATATATATATATATATATATATATATATATATATATACATATATATCATCAGCCATAGTTGCTGTGTGCTACCTACAATTAGATACACTTAGTAGGTGGCATGCTCGGAGAAGCAGAAATGTATAAATTGCTGTGGGCGTAGTGTTGGTTCGAGCAAACACAGACACACACACACACACACACACACACACACACACATACATACACACACTCCCTTGTTCTGGAAGGTAAAATTACTGTTTTTTTCAAATGAGTTGAGTCGCTTTGAAGAAAGCATTATAAAGACTTCAGTTCAATTCAGAAAAAGTCTGTCTGATGGTAAAGTGGTGAAAATATGTGAAGTAAAACCTACTCTGAAGCCTTCCTGATTGGCAACTGGAGCAGCAGTTATATCACTATTGTTATCAACTATTAATCAGATTTAAGAAGGCTATGTTTGGTCCAAAGTTACCTCCAATATTCAACAAGCTTTAACTTTTCAATTTGACGTTAGTAGTACGAATATTATATGTGTCGTATTTGTCACAAACAACCATAAAAAACTTGCCGGTTTGTTTGAGTTTTTAAAGTAATTGTGCTGCAGGTGTAATCACTAGGATATCTGTCGCTGTAACTTCAGCTAATGAATGAAGCAGGAGAGAGAGAGCAGCGCAGCAGGAGGGGGGGGGGGGGGTCCCTGTCAGCCGTAAGCCTGCAGAAGGATGCTATCGCTACAGCTGAGGGGGTTTTCAGCCCGATAAAATGGCTTACTGTCAGCGGGCTTGCACTTGATATATGTGGTAGGAAAACAATGATATATACAATCCTGTAATTGTTCTGAGGGGAGAGCCGGCGTGTTGAAAGTAACGCAATAATTCTCTGCACGCCCCAACGAGTCTCAAAGACTTAACTGTGTTAACACTAACAGCACGCAACGCAACACTCATGTGGATTTGTCATACTGCGGCGGTGCTTTACCCGGAAAGCTGTTTTAGATCACGGAAACTAAATTCAGTCAAGGGTTTTTTTGTTTTTTTTTAATGCCTGGTTGTGTTTATTGTCCCGTGTGTCATAATCGTGATGATTTGACAGATTAATACCGTAACACATCCTGAAGTTCGCCACGTCAAAGTGAGTCAGGTCTCCCTTTCAGCCGTCGCCGTCGGGACCAAAGGAACAGAAGATGTTTTAGTCCCTCTACAGTAATAATGATTTATTAACCCTCCTGTTACCTTTACATTTACTAACACAGGATGGGTTAAATGCAGAGAACTAATTTGACCCCAGCAATTAAAACCTCCAGAAAATTATTAGAATTAATATTGTTTCCCAAGTTTAAGTGTGAGGTACTTTATGTTTGTTTGTTGACTACCTAAATAGCCCTTTAAATATATAAAAAAGTTGATATTTCTTATATGTTTGACACAGTGAAAAACATCCTGGGGTCAAATTGACCCCAAAGAACACCGACATTAAACATTGAATGGGGTCAAATTGACCCGAAAGGCAACAGGAGGGTTAAAAAGGTACACGACACCAACAGAATATGCTCGGGGAAGTGTGTCTTTTTATTTTTTTATCTCCACTGGTCCCATGAGGCGTACTGAGGACGCAGAGCACGAGGCCAGATCGGTCTAGATTACTGTGGCAATAAATTACAAAAAGGGAAATTAATGAGCATAATAATGTTTGTAATTACATATTAACAAGAATGCTAAAACAAACAAGAATATTACCAAGATTAATAGAACACAAACTCAAGTGTATACCGTTGAGCTCCCTGTTTGTGTCTTTTATACCGACTGACATGATCAAAAGTAACACTCATGGGAGTTGTTGGTCACAATTTAAAAAAGTCCATGTCTGTAATGTTATCTATGGAAATGATGCCTATCTGAAAAGTGTTCCTTTCATTCTCTCCTGCTGCACTTTAGCAAATGTTCATTTCCCCCAGTGCATCTTCTCCAAATCGCCATTGATCGACTCCAAATTGACGACATTGGGTTCCAGCTGAGTTAACTCCTGTCGTGAGAGGGATGTGGGCCTCTTCTAAAGAGCTCACGCACGTTTCCAAATTAGAGAAAGTGGTGTTGCACTCAGCTGTCGTCCTTGATTTCGTGGCCATGGGTTTACTTTCTGCATTCTCGTTTTGTGACGCCTCGCTGGCCTCTGCTAGCTCTGTTTTCAGACCTGTTAAAGCCCATTATCGCCCTCTGAGCGGCATTTCGAGAATTCATTTTGAGTTATAAAAAAAACTATATAAAGATTGTTGAGAAACCAATGTATCCTCTTCCAGAACCTCTGCGGAAAAAAAAAAAAACATTCAGAGCTTAAACCCCCGAAGCCAATCCAGATAGTTGAATATCCTTCGCGGATATTTGTCCAAACGGCCATTTGTGTCAATCTCAAAAGACCTCCGTGCCACATTGTTGTGTCTTTTAAATTCAGCGAACCAGAGGATGCACAGAATGCAGTTCTGTTGCTGTTATTGAGTCAGCCATTGTAAGGCAGTGCGAGGCATTCAGCACCACGGTCAGCTCCAGGCCCGTGTTCACTGTAAAGTCCCGTTGAGTCGACTGAAAACATCTCCGTGGTTATCATTAAAAACCCTCTCAGAGTGCGTGTTCGTATCGACTGGAGGGCTGACGTGAAAAGCCAATCACGTTGCGGTTGTTTTGGCAACACAAGTAGGTTCCTGATTGTCACGCCTTGGATCAGATATTTAGAGCAGTGGCACTGAGAAATGTCTCGTTTAATGGGTTTTCAGACGGGTGACGAACTGAATAAACATTTTATTAGATTGTATTGTACACAACATCGAACCGGGAGACAAACAACCTTGTGATTTTTTTCCCCCTCATCATCCCCAAGTGCTACCAGACTATAATTTCCAAAAAGAGTACAGACAGAAATTCCAAAAAACTGCAATTAGGGAGCAAGCGATCAGCCTAACAGTCCGTGGAGGACTATTGCTTTTTGCAGATTTGTTGCACAGTGAGAGACCACTCTCTGCTCCATAGCAACAAAGCTTAAGGGAAATAATAATACACTTGAATCGCATCAGCCTCTCGAAAAAACGTCAGCAGCATTTTCTCAAACGGTGTAAATAATATTAATCTTCACTGATCTCTGTGTGGAAATCAGAGCGTTGCAGTTGCAGATGTAATATACGCAGGACGAAAAACAAGGGAGGTTATTCTTGACCTTGGGAAGTTTTTGTGTCGTGAATGATAGCGGCGGGAGGACGTCTGTTGATCAACTTGTTCCAGAAATGGGTTTTTTTTGGTAATCTTTGTCTATAAGTGCAGCCTGCTGTAGAGTTTTACAGCCCTTTCTGAACACTCTCCCTAAATCCACAATTTTGCAGAATTTGCCGAAAGGAATTACCCACAATTCATAGGAATGTGACATTAAACACGGGGTTATCAGTGGAAGCACGGAGACATAAAAAATAGGTCAACAAAGAGGATGGCACACGGGTGCTGTCATGGCACATTTCATGTTCTCAGAAACATGAAGGATCGAAAGTGGAACACAAAAACAATAGAAATCAGAAACTATCATAATAAGATTTATTCATCAAAGATGTAATTTTTTCATTTAAGCTGTTTTGACCAAAAGAAGTAAACAGATTATTTGAAATGACCTCTAACCTTGTGAGGGAAGAGCCTAGAATACATTCAAATCATGGAGTAAAAAGTTAAAATAAACCCACAAGTGTACATACTATTTAGTTGACCTTGGTAACGTGATATACTGCAGCAAAGTGCTGTCCCATTCGTATTTACACTTACAGTTTCTCACACTTAACCATTTAACAGATGACGTTAGTAAGTCCCTGTGGGTTCAGGGGTTAAGGCCTTAGGGGGCACATGGGTCTTTCTCACTTCGACTAAACTAAACCGAATAAACTGATGATGACCCCTGACAAAGTTACATATTTTATGAAAGGAGGCTCTAGTCCCTTTAAGGGCGGCTGTGGCGCCGAGGGACAGCGAGTCGTTCTTCAATTATTGAAGCTCGGCGGTATGATACCCGGCTCTTCCGGTCTATGACGATCTGTAGTTGTGCAAAACACTGAACTACCCATTCAGTTTATTTGATATTGCCCAATATCAGAAATGACAAATTTGCCTCAGAGGGCTTTACAATCTGTACACATACGAGATCCCTGACATTTGACCTCACATGGGATCAGGAAAAACTCCCAATAAGTATAAAAAAAACCTTTATGCAGTAAAAAGGGAAGAACCTTCAGGAGAGCAACAGAGGAGGATCCCTCTCCAGGATGGACAGGAGCAATAGATGTTATGTGACCAGAATGATGCATTACAGAGCAAAAAGGGTTGACTGTGGGTCAGTGGTTAGCAGGCCCGTCTTTCATCAGGGGGTCGGCGGTTCAATCCCCTCCCTATAGTTCATGTGTCCTTGAGCGTGTTGCTCCCTGTAGCTGCGTCTACGGTGCATGAATGTAACATGATTGTAAGTCTCTTTGGATGAAAGCGTCAGTGCTGGTTACCTTCTGCCCCCAATGGATGGGCTTAGATCACCCAGTTGTTGGATTACCTCCCCTCCCCCCTTCCTACTCGTTGCAAGTCATGTCTAAAATGTATGTGCTTATGTGCTAAGGTGTTTTTCCTGCTCCATAGTCGGGGTTGGTGTTTTTTCTCGCCTTCTTCCCTCATGTTATGCTGTAATCTTTCATCCACCCTTTCTTGTAATTTCGATGCTTTTGTACCTGTACTCTGGCAAACGACAAATAAATATATCAATCAATCAATATCAATCAATCAATCAATCAATCAATCAATGACATGTAATGTAATGTCATAAACACATTCAATGAATATGACAGAATGTATGAGGGTAAGACTAGCGAGTTGCGATACAAGTTTATCACTTTACTCACATAACTTCTTCATGACTTTATGGCAATACATTGAAGCGATGCTACTCGTGGAAATCATGCAATATTTAATGAAAGTGACAAAGTTTAAGTTCACTAAACCATCAGGATGAACGAGCTAGGTAGGCAAGGCTCGCTGTTTTACTCATGTTTGCACTCTTTATGCTAAGCTAACCATGTCCTGGCTCCAGCTTCATACTAATCTTATAGATATGTTATTTCTGAACCTCAAACCTGTTATTTGTAGATTTCATTCCCCATAATGCATCTGGGAGTCGCCAAAGCTATTTTGAACGTCCATGCTCAGCATCTAGTGGCCATTAGAGGAACTGCATCCAAAGACACACCCATGCCTTTTATTAATTGGACAGTTGTGTTGCTATTTGTACCAATTTGCATGCTGGAACTTTGAAACATGAAGCGTCAGTGAGCATTTAACAAATAATGTTACCGTGATCCCCAAAACATGCCACCCACACCCCTTTGAGTCTGCTAAAGGTGCCTTTTCAGTGGTGACAAGGCACCTTTAGCATCTAAATCAGATGCACTGGGCTTGTAACTTCAGTGTGAATCCTGTGGCATCATTGTTAGAGTGTGATGACTTCCACGTTGAATGGGTCAAACAAAAAAAGGACTTACCTTTACATTGTATGAGCGTATGTGGTTATTTAAAACCACAAATAAGATATTCTTTCCGAAACTTAACTCAGTGGTTTTGGTTGTCAAAGCGTTTTTTAAAATTTATTCGTAACTTTAAGTTTGTACATGCCACCATGCGCTCTGGGCTGCCCAGTGCGTTAGCAAGTGACGCCAAAGGGTCAGTATCGAGAATATGAATGAGAATATGTTGAAATGATACTATGTGAAACCATTTTAATCAACCCTCATAGGTTTTATTGAATCCTATTTGTAAGTAAGTATGTAAGTAAGGTGTATTTATATTGCACTTATCACAGACAAAGGGTCAAAACGTGCAGTGCAATATAGTCAATAAAAACAAATTGGCAATAACAGGGGTCAAAACATTTCAACAGTTAGAAGAGCAAAGTAAAATACACAGTAAAAGACGGTGCAATAAAAAACATAATCAAACAAATAAGAAAAATAAATAAACAAAAAAGATAAAAAAAGCAGGCCATAGAATATGTAATTCAACCAAATGCCAGGTATGTTTTGAGATGATAGTTAAATGATACTGAATTTGAAAACCTTCGTGGTGCAGGCAGAGCTTCCACAGCTCTGGTGCTACTGCCTCAAAGCTCGGGCAGCACGAGTTGACTGACAGAAGGTTTCGGAGGTTGGATCTGAGATTGCGGGCTGTTGAATATGGGCGAAGTAGTTCAGCCTCGCATGAAGGAGTCTGGCCGTGCAGGGTTCTGGATGTGAGAGCGAGGATTTCAAAGTGCACTTTATGCATTTACAATGGCACATCTGTTTAAGGTCAGCGAAGAACAATGATTTCCTCGCGCTAAAAGAGCCGTCCGTGACCAACCCCCATGTGAGCCACGCAGTCCTCTCCGCGGACACTCCCGGTGTGTTTTTCGCATCACCGGCTCTGGAAGTTTTGGAGGTAAAACGAGGAACCGAGCGGACCGACTGACGCCCCTCCCGCCTGCCCGCCCGCCCCGGTGGGGTAAAAAAAAAAGAGAAATAAAGAAGCCCATGTGTGTTATCGCTGTGATGCGAGTTGAGCCGCATCCAGACGCACTGGCCGCCGCTGGCTGATGCTCCCCCCCCCCCCACCCCACACACCCTCCTCCACCCACAGCCCCACACTCCCCTCCACCTCGTCTTGGTGGTGTTGTGCGCAAAAAAATCTCCAGCGCCGGACGGACGGACGCAGTTTGACGGCACAAACGAGCGGCACTGCGGAGGGGATATCCAAAGAAAAACAACATCCCAAGGCAGACATGGATATTTAACGGGCATTTTATATACATTTTTGTATCTCTGTTGGTTTTTTTGGGGCTTTTTTCTTTCTTTTTTCTTACCCTGTGATGTTGCTTTTGCCCCGGGGTGTTAATTAAACCTGCTCGATGTCTCTCATCAGTTTATAACCGAAACAAAATGAGGATTTCTTCTCGCGACTGGTTTCTGTTGATATTCTCTGGCTTTTGGGGACTGGCAATGGGTGCTTTCCCGAGCAGCGTTCAGATCGGTGAGTGTGAGAGCCTTAATGTTAATTCCGACCTGAAAATAAATCCTGTGAATCAATGTGTGGACGTCCTGTCCTGACATTTAGCACCCGGCACTATACTAGAAGTGGAAATTATTGCTTTCCTTTCTGCAGTCTTTTATTTTTCTTCTTCTAAAATATCACGTGCAGGCACACCAAGGTGCTTTCCCGTGTTGATGCTGTGCATGTTTAACACACGCACACACACACGGCACACACGCGCCCCCCAAATGCGCTTTGCATGTGCAGGCTACAGTGTGTATCCCAGTGCACTCCGCCACTGCAGCATATCAGAGCTGCAAAGAGTGTGTTTGTATTCCCTGTGCAGCCTGCCCGTGTGCATTGACCGCTGTTAAGACTCTCGCAGACGCCGGCTGCATTAAACCTCTGCCACACGGTCCCAGGGGCCATACAGCTCTCACTCCTTTATTTTATTTTGTTTATTCATCCGCTCGTTTTCCATTTCACAACTTAACAGTGGTGTGTGGAAATAAAGCTGATGGATTCATGGTTTTCATTTCTCGAGAGCAGGCAGATTGACTTGGTTGATTTAAAGGCATGGGAATGAAAAGAAGGTGACCTCCAGTTGGTGATCATCACAACCCACCGCACGAATAAATGAACCGGAAAGCATTCGTGCTTTTTTCTGTAAAAAAGAAAAAATAATGTGGGTATTAAGCATTTGCTCCAACTGACTTTTGTTCCTGGCTTTGCCCTCCACTGCATCCCTGCTGCTTGTAGCGGAGTCGAGGCACATCAGGACCAGTCGGACTGATGAAAAATGACAAGCTGCTCAAATGATTCTCCTTGTCCTTTTTTATCATCGTAATAACGAATCCCCGGCCTTTCCCGGGCGAGGTCAAAGGTCAGGTTTAGTTCCAGACAGCAGCCCTGGAACCGGGGACACTCGTAGCTGGGTTTAAATGTGCATCTGTGGAACTGCTGCCATCATGATAAACATTCAACTCATGTTTGCTGCTGATCGAAGCAAAACTACTGCTGTGTGTGTGATTTTCTTTGCTCACACATGTTCTGCAGTTTCAGAGTAAAAATAATAATAATTAAGCACTTCACAGTATCGTTTGAGCGGACAGCATTTCTGCCAATGACCGCAAGCATTGCTGATGTAACACCAGTGTCGTCATATTTCCCCTCCGCCCTGTCATCGATCTCTGAGAGTGTAAGAATCCACGATGTGATTCCTCACCCACCAGACTAACCCAACCCTTTTCATCTAGTTTTGAGCAGCCACCACAAAGCGTCATCAGTTCTCAGAGAGGGCAAACATCTCTCCAATCATGTTTATCAGCTTCAAACAATTGTCACTGAAAAATCAACACTCATTAGCAGCGGGTTATTTACTGTGTACACACGCCTGCAACATAGACACAAGTGCACCAATACAGCCGTGGCAAACATGCTTCACCACTGCCACAGGTTCATTCTGACAGCATTAATATGTGTGAAGACGCATCGCTAAAAGGTCTTTCATAGTTCTGTAAGACTCCACAGGTTCCCTTTTAACGATCCTGAAGCTAACGCCACTTCTAAAGAAGATCCTAAGCCTAACATCATCCGAGTGGCTGTGTGTGTGTGTCTGTGTGTGTGTGTGGGGGGGGGGGGGTTCACTAAGGTGTTGCCAGATTCTTCGACTTAATGAGACCAGTCACATCATCACACATTAAAACTGCTTTTTAACATGTCATCTGTGGAAGAAAAAAAATGCACACGTTGCAGCAGAATGCTTCACAACGAAAATTAGTCGCACAAAGCACATCCGGAGGTTTGTTTTTGTTTGTATTTTTTTTATTCAGTCAATCAAATCAAATACAATACAATATTATCCTATATACAAAAAAAATACAAGAGAGAGACTGAAAAGGTATAGGTAGAAGCAAAAAAATGCTTATAAATTCCTATCCTAAATTGAAATCAAAATAAATCAGAAAATTAATATAAAATAAAGAAAAAAAACAATAAACAGATCAAAAACTAAATATATTTATATATACTACCACATACATCTTCCATATTAATCCGTTTTTAATTACATTTATAACTCTCAAGGATTTTTTTCTAAATAATTCCCTTAAAAAACAAAAAGGAGTTCACCATTCTTACTTCTCTTTCAACATTATTCCATAATTTGACTCCTACAACAGAAATACATCTTCTTTTAATCCCTTTTTTAGCCTTTTTGTACCGTGAACTTGCAAACATCTCTCAAATCATATTTACATTCATGTATTGAAAATAAACTTTGTACACAGTCTGGCAGTGACTTTGCTTTAGCTCTGTACATTGTCTGCATTATTTTATAATAAACCAAATCATTAGGTTGATCTGGCTCACATGGATCTCAGCCGAGTGTCAATGAAAGATTCACCTATAACTTCTCCACTTCTTGCTACCTTAAGCCGCTGGCCAACAAGCTTAATATGGTAAAGAAATCTCCTTCTCTTTAAAAGAACAATAGAGGGGTCTTGGGGGTTTGGGGGGGGGGGACCACTTCGAAGTGCAAGACAAGAGACAAATGACTAACAGGGGTAGTAGCCAAGCTAGCACTGTGCGAGCTCCTCCATTGGCTTTCATGATCTTCTTACAGTTAGTGACATGAGTAAATAGTTAGCAAGGCTATTGAAAAGTATCGTATAGATACCATCGGCAGTTTACAACCATCACTTTGCACATCGTGGCGTCATCCGGCGGGTGTCCTACACAGCGTTGCGTGATGTAATAGACGCTATGATGACACGTTTTGCCTGTGAAGATCTATTAAAATAGATGTGTTAGCGAGCAGAGCTAACGGGAAGACTGTCAACAGCTGGTGTGAATTCAAAAGGTCTGTGATCGGATGTCCTCATTTAGAGAACAGGCTCTTTGGAAACCCCGGAGTCTTATTGTTGGCAAAGCATATGGTAGTCATGACGCTTTGAAGTCTGGGGCCCCCGACACTCTGTTCTCAAGCTCAACAACATCTAGCAGAAGGGAATGTCACACTTTTTTCCCTCTTTTATATTGGTGGCCAAGATAATTTTCATATTTGAATGACACATCCCGCTAGCTCCAATGTTAGCCCATTTGTGTCATCATTACAGGGTCAGAGCAGCTGGGATGTTGGGATGGGCAAAACCAGCACAGGAGGCTGCTGTTAGGGTCTTATTTTACCATAGTGTTGTTCAGTTACATACTAAAGAAATGACAGTTAACTCAAACCCCAGTCTTTTCCAACAACTTAACCAAATACACAAATTAACCCTAAATCCCTAGTAAACCTACAATGAAAGTTCATTTAAAAAAAAACACTTTGCATGTAAGGAGCGGAAACGGACACGTCCAGAACCTTCACTAGAGCCTCATAGTTTGGAGCTTCAGGCCACTGACCAGGTGGCTGTGTTTGACGAGTTGGGAATGAAAATATGTTGGTTCTAAATATGTAAAGGGGGTTCCTACTGATCGGTTGCCAAGAATATTTTTTTTGTAAATAAGGAATTAACACCTCCTGTGGGCATTTGGTTGCCAGCATGAGTCAGTTGGACGTGAAACCATCACAGTGGAAATGAAATGAAATTCCTAGCGGCTCCAGTGCTTCTCTGCCCATTACTAAAGTTATGCAAAAATATGGAAAGGATTTACATGAGTGAGCACCATAAAGGAGTGAAATATTCAAAAGTTTACATTTTAAAGAGGTCAGTTATAAAAAGAACACACTGGCATTTTGTTTTATGTGACATTCATACCGTCTGATCCCAAGAAATGTAGCCTTAGATTAGATTTTTAAATGTGAAGCCGACCGTTTCGAACCTAAAACACCACTGACATTTGCACAACCATGAACAGCATAGTCAAGATATCTTTACATGAAGAAAGCTGTAATGTCAAAAGAGATGAGAGAAAAAGAAGAAACCGAGAGCAAAGTCTCATCTCTGATGTCAAACTGATTCTCGACACTCGAGCAGCTCATGTGTAATAAACTGAATGAAAATCTGTCTTGATCCAGAAGGATATTCTGCTTACATTAATATAAAACAATGGCAATGTATATACTAATCAGACTGCATCGTCACAAAGACCATTGATGCTTATAGAGTCATGAGTTCCTATAGATGAGTACCGAATTGTCAGCCACAGTGATTTACGAGACCAATAGTGGCCAGTTATTACATTTCATATAGTGTCCAGTCAGCTGTGTCCACCTCTGATATGATAGAGGTTCCTCTCTCACCAGAGCTAGCTCCTAAAACAGTCCGTGAAACCTAAATGAATATTTGATAAAAGCTTTTGTGGAGGTTGTCCTCACAATACAAACGGCCGATGTTTGTTAAAATACGGACGATGTTTACGGACCTTGGTTTCCTGTAGCCACGAAACAACGTCTTCGTTTCCGAAACTTAACCAATCAGTTTTCTTTTTAACCATACGGATGACGGTTCAAATAAAGAAATGTTCTTGTTGTTGTGGAACCCAAACTACAATTTTGTGCCGCAATCCATAACTCCAGAGCAACTCTTGCGTCTAAGGATGGCAACGTCAGTTGGTCAACTGGTGTAGACTGAACTATTTCGATAACTACTGGAAGCATTGCCATGACATTTGGTTGACGTTTAGATTGACCCAGAGGATGAATCCTCATGACTTGAATGTTCCTCTTTTAACACCAGCAGGTTGACGTTATTTTGTCATTATATCTGATTTTACATTCGTTTGGCGAGCACATTTTAAGCAAACTTCAAGCGAAACACATTAGGAGCTTTTTCATCAACGCATTTAGAGCGAATAGATTCGGATGCAGCTTAGTTAGGTTAGAAGTTGGCACTATAGGCTAAGCATGGCTGTACTTTAATTAAGTAGAAGACGCAGAAGTTACAAACTGGAAACAAACCAAATTGAAGGCAAAAACATCTTCAAGCAAGCGGAAAAACAGTTGTGACAAAGTTTTATTGGATTTTTGCATTTCCATACAGCTTCTTCAACATGTGCATGAAAATATGCAAATGTAAAGACTATTGAAATGTCTCAGCAACAAAACCAAACACCGTATTCTATCCATTGGTTTGGTGTCACTAATAGTTCAATTCTACTTCTCCAATCAGGGCCCTTGAAGAGGTTCCAAGATGCCCCCAGCAGTTCAAGTTCAGTTTATCTGTAAAGCCCATTTTCACAAATTCCAAATTTGTCTCAGAGTGCTTTACAATCTGTACATATAGACATCCCCGTCCCTGCAGTGATGGCATACTGGTATTCCGCCACAGAGGATGTACACAAATCAGGTTTTTTCATTCTCTGAAACTGAAATCTTAGTCTACAGAAAAGATGGTCACTTTCTAACAAAACAGGAACTTTAAACATGGAGATGAAATTGGATCAAATATGCATCTGTGGCTCTTAAAATCTGGCTTCTGCCTTTCTTGTGTTCAGGCGGGCTGTTCATCAGAAACACTGATCAGGAGTACACTGCCTTTCGTTTGGCAATCTTCCTGCACAACACCAGCCCCAATGCCTCGGAAGCCCCGTTCAACCTGGTGCCCCACGTGGACAACATCGAGACGGCCAACAGCTTCGCCGTCACCAACGCCTGTAAGTCTGTCAAATTGTGTCGTGTTTTTGTGTTTGTGCACCTTGGGGGTTTGATCACGGTGAAGCAGGAAAACAAGGCTTCCTGTGCGTGACGGTCTTACCAAAATATGTGGACAATATTGTCTTTATATTAAAGCATAATTCAGTTTGATTATATCTCAGGGTCTTATTCTCACCCTCATTCCTGTGGATAATGACATTATACTCAAGTTATAGGAATAGTTGAAGTCTATTTTGCAGTAAGAAGCTGAAGAAAGGACGAAACTTCCACTGTAATCACACATTATCATTTTTACATTTATGTTTTTGCACAGATTAAAGATATAACAGGCTAATCCCATGAAGGGCTGTGTGTTGGCAAGAATATGGAGATACAATATGCAATTCTAATTCAGGGCCTATGATCCCAAAAATTGCATTACCTTAAGGGAGGGGATCATTGCAATTAAAAAAGAGAATTGACAAAGTATGACAAAACATCACATCGCGATACTCCAGTGTATCGATAACTTCTCACACCGCTATTCACGTAACTTGTATGATTCCCTGATGGACCAATTTTTTGTGATTTTGCTGTGTTCCTAGATCTCAGCAATTATTTTGGTGAGTACAATGTTTTCATGATGGATAGAAATGATGATCATATTTAGTAGTTAACCATTATATTACTAAAACATGAGTGTCTTTGTCATTTTTAAATGAAAAAACGTGGAAATGTTTTAACTGACACATATCTGGGTCGTTTATCCATTCTGCCACTAAACCAGCTCGTTGTGTGTACATGAGCATGAGTGCATGAGTGTGCATGCGTGTTGGGTGTGTGTGTGTGTGTGTGTGTATGTGATGATGTGGCAGTACAGCAGTGTCTGTGAGTGTCTGCTGGTTCACATCTGATCTGAGCAAAGCCACACACACACTGAAGGGGACAGCAGCTGTAAACACACACCCACACATACACACACACACCCACACACACAGACAACAGTCACACACAATCTCCTAACAGTAGTAGGCAGTGGTTTTTTGTTGTTGTTGTTGTGATGATCCCTGGGGAAACGTCCTGTTTCTTTGCTTCTCTCTGTGTGAGTGAGTGTGTGTGTGTGTGTGTGTGTGTGTGTGTTTGTGCAGAGGGTGAGGGTTCCCACAGAGACCATAAAGCACTGCTGCCTGACGTCTTCTGCTATCTGTGTTGTGATCTGGTGTGAGAAAAATCAATGGCTAAATTAAGCAGAGAATGAAGTGCTGTTATGTGTGTTTTGGGAATAGAGCGGTGGGTGCAGCGTGTGCGTGACGACCAGAGACACATTTCATGTTTCTCTCTGTCTGCAATCAGACTAGGAGGGCAAGTATTTCTGAAAAGTCTCGCTTCCTTTCTTTTCTGTATAACCTTATAGAGCCTTATGAATGTCAATTCCTTTGAATTTACCCTCCAGGGTTTCTGAAGTTGCATTTTGGTAAGAGAATACCGACAATGCCGAAATAGATGTCAGCAGTTACCCGTCTATAATCTATCAATGCATGAACAGAAGACTTCCACTGGATCGCTTTAATACTGAAGAAAACGTAAAAAAGTGATGATTTCGAGGAAGTTTTTATTCATTTATAAGGAGTTAAAAGGAGCGCATTTCTTCCCCTCTGAATACTCAACGGATTCATGGAAGTTATAATTGACGATATCCTCGGAGACTGTAAGTCTTTCTGAAGCTAAACACATGTGCATCCTGCCTGTCTGGTAAGAGTTGACTGAGTTGTGACTGAGAGAAGAAGGAATGTTGATGCACCTGTCCGTTTCACCTCATGCAGGATCTTTGCCTCTGCACCAATGCAGCAAACAAAAAGTCTAAAATTCGTCTGCAACATTAAAGGAGATTTTGTTTTTTTCTCTCGTGTTTATTTGGTCTATTCAGTTCAAATACTTCCATACCTAAAACCAATGTGTCTGGATAGTATTGGCCTGTTAATGAACTCTAAGATGAAGCCGTATTGATCTCTGTTGGGAACTGAGTGTTCAAGGTCTTGAATAATGCGGGAGAAAGAAAAAAAAATAGAAAAGTGTGTGGATAATGGGAACAAGAATAGAATATATGATGAGCAACACTTGCAAAGCATTATATATACTGTCTGTATGTATGTTGTATTTCACTTGCAAGGTTACGCCGTCCTCGAAACATGCATTTTGTGTTCACCCGGTCAATACAGACACTGAAGTGAGGCAGCGAGAGAGGAAACGTCTGTCAGAGGAGCTCTCGATGGCCGCTTCGAGAAGAACAGAGCAGCAGTCGTCCTGTAGGAGAGGCGTGGGTGGGCGTGAATGGTATAATTCCAGGAACAGAAGAAACTATAGGATTTTTCACCTCGAGTCTCATGGCTACATCGTCACAGGAAGCGAGTCTGCAGGACATTGATTGGCCAAGCCCAATCAGAGCAGAATTACATGAGCCAATCAATGGCTCTGATAGCTCAGGGCCAGCGGGGAACCTGAGATCGAACCCACATCGCTTGCTTTCACACCCCGTTTTACATTTCCCAGTGTCTTTGTTCCTTTTTGCCTTCTCGGCCCCCCGGTTTTGCTGCATTATCGGTGGCTCTGAGATAATGGTTATGAATAGGCAGAGTTGCCCGTGTGACGTTTAAGGACATCGCGTACTTTTGGCACGGTGGAGATGAGAGAAGGAGCTCATTTGTGAAGAGAGATCGGTTCATTCAGCGGCTCAACGTTCTACTGTCGGGGACAATTGGTGGGAGGACGAGGATAAATGTCGTTGTGTGTTCCTCATTGTCATTGCTAATCATCCAGTAGACCCCGACACTGATACATTATGTTTCAGCCGTTTGATTAACTGTATCGTCTCCATGTTATTCACTCTGGGGTCACCAGTGTTGCTGGTATCGTACTGGGACACGAAGCTGCTAATATGATTTTTATGTTGTTGGTTATCTCACAAAACTTTCAAAGGCCCCACTAATAATTGTTCACACAGCAATGTAATATATCAGTATGAAGTTATTTGTGACACCTCGGTATAATTACCATTTAAAAATAAGACCGTGGTCCAGACATTTGTTTGTCACCATTTTTCAGCGGTGATATTTAATTGATTTATCTCTGCGTGGGGAAGTTGGGCTTTTGCCCTCAAAGGAAATAATTCAAGATATGTAAAAGCATTTTTTCAGGTCTTAAATATTATAGTTTCATGTGCATCATATTCTTTCACAATTTTTTATTTAAAAAAGTTTATAAATACTTTATCATAACTGCAGGATATGAAGCATTAGTTAAGTATGAGTAAACACTTATTTAATCATTTATAAAACATTGATCCACACTTTTAGAAATATTACAACTATTTTAGTTTGATTCTAATATTTGGTAATGTTAGATGCAGCAGTGGTCTAGAGAAGTCTCTCTCTGGTCCTATGGCTCTGGCAATATTGTATAATAACTGCAAGCTACAAATAGGGAATCCATAATTTTTGTTTATTTTAAGTTCGATCCTTCTCACATGTATTAATCCGCCACTGAAAATAGTCCCAAACAAAATCCTGGTTAAGTAATGTTTATGTAAAACTACAGCTGCCTTTATGTTTTAAGAATGACAGTATACTGTATATATGTGACCTGTTATTAAATATCTACATCTTCAGTTGGACTAAATGGACTTAGGCCTGTCTGCAACGGACAAAATAAGGAAGTAGTCAAATATATTGTCTGTTTTAATAGGATTTGTTGAGAATAAGAAAGGTTTGGACGGGGGGAAAAGGGGAGAAGAAACCTTCAATAGAGCAACAGAGGAGGACCCCTCTCCCCAGATGGACCGATGCAATATATGTCATGTGTACAGAAGGAATCATTCCAGAGTTACATCGACACATTCAATGAATATTAAATAGTGTACGATTAGTTCGTAGTAGGCATGGACCACGATCCAGAAAGGGAGGAGGGGGGGGGGGCACATCAGCAGGGCCATGACAGGAGGCCGGCCCAGCAGGCAGGAGGCATCACAAAGACTCTGCGGAGGAAGCAAAGTTAATAATGTGTGATGTAGAGATGTAAATTCATCTATGAGTAGAGGGAGAAGAGGAGAGAGGTGCTCAGTGTATCCTAAAACGTCCCCCAGCAGCCTGTAAGCCTACAGCAGCATCTCTAGGGGCGGGACCAGGGCAAACCTGGTTCAGCTTTAACTGTAAGACTATTAAAGAGGAAAGTCGTAAGTCTGCTCTTAAATGAGGTGACTGCGTTTTATTTACTGGCTGTGTCTTAGTTTAAATGCAGTTCTGGTGAGCAAGGGGATCTAATCGGTCTCTGTCTCTCCATTTGGTTTCATTTCATTGAATTTATTTGTCTGCACACGACGTCTCGCAGACGGGATTATTAGATCTTGTGATAATGAGATGAGCCGTATCTCACTATACTTTCATTTTCTAAAGAGGCCGTCGGGTCAAAACAGTGACACTATTGCCTAAAAGATGGCGCATGATGCACGTCTCCTGCAGGAAGTGTTCCTTTTTCAAAGGTCATCCACACAGGCGTTGAATCTCAGCTGCGGAGCGCTTGTCGATCCGTCTCCGCCGCTAGCTCCACGCCACAGCTCCTAGCTGCTAGCTCCACGCCGCTAGCTCCAAGCCGCTAGCTCCACGCCACAGTTCCAAGCTGCTAGCTCCAAGCCGCTAGCTTCACGCCGCTAGCTCCACGCCAGTAGCTCCAAGCCGCTAGCTTCACGCCGCTAGCTCCACGCCACAGCTTCAAGCTGCTAGCTCCACGCCGCTAGATCCACGCCGCTAGCTCCACGAGTTTGTTACGCTCGATAGCCACCGTAACGTTAGCTGGTTAAGCTCCTGTTACTCTATTGACACATTACATGATAAGTGAGCTACCAGCTCCACCAGCCGGCGAGCCAACAGCCCCACCAGCCCACTTCCTGCACCCGAACGCAGTGATGTCTTCACTTGCCTCACCATCCGGCTGTGACAGCTGCCTCCGCCTGACCCAGAAAGTGGCCGAGTTGGAAGGACGAATATCCGTGCTACACCAGATCAGGGATGACGAGCTGATCCTCGACTCCCTGTTATCCAACTGTACCGACGCCGTGGCTCCGGCCCCCGAGGCCGTCTCCACTGACTCCGAGGTCTCCGTGGGCCGCGCTGCCGCTACCTCAGCTGTTCGCGAGCTGGACTCCACTGTCCCATTCCTGGAGGCCACTGACCGCTGGGCCCTGCAGGGGGCTCAACCCAATCACCCACCTCCGACTAGCTCCACTCCCGGGCCCTGGTTAACAGCCTGTCGGGGTAAACCTGGTGGGAAACTCCGCCCTCGCCACATCCACCTCATCCCCCCCAAATCCCCACCAGCAATACATTCTCCATTTTCGATGTCCACAATTCCCCCTCACTCCCTGTTCACAACACTCCACCAGAGTCCGATTCCCCCCCACTCACACAGTCTGCCTCGATCGCTGCCCGCTCTCCATCCGCGGCCAGGACCGATCGACCGTCTGTCCAGTTCACCTCTGGTCAGGGAGCCAAGCAACGGGCTTCGTCCTCCTCTGCCCGCCACACAATCCTGATGGCCGCCGTCAGGCGGTCTAGCGGTTCTCCCTGCCTCCAGCCAACTCAGGATCATCTCCCCAAATTAGACATCGTCCTCCCTTCCACAACAAATGACGCCATGGCCAACGTGCCTGGTCTGGCCACTGTGGCCCCACTCATCCCTCGCACGACTCTTATCATTGGAGATTCTACTGTCAGACTCCTCCGTTTTGTCAACGCTGTCACACACTGTTTTCCTGGAGCCACGGTCCCCGACATCATCGGGAAGCTCCCGGGTCTATTAATCTCTCTCCCAGCTACGGTCCACAAAATAATAGTGCACATTGGTACAAATGACATCTCCCGCCAACAATCTGAGGTGCTGAAAGCAGACTTCATCCGCCTGATTGACATGCTCAACAGCTGTGGAAGGTCTATTCTTCTATCCGGTCCGTTCCCCACGCTGGATCGTGGAGTTGGTCGATTTAGTCGCACTCTCAGCCTTCACACCTGGCTTCAATCAACCTGCACCTCCCACAAAATTGACTATGTTGACAACTTTAATCTGTTCTGGAACCGCCCCTCTTTCTTCTTGCGCGACGGATTCCATCCAAATCTCCTGGGCAGCCGCGTGCTTGCCGACAACATTAGGCACGCGGTGCTATCGTCCACACGTGTGAGTTGACTGAACTTGCTTATGTCACCCACCCCCCGCCGTTCCCCACCCGCCCCCTCTCTGTCCATTGAGAACTACCATGCCCCCTCTGCCGTCACCTCCTCCCCTCCTCTCCTCTCTCGCCCCTCTCCCTCTCGCTCTCTCCTTCCCTCTCTACAGCCCCCCTCACTGGCCTATCCCCGTCACTACCCGTCCCTGTTCTGTTTCTCAGCCAACTACAGCCTGCCTGAACTCATCCTCATCCGTCCACAACATTCCCTCACTCTGGACTAACTCTCGCACCCCTGTCAACAACCCGTTCCGTACTGCTAACCCCAACAACCTCCGCTCTCTCCCTCCTGCTCCTCCATCCATCTCCCTTCCCCCTCCATCCATCTCCTTTGCACTGTTAAACACTCGCTCGCTAGCCAACAAATCACTTATCATATCCGAACTCCTACTGGACAATAACATCGATCTCCTCCTCCTCACTGAAACCTGGCAACAACCCTTGGACTATTTTTCACTCAACCAGGCCACCCCCCCTAACTATAGCTACCTTGCCAAACCCCGCCTTATAGGGCGAGGGGGGGGGCTTGCCGTTTTTCATAAACGCTCCATACGCATCACCGACCTGAACCTCTCCCTTCCCCCCTCGTCTACTTTTGAGTACCTCGCCTTTTCACTGCCCAACTCCATAACTGCTCTTCTCCTCTACCGCCCCCCCAAGCCACACCCCTCTTTTCTATCAGAACTCTCTGAAGTCCTCACCGTCGCTTCCTCTCTCTCCACCCGCCTCCTTCTCACTGGTGACTTCAACATTCACGTGGATCAACCCGATTCTACCCTCACATCTGACTTCCTCTCTCCTCGACTGTTTCCATCTTACCCAACACATCACCTTCCCCACCCACATAAAAGGCCACACACTTGACCTAGTCTGCACTGCCTCCCTCCCCATAACCAACCCTCACCCTCTCTCCTTTCCACTCTCTGACCACCATTGTATCCTCTTCTCCGCCCCCCTGCCCCCACTCCATCACCCCATTAAACGCTCCATCTCTTTCCGCAACATCAAATCAGTCAACCCACTTACTCTCTCCCAGTCCATTTCCTTTGCCATCCCCTCTGATTCCTCTCTCGACGACTATGCCATCTTGCTCAACTCCATTCTCTCCGACTCCCTTGACAAACTTGCCCCCCTGAAAACCATCACAGTCTCTTTCACCACCCCCTCCCCCTGGTACACTCCTAAACTCCGCATCATGAAACAGACTGGCCGCCAACTCGAACGTCTCTACAAGAAGACACATCTCACCGTCCACGCAGATGCCTATAAACACCACATCTCCTCCTACCGAAATGCTCTTCAAGCTGCCAAGTCTGCCCACTTCTCCACCCTCATCAACAGCACCAACCGAAACCCCCGGACCCTCTTCTCTACTGTCAAAAAGCTGCTCAAACCCCCCGACAACAACTCACTTTCCTCCCCTGATCTTTGCAACTCCTTTCTTCACGCCTTCAATAACAAAGTCTCCCAAATCAATATCTCACTGTCTGCCTCTATCGCCAATTCCTCCGCCCCTCCACCCCCCAATATCACTTTCCCACCCACTGCCTGTCTGCCCCCCCCTCCTCTCTCTGTTTTCTCCCCTGCCGACTCCGCCCTCATCACTGATATCATCACTGCCTCTAAGACAACCACCTGCTCCCTCGACCCCCTCCCCACCACCCTGACCAAGGCCTGCCTCCCTGCCCTTATCCCCCATCTCACTGCTCTCTTCAATCAGTCACTGTCCCAAGGTCTTGTTCCCTCTGTCTACAAACTTGCTGCTGTCACCCCTATTCTCAAAAAGCCTTCCCTTGACCCTGCCAACCTCTCTAACTACCGCCCTATCTCCAATCTCCCATTCCTTTCCAAAACCCTTGAACGAATTGTCGCCACCCAACTCCACTTCCACCTTCAGTCCAACAACCTTTACGAACCCCTTCAGTCTGGTTTCCGCCCATCACACAGTACTGAAACTGCCCTGGTCAAAGTCATCAATGACCTACTCATCTCCTCTGACTCAGGTGCCCTCAACATCCTGATACTTCTAGACCTCAGCGCAGCCTTTGACACAGTGAGTCATCCCATCCTCCTTCTAAGGCTGCGCCAACTGGGTGTTGAGGGCACTGCACTGGACTGGTTCACCTCCTACCTCACCGACAGTAAACAGTTCATCTCCCTCAATGGTCATACCTCCACCCTTTCCTCTGTCACGCAGGGGGTCCCCCAAGGTTCAGTCCTTGGCCCCCTGCTTTTCATCTGCTACATACTCCCCCTTGGCCAAATTATTCGCAACTTCAACCTGGACTTTCACTGTTATGCCGATGATACACAGATTTACATAAACACAAAATCCACAAAGAACCCACCCCTCTCCCACATTGAAACCTGTATATCCGCAATAAAAACCTGGCTGACCCATAACTTCCTCAAACTTAACTGTGACAAAACTGAACTTCTCCTCATTGGCACTAAATCAACTCTCAACAAGACCGGACCCATCACTCTTACCATTGACGACACAACCATTACCCCCTCCCCCCTGGCTTGCAACCTTGGCTTCATCCTGGACCCCACCCTCTCATTCGACCCTCATGTTAGCTCCATTATTAAGACCTCCTATTTCCATCTCCGCAACATTGCCAAAATCAGACACTGCCTCTCTCCCACTGCCGCTGAATGCCTCATTCACGCCTTTGTCTCCTCCCGCCTGGACTACTGCAACTCCCTCCTCACGGGCATCACTTCCCGCTCCCTCCATCGACTACAGATGGTACAGAACTCTGCCGCCCGCCTGCTCACTACCACCCGGTTCCGTGATCATATCACTCCTGTCCTCCAATCTCTCCACTGGCTCCCCATCAAAGACCGCATCAACTTTAAAGTGCTCCTCCTCACCTACAAAGCACTTCACTGCCTGGCCCCCCCTTACCTGACTGACCTCCTTCTTCTCCATCGCCCTACCCTAACCCTCCGATCCTCATCCACTCCCCCCCTCATTGTTCCTCCGTCCAAACTCAAACACTTTGGTGATCGAGCCTTCTCTCGAGTTGCACCTCGTCTCTGGAATTCCCTCCCCCAGCCTGTCAGAGACTCACCTTCACTTACCACCTTCAAATCCCGCCTTAAAACCTACCTCTTCTCCCGAGCGTATGACCTCCCCTACCCTTAACCACCTCCTCTCCCCAAACCCCCCCCTCCGCTTTGCTTCTATTTTTCCCTGACTACTGTGTTTTGTTGTTCTGTTCTATTTTGTCTCTATATGTTGCCCATTCTTGTCTGTTCTTTTGCTTTGCATTTTCTGTCAGCGTCTTTGGGTCATTGAAAAGCGCTTTACAAATATAATGAATTATTATTATTATTATTATTATATCGCATTTGAATGAGAATCGCATGATCAGGTTTTTTTTTTACATCAAGTTTAACCCTCCTGTTACCTTTACATTTACTAACATATTTTACCCTCGGGGTCAATTTTAACCCAGCAATTAATATCTCCAGAAAATTAGAATTAATATTGTTTCCCAAGTTTAAGTGTGAGGTACTTTATGTTTGTTTGTTGACTACCTAAATAGCCCTTTAAATATATAAAAAAGTTGATATTTCTTATATGTTTGACACAGTGAAAAACAGCCTGGGGTCAAATTGACCCCAAAGAACACCGACGTTAAACATTGAATGGGGTCAAATTGACCCGAAAGGTAACAGGAGGGTTAAAATAAGGCATCCATGCCACCCTGGATGCAGATTTCAGTCTGTCTGTGCTTTTTTTTTGTTCGTTTGATGGTATTCGGACAGAACATCCCTCGTCTCTCACAAAGAGACTGGGCCGGAAGTGAAATGGCAAAACAACAGACTGCCTTGTTAATAATAAAACACTGAGGCAGCGTGACGATCATTTCACGGATCACTGCCTCACTGTGGGGGTGCCGTCGCTGGTAATGTGCTCAAGTTCAGGACAGTCAGTCACCTTTGAACTCGAGAGACGTCTGGACCATTTGTCTCTTTGGACGTGAGGTCACCCCCTTTGGAAGTTCAGACTAACAACATTCAGCTGTTTCTGACAGAGCACAACGGAGAAGATGGCCAGAGAATCGATGCCCAGTGGCCTTGGTACTTGTGTAATAGAACTTGGGATATCCCATCTATTTACAGTGCAGCGCAGCTGATACACTCACCTCAACAACACTTCCCGAAACTCAGATTCTCCACATTGAAGTGGAGTGAAAATGAGGAGCATACGCAAAGTCTTGCATCTTGACCACTGGCTTCATGTTTAGAAATATTTCTACAGTAAGAGTTAGAACATCTGAAAATGGTATAATTTACACGTATCATAATAATAAGTGAGAAGAAATAACCAGAGGTTTGCATCCTGGCTTTTTTGGGACTTTTGTACCATACTGTCTTATTTCAGTGTATCCATGGATGTTCTTCAACATTGGATGTGGATTGTCTCCTTGGTTTTTCTCAGGCCTAACTTTTTTGGGGAAAATAACATTGTGTTAATGAGATCTGGGAATTTGACAACATCTCTACAAATAGGTCAACAGGGTGACAAGTACGAGCAGCAGGCGACCAGACCAATCGGCGCACCTTATTTGGAAAAGAAAAGCAAACAGTAAAATGATTACTATAATTGTTTGTTGTAAATATTCATCACGGTTTACAGACAATCCAATTAGGGATGCACTTTTAATCAAATTATTGTAATCACAATTTGGACAGCTTCCTACAATTACATGAACATGATTGACTGCAATGTTCACATTTAAAACTCTGTTGCATATTGCATGAAGTACTTCCTGAATTAACAGCATAAACCTTCCTCAATGTTGAGTAAAACATTAATATTTTGGAAAAAATGTGTTGGTACAATTACATGTATATTTCTCTCTAGGAGATGCACTGTGAATAAGGATTAGTTTGGATGCAAATATATGTTCATGGCTTTGGATGTAGCGCAGCATGGAAGTGAAAGCAGTGCTATGTTCATCTAAACGTGAAAGTGCAAGTAAAGTATGTTGCACTTCAAATCAATGAATAATCAGGATGAATAACCATGATCTCAATATTGATCATAACAATGATGATTATCATTTGATGATCGTTGGCACGCCAAGTTGCCAGCAAGCACTCGTGTTGATGATCTACGAGTTTGTTTTAAATGGAGGGATGTTGATGAATAATAACCGTGTGCTTCATGCATAACTTTGGAAAATCAATGAAAGGATCATTTTATGGGAGAGTTGAGTACAGAGGAGAAAAGATGAGAATGATTAGGTGGGTTGAAATTAGGATACTAAATAAATAGTCTTTTTGGTTGTTGTTGTTGTTGTGAGTATTAGATCTCAATGCCTTCATTGAAAATCTCCATTTGAAGACGTGGCCACAGCACCATCATGTGTGAAATCAACCGGAGAAATCGAATCGATACGTTTCAGAGCAGCTGCAGAGTCCTCGGCGGTGTTTCACCTGCATTCACATGGCCGACCCTCGGGGCAACCACCCAGCCAGACAAAGGGTTTCCAATGCGTGTGTGGGTGCAAGGGGTTAATTTGACCTCCTCCATGCCGCCCAACGGCCTTCGTCTTCATTGAAACAGTGACATCTTAATCTCCGTTGAGTCATTTATATTCAGCGGGGCGCTCTGACTCACTCCAGATCCAGATAGCGAGCAGCCGGTGCTCCAAATGCAGCGTCGGAGAACCTATATTCTCTCCGCCGCTCACACATGGCTTCCTCGTGTGTCCTCGAGGATGAGGAAGACACGTTTGTGCGTGCCTGTGTGTGTCTGAAGCACAAATAAATCTGTCTGTGTGTCGCATGTTCGCTTTATTCAAGTCTATTATCTCTCCGTCCGCGGGCTCCAGCCAGAGGGGCTCTTCTGCTCTCGGGCGCTGCCCTTTAACTGGCGGCCCGTGCCCCTCATTTGTCTGAAGATTCTTCTGATGTGGTGAACATGTTCAGGCCTTTTCAGAGTTGTATACGCACGTGCGCGCAGGTGTGTGTGTATATTTGTGTGTGTGTGTGTGTAATGGCTGGTGAGAGTGGGACTGGGCAGCTAATGAGAGATTAACGTGGCGAAGCAGGGAGGAAGAGGAAGGATGGAGGGGTGAGGAGATGTGAGAGTTGAATAGTTGAAGACGAGGTCGAGGGGATTTTCACGAGGGCGATTCATTGTCCTGGTAAAAAATGTCAAATGTGAGCATGCACTGTAAGAAACTCACGCAGAGCAGATTCTGAGCGACTTTTGTACCATTAGCTACACTCGGCGGTATTAGCACCTGCCCCCCCCCCGAAATGTGTGACGGTGCAACGCTACATTTAGTCAAGACATGTTCATGCAAAGTAGCCCCTGCATCGTCGCTTGTGTTGTGGGCAAAATGCAAGGACGTCCAATGAAAGAGTTGACTTAGCGGTCAAGAGGAACAGCACGGCCCTTTTCGCTTTGCATAACAATCTGCTCCCAAAAGCTTCTCCCAGCAGAAGTAAAAAATATACTGAATTTCATAACCTCACAAAAAATGCATTAGGTATTTTACATCAATGTGACTCATTCGGCCTCTGCTTTATAGGAAAACTAAATGGAGGAAGGTGACGCACGTCTTCATCTTTCTTTGGCACAAAAAATGCCGATTCATTTAATTTTCAACCGCACAAGTACGTGTAGAATATCTGAAAACATTTGATATCTGTGTAGATTTCCTCTTTCAACTTGGTCTCCTCCCCTTCTTTCCCCTTCCGCCTCCCTGCACCTCCCCCTCCTGATCCGTGTACTGGTTATATAAGTGGCCCCCTGAGGTGTGTGTGTGTGTGTGTGTGTGTATCTGTGTTAGTGGAGGAAGGTTTATGAAGAACTCTGAGGAGACGTCCTGCACGGAGCATCAGTTAACTGTTAATCTGATCCTTCAGAGGTTGTTGGATTCATGAAATCAATGGTCTGTCTGAGGAGCTTCGGATTCATTTTAAACGTTTTCAGCGCAGAAGTTACAGTAAAGACAAAAAAAAAACCTGTGATGCACCTTACACGAAGAATGAAGCTCAAAGTCTCTAACGTTGAATGCCGTTATCAGGTTCCCTCTTCGCATCGAGCATCGACACTTCAACTTTTAGAATATATAAATAACGTTTAGAATCGAAACGCAATACATTGTTGTTTTCTTCAAATGCGAAACAACGCGACAGTGGGGGCGGTACTGTTGTTGCGTGTGTCTGAACTTTGTGTAACACCGTGTAACACAGTCGACCGTGGCAAGCCAAGTCAAAGCACATAAATACGCTATCATAGAAAATAAAAGATTTTATATGCAGATTATGTGTGTTGTACTATGTTGTTTGAATTGCTATTGATGCACTAACATCAAGTCATACAAAAGCATCACGTTTTATAAACTGATCGTAGGTCAAATCTGTAACTGTAGCTGAAAAATACATGTAGCAACAAAAACAAAAACACATTTTTGAATTTGAATTGAGTATAAGTATAAAAAAAAGCAATTCCTCACATTTCTAAGTAAATACAGTCCTTGGGTATTTATGAACATCCCACCACTATACAGCACAACTGTGGTTAGTGTTTAGCACCAAAATAATATTCTACCATTTTAAAACCATCAAGATTAAACACAAAGCAAGACATGGAGGCTGTAGCTGAGGGTGCATTTTATTCATAATGAATTCAGCTGTTTATTTTTAGAGACATAATGTGTTCTCCCTTCAATCAGAAATTACCCTCTTGTCGTTCTCTTCGTATGATGGGAAATATTGGTCTATTGTCAAGAGATCTGTAAAAGAGGCTCACAATAAACATCTCAAACTTACTCAACCAGAAGATAAATAGCACTGATGCTATTGTTTAAAGAAAGGTTGTAATGGTTTTTAATCTTCAACGACACAAACAGGAAGTAGTCGACAACATGCTGAGGTCATATTGTTAAACTGCACTTTCCTTCTTGATCTAAATAAGCCAGACTCATTGCAATGACTACAGGGTTAATGAGTTATGACTTTAAAGGGAATCAGTGAACATGTAGCAGCCATCAGGGGTGAAACAGAAGCAGCCTCATCACCTTCTTACTCAATTAGGAATCTATTTTTGGATTTGAGGATGTTCGGATGGATTTTCTCCAAACTAACTAGGACAGGAAGTCCTGTCAGTTACTTTGTGTTAATCATTTACATATATCTGTTCCACTTTTGAGCATCTCTGAGCTCCCGTTTGATTTGTATACATCACGTTGCACACGAAGAGAGAGAAAGGTGGCAGAAAACACAGAATTGGGTTAACAGTGCATGATTGTCCATAAATCAAGCCACGGTGGCACGAAAATCACCCGATTTAAGATGACAACACCCTCTGTGTTAGTTATTGTTTCCAGTCTGAAATTTACCCATGACTTTTAAACTGTGTGCTAGAAAGTGAACCAGATAGAACTGAATTGTGTTGAATTTATGTTGTTTCAACAGTGCAGCTTCACAGAGGTAGTTGGGCTCTCCTGGGGTCACGACCTCACCTTCATCTGAGGAAGACCGCTTGAGCTCGAAACATTGTTATGTAGATGCAGAATTAAAGTAGCTTCAGGAACGTTCTCACTCCCATCACTCATGTATGTCTTCAATATATTTAAAGAAAACAGTGTGATTGGGTTAGAATAAGTATGTTTGTTTGGTAACATAAAAAAGCTGCATTTGTTGCATAACTGGCATTAGTTGAGTACATAAGATATGAAACCAACATATGGTTGAATAAGTCACCCTCTAAATAAGAAGAGCTGCAATGTAATGGTCAGATTTAGCTCAAAAATAACTCTTTTGTACATTTTGTTTCCAGTCACAAGCTGTTCGACCATCTAAAACATATGTTTTTACTTTTGAAGAAGCGTAGAGGCAGTTTAATGTGTTTATGTGGAGGATGGTCATCTCCATCAGATTATTCTGAGATATTTCTTAACAATAAAAGGCATTAATCCTCTAGGTAGTAATTTGCTGTGTAAAGTAAATGTCAGTCTTATTTTAAATGTTTTTTTGGAGTTATTAAGTTGTGTGGAAATCGTGGCCTGATTATGAAACAACAGGTGTGTAAACATACACTACCGTTCAAAAGTTTGGGGTCACTTAGAAATGTCTTTATTTTTCAAAGAAAAGCACTGTTTTTTCAATAAAGATAACATTAAATTAATCAAAAATACACTCTATACATTGTTAATGTGGTAAATTAATATTCAAGGTGGAAGTGTCTTGTTTCTAATGAAATATCTCCATAGGTGTATAGAGGCCCATTTCCATCAACTATCACTCCAGTGTTCTAATGGTACATTGTGTTTGCTAATCGCCTTAGAAGACTAATGTCTGATTAGAAAACACGTGCAATTATGCTAGCACAGCTGAAAACAGTTATGCTGGTGATATAAGCTATACAACTGGCCTTCCTTTGAGCTTGAAGTTTGTAGAACAAAATTAATACTTCAAATATTAATCATTATTTCTAACCTTGTCGATGTCTTGACTATATGTTCTATGAAATGTTCAATTCATTTGATAAATAAAAGTGTGAGTTTTCATGGAAGACACAAAATTGTCTGGGTGACCCCAAACTTTTGAACGGTAGTGTATATATATATACACTTATATATACAACCATATCCACAGACAATTTAAAGGGCCAGTGTGTAGGATTTTGGGGTGGATATTCAAATAGTTTCAACGGTGTGTAACCACCTGGAACGAGAATCATAGTCCTTTCGTTAAAAAGAAAGACTCAATAGAAAAGTCCATGTCGACCTTTAAACAACCGTATCAGTCAACTCCTAATATCAACATTGTTCACGCAACATTAACGCTCATGAAAGCCTAACGGATTGAAGGCAATTGCTTTGCGAGACAGAGAATATTTGAAGAGACTGACAGAGACAGAGAGTAGCAGGAGGTCTGATCTCAGATCACCAAGAATGAGTCGAGTGAGTTCACAGATGGGTTTTTAACAGGAACACACACTCTGGCCAAGGGGAGTTGTCCTCACACACTAGAGGATGCTGTTACAGCTCTCACACACACACGTGTACTGCACGCATGAGCTGCTATCACGTATTTTTTAAATGACAGGAAGTAGCTGCAACCACATACAATGTTCGGCCGCAAGAGATTAGATTGGTATGTAGAACCAGTAGAAAGGACACAACTGAGGAGATCCCGCTCAAAAAAGTACAAAGCTACACGCATGCGTCCTCGTGAGTGTGATGTGAAAGGAGCATCTTGCACCTCATTTCTGAATTCTTTTCTCAACTTTATTCAGAAAAGGTTTTACTTGCACGCTTCTGCGCCGGAGGGGTCCGTCCGTCTGTCCGTCCGTCTGTCTGTCCGTCCGTCTGTCTGTCCTGAACACGTCTTCAACTGTGGCACGAATGTCCACCTTGAGTCAAAGTTGAACCGACGAGAATGTGGTGCACGAAGAGGCCGAGACGGGTCGCCAAGTGAGTCGGAGCAAAGCTGCTCAAGAACCGGTGGAGCAGACATTAAAATGTAAACAATGTGGCGGTAAAAAATAATTCAACGCAGACGTCGAGATGACGCTGTCGGTAAATTCATCGCATATGATTATCGCTCCTCTCATTGTCCGTTCCAACCAGCTCGACTGGCCGAACAACTGGAAGTCAGTGGTACAGTCGTAAAGCCCGCCTCCCTTGCTGGCCTTGCTTGATGTGATTGGCTGCCTCACTCAATTTTGACATTGACGAGCGGTGCGACTCCGGGCGTCTTGGTGTGGTCGGGCCCTTGAGTCCCCGTGGCCTCATAAAACACGTTGTTAGCCATACACAAGCAACTCTGATAGAAATAACATCCCCTGCTGCCCCGGATGCCATTTATAACAGTTAGTTAAAAGAGTATGTGTGTCCAAACAATTAGCAGTTCTGGTTTAATGATCATTAGATTTCCAGTGTGAGTGGATGAGGTGCTTTGATGGAAAAACCCTTCGAGGACTTCATTAGTCAGGGGTCAAACGGTCAGACTCGCACTGGAAGGCCTTAGGAGGGAATGATTCGTAACACGGCTTTTCCCTCAGCTATGACCTCTTGACCTTTAAGCCCTTCTTCTTGGCCAAGAAAAAAGATGGAGAGGAGCTCATTCTCCATCATTGTAAAAAGGTTTATAGTTGTCAAGGTATTGGATGGATGGGAAACATTTTTTAGGCCTCCTAAAACACATAAGATGCACATAACTACACTATTATATAGATAGATAGATAGATAGATATATACTTTATTAATCCCCAAGGGGAAATTTGTCGAGTCAGTAGCAGCAACACAAGAATAAAAAAACAAAACACAAAATATAAGAAGGGTTAGGGTGATCTGGCAAGAGGTGAACTGTTGTAGAGCCTCATAGCCGTCGGCAGGAATGTTCTCCTGTATCTCTCCTTGTGGCAGCGGAGCGTGAGGAGACGTCTGGAGAAAGTACTCCTCTGTCCCTGTAGGAGGTGGTGGAGAGGGTGGTCCGGGTTGTCCAATATGGACACCAGTTTCTTCAACGACCTCCTCTCCACCACCTGTTCCAGGTGCTCCAGCTGGCAGCCGATGATGGAGCCAGCCTTCCTAACCAGTTTGTTAAGACGGCTGGTGTCACGGCTCGATGCTGCTCCCCAGCAGACAATGGCAAAGTGCAGCACACTGGCGACAACCGACTGGTAGAATAACTCCAGCATCTTGCTGCACACGTTGAAGGATCAAGCTTTCTCAGGAAAAGAGCGACTCATCCCTTCTTGTACACAGCGTTGATGTTGGCCTTCCAGTTCAGTCGGCTGTCGATGGAGAGGTACTTGTACTTGTACCTCCACCATGTCCACGTCCACTCCCAGGACACTCAGAGGTGTAGGAGCTGTCGCCTTCCTCCTGAAGTCCACCACCATCTCTCTGGTCTTGGCCACGTTCAGCCGCAGGTGGTTCTCATCGGCCCACTTTACAAAGTCACTCACCACTGCCCTGTACTCCTCCTCCCGTCCATCCCTAATACACCCGACCACTGCAGAATCATCAGAGTACTTCTGCAGATGGCATGACTCCGTGTTGTACTGGAAGTCACTGGTGTACAGGGTGAAGAGGAAGGAGACAGAACAGTTCCTGTGGGCTCCAACATCACTGACCACCGTTCCAGACAGCACACGGCCCATTCTGACAAACTGTGGTCTGCCTGTGAGGTAGTCAGTGATCCAGGAGATGGTGGACGCGTCCACACCGGCCACCGCAGCTTCTCACTCAGCAGCAGTGGCTGGATGGTGTTAAATGCACTGGAGAAGTCAAAGAAAGTGACTCTCACAGAGACATCGGTTCCATCCAGGTGCGACTGAGCTCGTTGCAGCAGGTAGATGATGGCGTCGTCCACTCCCACATGAGGCTGGTAAGCAAATTGCAGAGGGTCCAACGATGATTTCACCTGCGGACGGAGGTGGGCCAAGACCAGCCTCTCCAGCACCTTCATCACATGGGAGGTGAGGGCGACCGGTCGGTAGTCGTTGAGGCCAGATGGTGCTGACTTCTTTGGGACAGGGACCAGGCACGACGTCTTCCACAGCACCCGGACTTCCCCAGCCTCAGGCTGAGGTTGAAGAGGCGCTGCAGGACACCAGACAGCTGGGTGGCGCAGGTCTTTAGGACCCTGGGGCTGATGCCATCAGGACCTTCAGCTCTGCGCTGGTGTAGTTTCTCCAGCTGTCTTCTCACCTGGTCAGTCGTCACAGAGAGGGGAGGTGGAGGAGCCCATTGTTATTGAGGGCTCGGTGGATGTGCAGCTCAGCAGGGGGACAGAGGGAGGAGGTGTTTGGGAGGTGTGATGTGTGGAGGAGACGGGGAGGGCTGTGAACTGAACCTATTGAAAAACAGTTCAGCTCGTTGGCCCTCTCCAGGAGCCCCTGGCTGTCTCCCTCCCACCTTGAAGCCAGTTATCTGCTTCATGCCAGACCACACCTCCCTTGTGTTGTTCAGCTGGAGTTTGGCCTCCAGCTTCCTCCTGTAGGAGTCCTTGCCTCCCTGAGCTTCACCTTCAGGTTGCGCTGGGCTTTCCTCAGCTCATCCCTGTCTCCAGACCTGAAAGCAGCTTTCTTCATGTTAAAGCGCCTTCAGGTCCCTGGTGATCCAGGGCTTGTTGTTGGGGAAGCAGCGCACAGTCCGTGATGGGATGGTGGTGTGTTCACAGAACTTGATGTATTCCGTGATGCAGTCGGTCATACTGTTGATGTCCTCCTGCGGTCCACACAGCACATCCCAGTCCGTTGACTCAAGCAGTCCTGTAGGCGTCGTTAGCCTCCATAGACCACCTCCTCACAGTCCTGGTGGTCACCGCAGCCTCTTCACCAGAGGAACATACCTGGGTGTCAGCGGACCAGGTCATGATCAGACCTGCCGAGGGGGGGAAGGGCAGTGGCGCTGTATGCGTCCTTAGTATTAGCATACAGCAAGTCCAGAGTTTTATTGTTCCTAGTTGGGCAGTCTATGTATTGATGGAAGGTTGGCAGAGCTTTATCCAATGTGGTGTGGTTAAAGTCACCAGTGATAGCCATGAATGCTCCAGGCTGATGATTCAGCAGAGCAGACACAGTGGAGTGGATGGTGTCCACAGCTTCCTCAGCGTCAGCTGATGGCGGCACGTCTCAGCACTCCAAAATGGCGGACGTGAACTCTCTCGGCAAATAGTACGGGCGCATCCCCACGGCCAACAGTTCAATGTTCGGCTACAGAAGCGCCCCTTCACGCACACATGGTCCGGGTGGCACCACCGTTCATTCACATAAACAGCGATCCCGCCCCCCCTCTTCTTACCGCTCTGTGTAGCGTCTCTGTCAGCCCGAACAGTCCTGAAGCCGGGCAAAGACGCGCTGTGATCCGGATAGTCCGCGTGCAGCCACGTCTCAGTGAAACACAAGAGACTGCTCTCACGGAAGACCCTCTCGGTCATTACCAGCGCCGAGCTCATCCGTCTTATTCGCCAAAGACCTCACGTTCCCCGTTATGATCGACGGTACCGAGGGTTTGTATCTCCTCGTTTTAGCCCTCCGCTTGACACCCGCTCGGCAGCCGCGAGCCCTTCTCCGTAGCTCCAGCGGGATCACAGGTCTTTCTCCAGGCAGAAGCTTCGGCCTGCACAGCGCGATCAGCTGAGCGAGTAGACGACGATCCCCGTCATTGTTATGCTGCGGCTCACCGATACTCACGACAAAGTGAACAAAAGCCACAGTAGAAGTATCGAAAAAAGTAGTTATGGTCCAGTGTCCGACCGTAACTAAGACAAACGTGAAAGAAAAGAAGAAGAAAAAGAGAGGAAAAGTGCAAAAAAAAGACAATAAAATAAAAGCAAAACGCCACTACTGAAACAAGCAGCCGTTGGCACAGCGCTTCCTGTCAAGAGGCCTATTTAGATGCATGTGAAGAATCAGTTATATCAAAATCAAAACTCCTTCTTCTTTTTCTTCCTACTCCTCCTCCCTCCTCCTTCTTCTTCCCTCCTGGAGGCCTCCTCCACACACATGTCACTTTAACATGCACTTTTAACTTAAACACACGTCACATGTAACATACACTTTAATTTAAACACACATGTCTCTTGAAACACACACCTAAACACACACCTAAACACTTTAACGTTATTTGTTTATCTTTGTTTATCTTTATTTATCTTTATCTTATCTTATACTAAAGTTAATACACACTTTGCACTGTTGCTGTCGCGTTGATTGTTGTTTGTCATGTCAAATGTTGCACCTTTCGCCAAAAAAAAATTCAGCGTTTGTGTAAACATTCCTGGCAATAAACGGATTCGGATTCTGATGTCACGCTAACACTTTCAGGACTTTTGAGATTCTCGGCTATTTTGATTCCATATCATGTCTTCATTCAGACGAATGGAAATAAACATCCAAAATAGCACACCAAAATAAAAGCCTGCATTCAGACAACCAGCATAAAAAAAACAACAACACATAAAGCAGACACCAAGCGACAAAATGGAATGAGTGCAATCTCAAGAGCCGTAAACACATCAGAGAGCAAAGCTCTGACATCTCCAGGGAGAGCAACTGGTGGCGTGTTTGTACAGCAGACTGGTCAACCGTTATTTAAAGGTGGCTTTTGAAAAAAATACAAGTTCAATCCACTGTTTTGAAAACAAAACACATGTCGAATAAATTGTCTTCATGATAAAAACATTTGCAAAGCCGATTCCTCAGAATAATTTCCCCTTGTTGTCCATCCTCATGTGCAGACTTCTCCTTCTTCTTCTTCCTCTTCTTCTTCTTCGTTGGTGCATTGCTACACTTCTTGGCTCATTAAGGCAACACAAAGGCAGCAGAATGTGTCATTAGGAATGTGTCTGACATAACACACATGCTCTTTCTTTGTGTGAACTTGAATACTTGTTCACGTGAACACATTGTTCAATCTGTTCTGTAGCACTGCCATTGGTAGCCGACCTTCAAATCATATAAGAGTATCAACAAGCAGCCATTCAGAGCCGAGTCCGTGACCGTGGTCCAACGCATTTCAACCAGCCATGTTCTATTAGTCAGGATTGATTCAGTGGAGCAGTCGGGCAACTCGCTAACACTCCACTGCACCGTTCATTCTGCTTCCTGGCATTAGCGAGCGCGTGCGTCTCTACGGACAGACGGTGATGAACCACAGGACCCCACCTCAGCAACTCTGAGGGGTCAAGCACATTCAAAAAAATCATGCACACCAGTATGTCAAATGTTTACCGACCTGCACTGTCACTCGCCTGGTTGGGTGTAGGAGCAGGTGGGGTGTTGAGGGGAGCTACAATGGCCGAGCGACGTCTGAGACTCACCCGAACATTTTGAAAATGGAACATTTCCAGTTTCATACCGAGGCAGGTGAGGCGCCGTCACATGTCGTGTGGCGTGTCAGCACAGGGTTGAGGGAAGCTTTTGCCGGCCACGCCTTTTTCCAAATGTGGGGTCTGATAAGGTGTCCACGACAAGCCTCTCTCTACTTGTAGCAGGAAATACGTGTTTTTGGCGCTCATGATTCAACCCCTATACAGCAATTAAAGCACACACACACAAACACACACACACACACACTGTCCTTTCATCCTATGCTACTACTGCTCTGTCCAATGATGAGACTATTATTAGAGCGGATCATTACTAGTTATCAGTTCTCTGAAAGCCTTTCACCCTCTGTGCACCACTGTATGTGTGTGCGTGTGTGTGTGTGTGTGTGTGTGTGTGTGTGCAGGCTTCAGCTTGACAAAGCTGTTGTTGGATAGTCTCGGCATTTCAGCTCCCTCCAACTCGCTCTACCAGTGAAGAGACCCTGATTGCACCATGATTGAGCAATTATTGCACTTTTATCACACCAGATATACCCTCTCTTTGGTCGGCGGACAGAGGGAGGGAGTGGATGAGCTGATCTGGAGAAGCTGGACATTTTGAAACTCTATAGAAAATTACTCAAATGACGGGGTTGATGACTGATTGAGTTCAGGATGCTGGCGGTACAGCCGCTGGGGGGGGGAAAAGAAAAGATGAAGGGAAAGGGATGCAAAAGCCTGCTTTGGCTGAGAGAAGACAACATCTAATATGAGTCTTCTGGCGACGTTAAAATAATGTCCCTATGTGTAACCTTCTCCTGCTCACCAGACATTGATTTATCTGGTGTGAATACAATCTAAACAAACGTTACTTCATCAGCAGCCAACAATCTGTACAAATGGCATGGCAGCTGTGTTCAAGGGGAGGGTTGGCGTGTTTTTGTTTTACACCAGATGGAGTCTATGAGTGGGTAACAAATTAAAAAGTAAAAGTTGTTGAAGAAGAAGAAGTATTCTTCCTCTATTATGGTCATTACCTGCCAGGCAGCAGAGAAAATATACCTTGATAATACCTCGATGGTTACAATTAGCACGTCTGTCCTAAACACAAGCGTGAACATAAACCTAATTGGCATCAGCTGATACATTTTATAGAAACAGCTTTAAAACCATTAGCCAACTAGAACGGGCACTCGGTAGAGCGCATACCTTTGTATATCACAAGATTGGGCATTGAATTATGAACATGTTGGCATTAGTTGCATGCCAATTGGATAAAAATGTACCGTGCTATGGTAAAAAGAAGATGTTGACCTTTCCATGACCTTGACCTTTGACCCGATCGATCCCAAAATCTAATCAAATGGTCCCCGGATAATAACCAATCATCCCACCAAATTTCATGCGATTCAAAGAAGATTTTAACCTTTTCATGACCTTGACCTTTGACCCGATCGATCCCAAAAACGAATCAAATGGTCCCCGGATAATAACCAATCATCCCAACAAATTTCATGCGATACGGTTTAATACTTTTTGACTTATGCGAATAACACGCACGCATACAAATACACGCCAATCAAAACATTCTGTAACCTTCAGCATTTTCAATGCGAAGGTAATAAAGTTGCTCACGGTTTCATTGCATTGAACTGAACACCTCACATCTTATGGAATCGCTTTATTCAGCAACCACGTAAACGATTAAGTTGAAAACTCTAAGCGGAACGACTTTAATCGGGTTGAAGAAATATTGTCCGTGTAATGAGTAACACGGACAATATTTACAGTTTCCTCTTGTTTTTAAGTGTGGAGGGTCAAAGGAAACGGTCACGCGACCCAAGGTAACAACTCTTTCCTCAGTAGAAATGTCTCACCATATATTACGTGCAGGGCTCTCAAGTGTCACGCATTGAGCGTGAGACTCACGCATTTCGGTCTTAACTCACGCACTCCCGCCACACATCGTATTTCTCACGCTGAAAAAAGCTGGAAATGTCACGCTTGCCTGTCTTCAAAACTTGAGAGCCCTGATTACGTGTGCTAAACAGACTGGTAGTTTGGGGTCGTGGAATATCACATGTGTGCTACATCAATGTAAACTGAGAGAATAACAGGTGCTATATGGATAAAGCATGGTTATGGTATGTTAGCATAGCATGAGTAGCATTAGTACCAGCAGCAGATGAGAGGTGATGGTAAAGGTAAAAGGAGAATCATACAATACGAGTGATTATGTTTCGTAGCGAGGCCCTATTATGCTCCCTTCTCTGTACACACAGATGCACATTCACACAGCCGATGTGGGGGCTTCTTTTCTGAGGCAGCTTGCAGTGGATTCGGAGAGCGAGCAGGGAAGCGGCTGCTCGTTTCTCCGATGCCCTTGACATTTTCCCGGCTCCTCACTTTAGCTCAGTCACGGAATCCAAAAAACGCATATTAATGAGCCGCCGTCCTACAGCTTACCGCTAACCCCACCCGCCACCCTCCTTTTTTTGTGCCCTGCCGCACCCTTGCGGTGATAATGAATTGTCCTTGAATCCTGACTGGGGAACTTAACCCTCCCCCTCCTCGGCTCTCAAGAATAAATCCGCTGACTTGCCCGATCCCGTGGGAACAGAAAGCTGCGTGATGATGCACATTAATGGCTCAGGGATTCGAAAAAATACATTTCCCTCCGACGCAGCATGACTGCGAACGATGAGATGTTTGATTCCGCGAGAGCAACGAAGGAGGATGCGGACGTGAAAAGGGAGACGGGGTGAAGGACAAAAAAAAGGAGAAGTAGTGTGCGGGAGAAACGAAAAAATCCTGTGTGACTTTTGATTTGGCACATCGCAAATGTTTAAAGACAGACGGGGGTGGGGAGGGGGTGAGTGCAGGTTCTGTGAGAAGGGAGTAAAGGCAAATCATCTCGACTAGTTAAATAAAGCATGCGCTCCCTATTGAACTACTACCCTGAAAAGTTGCCGGCAGCAAGTTGTTTGGAACATTCAGACTTTGTTGTCAGTTGTCGGGCGGGACACGGGTAGCGTTAATCATTTCCAGATGTGACTGAGATTTCAAATTTGAAAAGAAGAGTTTGTCGCCGCATGCCACCGCAGTGCAGACAGGTGGATTGCAGGTATTTCAGACGAAAAGATTTCTGCTGTGTAAAATAATAATGAAATCCTCATAGACAATATATCAGTTTGAAGTCCACTTGACCTTGACGTCAACTAATTTGAGACATTGTTAACAAAATCCTCAGAGGGTTAGTGCGAGGTGGTGTCTGACTGCAACAAGTTACAGTGACAAGTTATAAGAAAAGAGTTTTAATTTGTCTTTACATTGTGATGCCTGAGTGAAAAGTGCTGGAAAAAGAGTAAAAACAGATGTATTCGTCAGTCCTGACTGAAATGGCAAGTGTGTCAGGAGCACTGCATTGTGTGAAGTTGCAGAAATGTTGATGCTGATAACAAAATTTGCAAAATTGCGAAACCCGATCAGCATGTTGTGACTATTATAATCATAACTAGAATGGGCACTCGGTAGAGCGCATACCTTCGCATATCACAAGATTGGGCATTGAATTATGAACATTTTGGCATTAGTTGCATGCCAATTAGATAAAATTTTGACACTATGGTAAAAAGAAGATGTTGACCTTTCCATGACCTTAACCTTGACCTTTGACCCGATCGATCCCAAAATCGAGTCAAATGGCCCCCGGATAATCAGCAATCATCCCATCAAATTTCATGCGATTCAAGAAGATTTTTACCTTTTCATGACCTTGACCTTGACCTTTGACCCGATCGATCCCAAAAACTAATCAAATGGTCCTATATATAATAACCAATCATCCCACCAAATTTCATGCGATTCGGTTTAAATTTTTGTTGTTATGCGAATAACACGCATACAAATAAATAAATAAATAAATAAATACACGGCTTCTTCAGCATCCATTAGTTCTCCTGGCCTTACATAACATTTCCCTTTGTCTTTCCATTGCACAGTTACTCCTATTCATTGCCCAGTAAAGACAACTTTGTCTCAGCCCGTATATTACTATCACTATAAAAGAATGTACTGGGCGGGCCTTTTATTGAATATGAGATCACTCTACTGTAATATCAAGCATACGATGCACTTAGCGTGACAAAGTGTTCTCAGTGTTCTCAGTGTTTTATGTGATGCTCTGAAAGAAAAAAACGCAGATTATCAAACTGTTTTTTCTGACATTTTTATGAATGAAAATATAGCTTTTGTATATTTACTTCACAACATTGTGTATTTACAGTTTTGGATGCCAAACCCGTTGTTGTTGAAATCATGTAGTAGCTTAACGACCTGCACAAAGGGTTCGGTTGCTCTTATCTTCTTGCTCCCGCCTTCTATACATCATCACTTCATTTCTCCCTGGGCTCCATTGCCCCCTTTTTCTATCTGTTCCCCAAACACACGTACACACACACACACACACACACACACACCTACACACAAACACACACACACATGCACACCCTCCCCCCCATCATTCATACCACCCCATGAATCCAGCCCTCCTCCCAATGTTATTTCCCGTCTCCATGGGGAGCAGAGGGTGGGTTAATGATGCAGATGGGCCATATGATGCTCCTCCTGGTGAAGAACATCCAAAGTTCCATAAACCTACATTACGCAACAGAAAATAAGAAAAAAACACGGCAACATTCGACAAAAAGCAGGCAAAAAGCCTTTTTCCAGCTCACAACACTTCAAGGAATGTCTCATCAACAACCTGCCCAGTGTGGACTCACTGCCACGAGGCGTCATGGATGGGTCCAACAAACACACGACTTTCACCAAGGGGACAACCGTTCGTGTCTCGTATGAAACCAAAAGTTCTTGAAGAGTCATTTCTGCTGACGATGGTTTCTCAAGTGATGCTATGTCACCGAGTCACATGTCTGTATCTTACGATATGATTCAAGCATTATTATTTTTGGTGACATATGACATGTCGGGGTGAGATCCTTTTGATCTTAGTGCAAACTATTTCTGGTTATTTCACGATGCCAACACTTCTATGTAATTTTTTTTTATAACATTACATTTGGATTAAATTATCTCAAATATTGAAACCGAAATCTGGACCGAAATCTGTGCGATTGCCAGAACTGGAGTCTCTTTATCATCAACTAAAACTGCACAATCTGTGCGTTGCCATTTATATTTCTGCAAAATGTGCAGACATGAGTGTTCTTCATTTCTCAATCTGTGTCACTACTTCAGCATGAGCTCAAAGCCAAATTGGAAGGGACTGGACAAATTGACCAGGAATTAAATACAGCGTTGGAGGCGGAGCCTCATTCTTCCCTATGAAAATGGTGCATGAGGCATTGGGATTCATCCTCAGGGGGGTGAGAATGCCCGTACAAAGTATTATGATAAGCCACATACTGTGGACCTACAGGTGTTGCAGCCATGCATTGCGCTTACATAAGGTACTCTAGGAATACTTTTCTCACATTTGTCGCAGCTCATCAATTTCTTGTGTGTGCGCCAAAGTGTGTTCACGCTCGATATGTCTTACAAACTAAACCCTGATGATGTGCATCGTGGTTTCATGGTTTTAGATCGACGCTGGTGTCTGTTTGGGGGAATGATGGGATTAAAAGGGTATAGGCACAACTACAGAGAGGAGTGAGTGTAAGAAGGGAGTGTGCTCAAGGGAAAGAGGAGACGGGATGGATAGATTTTCAGATGCGGTTTGACACCGGCCTAATATAAAGCGTAAACACACACACACACATATACGAGCTACTCATTAACATGGATAGGTAGCAACGGGGGAATAGAGTTATGTTGTTTCTGCACAAAAGTAAAGAGCTGGATGTTGGACCCAATCCAGGCGGGTGTCCTCCGCTCACAATTTCTCTTTATTCCAATACCCGAGAAAAAATGAGGGAACTTTAATGATCTCCGCAGGGAAAAATAATTTTTACAGCAGCAAATAAACAGCAAGATACATTAGACTTATGGATGGTTTATCTCTGAGGCAATGAAAGCAAAAGATTTTAATGATTTGCCAACATTTAAAATCACCCGTGTACATTTTCTCAAGAAACAATCCATCAAGGAACTTCAATTAATCATTTGCAACACTGGATACTATAAGATATAATAAACTGTTATTATTTTATTTATTTCCGAGCATTGTATGTATATACAGGACTGTCTCAGAAAATTAGAATATTGTGATGAAGTTCTTTATTTTCTGCAATGCAATTAAAAAAACAAAAATGTCATGCATTCTGGATTCATTACAAATCAACTGAAATATTGCAAGCCTTTTATTCTTTTAATATTGCTGATTATGGCTTACAGCTTAAGAAAACTCAAATATCCTATCTCTAAATATTAGAATATCATGAAAAAGTATACTAGTAGGGTATTAAACAAATCACTTGAATTGTCTAATTAACTCGAAACACCTGCAAGGGTTTCCTGAGCCTTGACAAACACTCAGCTGTTATAAATCTTTTTTACTTGGTCTGAGGAAATATTAAAATGTTATGAGATAGGATTTTAGAGTTTTCTTAAGCTGTAAGCCATAATCAGCAATATTAAAAGAATAAAAGGCTTGCAATATTTCAGTTGATTTGTAATGAATCCAGAATGCATGACATTTTTGTTTTTTTAATTGCATTACAGAAAATAAAGAACTTCATCACAATATTCTAATTTTCTGAGACAGTCCTGTATTCTCGCTGGAGAAGTCACCTGATTGCTTGTCTTCCTACTTCCTCTTTATGTTGGATGAATTCTTCAAACATTGGATATGACTTCAAACACACTCGAGGGTCACAAGGGAAAAAACACTTAATTTTCTTTATTGAAAAAGACCCATTATCATCTCTTCCGTGCTCATGGTTATTTCTGAACTGTCGCTCTGTGAAAGGAAGCTGGGAGGCTTCATACAAACAACATAAAGCTTTGATCTGAGTTCGAGGATCCTCTTGTAAACTGAAAATGCAGCTGCTGAAGTCAAGACAGTTTGAATGTCATGTCTTGACTAACCAAGAAACCAATACAACATTTTAAAAAAACATGAATTTTATTTTTTAACTGACTTTAAATTGCCATGATGACTTTTCCTTTCATGTTTTGATTGACTGAATGTTTAAAATGATCCCAAATAATACAAATCATGTATATTCCGTGCTGACAAAAGCAGAAAAAGTGAACAAGTGAGAAAGCCATGGGGCACTTGTTTAGGCGTAATTAATGGTCTACTCCCTTTATGGAGAATGTAACCCTCATTTTGAGGTGATTTTTTTTTTAAACTATGGGAGGTGAAAAAGCAGAAATTACAGCCATCTTAATTATAGTGACACAATAATACAGTGTGGCAACACAGATGTTAATAGCAGGGCTGCAGATATATATCGGTGTCACAAAAACGAATTACTTTTGGTTAGTTTACGTGCCTTTCTGTGACATGGTCTCTTGCTTGCCTTCATTTACCTTTATGATTTAAGTATTACACACAGCTTTGACCCATGTGTAAAATGAACATCTCCCAAATGAGTCCTCCCAAAAGTCGACATTTCATTCGCTAGTGTCCAAAATCGACTAAAGAACATCATTATAAATAAGCCACTCATTGCTCACAATGACAATGCAAACATGCTTAAGTTATGCATGTATAATGCTTATCATTTTCAACGTCTTATTTTATTGTCAGCATGCGAACATTTGCTGATGTCATCAGTTCAGATTTATTGATTCCAATTAACAGCATCTCCAACGCCATTAGGATTCATCCTCTGGGGGTCATGTCGGTCTGTGCAAATATCATGGCAATAAATCCAATAGTTGTTAATACAATTCCATCTGGATCACAGCCTGTATATAAGAGATACATAGCCACCGTGACGTCACCCATTGGTCGTTTTTTGGAGCCAAAAGTAACAAAAGAGAGTTGAGCAAAGTAGCTACAACTTTATGCTGAATAACACATTTCTCTGCGGCCAACATTTTACAAACTTTACTGAACGGAAAACACACGATGAAAGGCTCAGACCGGACAACGTCCTGGTGGCTACCGCTCAATCACTAGGTAGCCACGCACTGAAGCACACTCTGATTTGTTTTCTAAATGATCACGCTGTATTGACAAAGACTTGATAATAACAATTGAGACCATGAACTCATGAAGACTTCCATACATTTGGACTCATTATTGTAATTCAAGGAGTCTCTCCTTGATGGCTGTTAAAAAGAATGCAGGTTTAAGGCCCTTGAGCATTGGCTTCATGTTGCCAGTTGGCCTGAGCCACAGAGGTAGGCTGACTGATTGACAGTCCACATTGCCATCCACAGAGCCCTCATAAACCCACCCCACCTGTCAGGTTCTTGTGACGGAGTGAGGCTCAGGCGCAGAGAGACAGACTGGACGCAATATAAATAACAAAAAAAGCACTCTTTAATGAGGCAAAACAGTTTACAAAAAAACAAGGTCCAAAAGGGGCAGGCAGAGAATCCAGGTTCAGGGCAGGCAGGGTCAACAGGCAGGATCAGATACGTCAGACAGGACAACGGGAAAAAGACACGGAACTAGAGACGACAATCCGACCGCAGACAAGGGAAAGACTGACACAATATATAGTGGGGGAAACACAGGTGTACGACATCATACACTAACGAGACAAGAGTGGCTGAGGGCAGGTGCAGGGAATTAAACAATTAAGACAGAGAAGACACAGAGGAGACATAGGAGACACGGAACACAGGAGAAACAGAACAGGGTGTTACACCACCAGCATGGCTAAACATGTTATTGCATACCTAGTGTACGTGTACGTTTCAATTCTCCAATCCTTAATCTTCAGCATAAATTTAAACTACTGACAGACTTTTTCCCCCCCATAAAACCTGAATGGCCCTTCTTTAACTTCCAATGCTGTGTGAGCTTCTTCTGTTAGGCTGTGTGGCAAAAGGAGCGAGGGAGTAGTGGAGGGATGAGAGGATAAATCCTGAACCCAAATGGTGTTGACAACGCTTGTTACGAGCCGTAATCAGAATCAGAATCAGAATCAGAAACAGGTTTATTGCCAAAGAATGAAAGGAATGAGGTCAGAGTCGCCGCTGTCTGCCTCAGATGGAGATTTATACAGAACTGAAGGGGTCCAGCTGTCTCCCACAGCACATCCCAATGAAGATAGATCTACCTCAGTAGCTTTAAGCATGAAGGGTGACCGGCGTGATCGAGAATACCGGTGGTCTGATTCAGAGGTGAAACAAACAAGCCGGGGCATTTCACTCCGGGGAGAAAAGGGACTCACTGGACGGGTAAACGGGGTGCAATGAATCATATTCACAGTCAGCGCCTATTGTTTTTGATGATTGGCCATCTCGCACCAAATTTAGCTCTCACGTTGTGAACGATTAAGATAATGCGTCCCTCTTTCCTGACGGTGGGTGGTGGGAGATGATTGCGTTCATGTTGAAGTCTGAGATCTTTCACTGCTTTGTTTTTCTTTCATAACGGCGTTTTGATGCGTTTTACCAGAAGTGTTGACAGTTCGACGAGATTCATGACAAAGACGACTTGGAATGACTTGATATCCTGCCCTACCCTAAAGATTAGCACTCATGTTAAAATTTAGCGGCGATGTCATGTCTTTTTTTTCCCAGTCAACGAATAAATATAGTTTAAATATGTCCGGCTAAAGCCGAGCGATCAGGGGAGACAGGTGGGCTCGGCGTTGCAGACCAGCAGACAGACAACAGATGACACCTCAGATAATCACTTTGAGTCGCAAAGATTCTGCTGTTGTCAACAAACAGAAGGCAATGTGAAAAGATTAAAACCCATACGTGTGTTTGTGTCTCCAACATAATGCCAGATTTTGGCTGTGTGGTCTTATTTATGTTTGTATATGTCACGGCGATATCACCAGAGTAGTTTTCATGACAGGATGTGATTACTATATCAAGGCACACGTGAGTATTTTGCCTCCATTTCTACATATTTATTCAAATTGAATGTTTATAATTTGGTAGTTTACTTTGAACGTGCCTCTTTCTCTTGACTCGGCATGTTGTAGTCAAGACCCGAGACTTGAGACTGCTATTACAGTTGCATAAAGCCACGTTAACTGGCCATGAGGCAACCTATTCAGCACAGCCCACAACAAGAACATATTTCCATCCACTTTATGTTCAGTTTCCAAGTCGTGCAGATTAATCTCTGCCTGAATTTGCACCTTGACTTTCCTTTCATCCAGTAGGTTGGTTACAATGTTTTGTGATCGCAGTCCCTTTAGAATAGTCGTCGACAGGTTACCCTGTGGTGAATGGGCCTAAACTCAGGGTCATCAAGCTGTAGATGGAAGCAGATTAGTCAAGCGCAGAATCGTGTCCCAAATTAATCACCACAGTAGCACTTTATGACTCTCGCCCCAAACATCTGATGTATGAATTCCTCCGTGTGTGCCAGCAGGGAGGCTTCTTTGGAAGTGAAAAGCAATTAAGCACACAGGCTGAACCGCTTCACTGTACTGAGCGTTACTAAAGTGTACCACTAGCAGAAGGAGGAGAGAGTGAGAAGAAAGGACCAGAGGTACGCACCACCATGTCATCTTTCCTCCACGATGGGAAAATAGACTACATTAGCAGCAGAACAAATACAAGACAAAGAGAGCAATGGGTTGCTGGGAACAGACACATTTTCAGTCAACCCGGCAGGGGGGGGGGGGGGGGGGAGAAAAAGAGAGACAAAGAGGAGAAAACACAGGGGATAACAGATGGAGTTTATAAATGTATGGCTACAGTATGTGGTTTGGAACTGAGCCGAACGTTCCCAAAAGGATCGACTGTGACAGTTTACCAGGAGCCTCTTTCACAGCTACACAGAAAAGTGTTCAGTAAGACTGTCCAGTGGGAGGTAGAAAAGTTATTCTTACAGCTACAAACTTTATCTCGATGTTGTATAGTGGACCCGATTGGGTTTCTTGACACCGTTCGGTCTCTGCAATATACTGCTGTGTTTAGCCTCTGCAGCGGATCAATGCGACTTCTTCAACCTTGAAAACATATCTGAGTCAAGATCAGTTAAAACCCGCCAATCATATAAAGGACACCTCTATATTGATTCAGCATGTTGTCATGAAGGACAGATATGGAGGTATTTTGAATGGTTTTAGTTCCTGTTGGTTTATTATCTCCAAATAGCTAAGTTGGACAATTAACAGGACAATTGCAGGACACCAGCTGGAAAACTCTCTGGCCTGGAAAACCTGTTCTGGTGACCTTATCCTGCAGGAGTAGATGCAAACAGAAGCTCTGACGTCCCGTACGTTGACTAAATGATCCTTCACAAGCCCAGTGTGTCACATTCCAATATTGAGCACCACATAAATTAAGAATTGATACCAGATTATTGAACTGTAACGACGTTTTACGCCAACAAGTCTATTTGGAAGACTCGTTATCAACGGGTCTTTCCTAAAGTCACTGTTCCATGTAGGAACTATTTTCTTTCTATAATAAATAACACCTGCCAGCTGCAGAAGACAGTGTGCAGCTATCATGGATACACAATTAAAAACACTCTCACAAACTCTCCCTTTAAGATCTCGCCTCATAGTCATAACATTTAGACTTTCTTCATTATCTGAAGTAACCCAGGTGATTGTTGTCCATGCATACATGGCTACATCACAAACAAGAAATGCATCATGCCAAATATAATGACAAGCAGGCATCATGTTTAAGCCCAGAGCATTAAAGTTGTGTTTGTTTTCTTTAATAACTGTAACAATACTCTTCATTAACCCTCCTGTTACCTTTCGGGTCAATTTGACCCCATTCAATGTTTAATGTCGGTGTTCTTTGGGGTCAATTTGACCCCAGGCTGTTTTTCACTGTGTCAAACATATAAGAAATATCAACTTTTTTATATATTTAAAGGGCTATTTAGGTAGTCAACAAACAAACATAAAGTACCTCACACTTAAACTTGGGAAACAATATTAAGTCTAATAATTTTCTGGAGGTTTTAATTGCTGGGGTCAAATTGACCCCAAGGGTAAAATATGTTAGTAAATGTAAAGGTAACAGGAGGGTTAAGTAAATTGCCATCCAAATGTGACAAGTGAATGATCCTTAATTGAACCTGTTTGTGGCATCGTCTATACTTTGTATTCATACCAAATTGTTATCTCATATTTGTTCGCCTTCCTAAGTCATACTCAACTGCCAAACAACAATTTCCCTCTGGGTGAATCCAGTTCTATGTTGTCTTATCTTATCTTGTATCTCTAGTCCACTCACACTCTCCTGTCTATTCTACTCTTTGCTAGATGTCAAAACCCTCAAGACTTGCAGGCAAAAAAGCCAAATGTCAAATTGCATCAATCTTTAAAAGAATGTCCGAGAATATGTGCGACTGTCATGCCGAATCCTAAAGCCCGAAAAGTAAGAGTTTGTTTCAAGCTAGTTTCTGAAGTGTCTGTTGAGAGCTGAAAGTGTGCATAGATAGTTATCACTTATTAATACTGACAAAATACAAATTATGTCATGGTGTCTCAACACTCATCTTCAAGGTCAGAGCTTCCCCTCCGATTGTACACTGAGAGAACGATCCGTGATATATCGCGGGGGCCGTGTAGATGTTACACTGAGCCTGGATTATTCATGGTCTGAGTTTTTCATGATATATTGTGTTTAACTTTACGTTCACTGCATATTTCACGACAATAACAGTGGAAGTGAAATGGTGCTTTGTGTGAGAAACCCCCAGGAAAGAACATGGGGGTGGGGGGATCTTCTCTCGTTCAACAATTACGCTTAAAGACCTTGCTGATTGTGTGTGTGTGTGTGTGTGTGTGTGTGTGTGTGTGTGTGTGTGTGTGTGTGAAGGGGATTGGGTGTCCACGCTCCTCTGAACACCCAGATGGTGTTTGCCAGTGCCGCAGTTTTTAGCTTCAGCCTTCAATTCTTCATCACACACACCGCATACTGTAGACCACACACACACACACACACACACACACCATGTTGGGTCTTTCTGTGCTCCCTGTTGGTGCAGCCCAACACCGCGGCGTCGTGTTCAGGCATGACTCTCTGCTCATTAACCCTCCCATCTGGTTGCAAGTTGTGGTTGAGTTTAAATGGAGGCATGCTTTCCAAGCACCGTCACTCAATCACCACTTCCCCTCCTTTCTTTTCTCTCTCTCTCTCCTCTCCTTGTTCACACTGGGCTTTTCTCGCTCTCTCACGTGGTTTATTCTCTGAGTCTCTTCTTTCTCTCTCTCTCTCTCTCTGGCAGACTGATAGTTGACAATGTTTGTTGATGTTTCATTCAAAATCAGACGGTTCAATCACTATGTTCCATCTAGCTCTAAGATTGCCGGTTGGTCAGTTCACCCCTTTTGATACGGACTGATTCATAGATTTAATTGGGTACCCATCATTCCGCCCCTCAGGATAAATGGTAACCTTGGTGATCCCGACCTTTCATGTAGCGCCTTCATCTGGTCGCCGTTTCAATGTGTCCAGTAACACGTTGTTGCATTGCGCAGCGACTAACGACAAACCCATCAGCCTGTGCTGTTGATCTGGTGTGTTGAGTCGTATTTTCATCACGTCGAGTCTTATTTGGACCCCATCAAAAATGGCCACCGTGATGCAGATCCTGCAAAGTGTTCATCACCTTCGCATTGAAAATGCGGAAGGTTATGTTTTGATCGCCGTGTATTAATTTATTTGTATGCGTGTTCATCGCATAACACAAAAAGTTTTAAACCGAATCGCGTGAAATTTGGTGTGATGATTGGTTATTATCCGGGGACCATTTGATTAGATTTTTGAATAAATCGGGTCAAAGGTCAAGGTCATAGAAAGGTAAAAATCTTCTTTTTACCATAGCACGGTCAATTTGTATCCAATTGGCATGCAACTAATGCCAAAATGTTCATAATTCAATGCCCAATCTTGTGATATGCGAAGGTATGCGCTCTACCGAGTGCCCGTTCTAGTTTACATCTTGCAATCATCGAGTTTCTTCCAACTATCCGGGCTGAGTCCTGGTAGCAGCAGGCTCACCAATTCAATTCAATTCAATTCAATTTTATTCAGTTTATTTTGTACAGCCCATTATCACAAAATACACATTTGCCTCAGAGGGCTTTACAATCTGTACACATACGACATCCCTTTCCCAGGACCTCACATCAGATCAGGAAAAACTCCCAAGAAATAGAAAAAAACCTTTCAGAGGGAAAAAAAGGTGAAGAAACCTTCAGGAGAGCAACAGGGTATTCCAGAGTTCTTCCTGGGGTACCCCGAGGCGTCCCCTGGCCAGATGAGATATATTATCTCTCCAGCTTGTTCTGGTTCTACCTCGTGGCCTTTTACCAGTTGGATAAAGGAGGCGTCCAGAAGGCCTCCTGCTCAGATGCCCTGAGCGCATCAGCTGGCCTATTAAGACACCAAGGAGCAGATGCTCTACCCTGAGCTACCTCCAGATGTCTGAACCTCTTACTTCTAAGGTCCAGCCACCCATCGGAGGAAGCTCATTTCGGCCAATTGTATCCACGATCTCATTCTTTTCAGCCACAGCCGAACGCTCTCGTCCATGGGGATAGGCTCTGATGGATGGTAAATCGAGAACTTTGCCTTCCGACTTGGCTCCCCCTCAACTCCAACGGTCTGCTTCACTGCTGACGCCGCATCGAATCGCCCGCTCCATTTCACCGTCACTCGGGAGCAACACGCCGAGACACTTGAACTTCCTCACTTGGGCTAGTGACTCGCACGTGATCAAACTTTAATATTCATGTGCTTACCCACTAAATTAGGACAGCAAGCAATTTAACAATGTACCTGCTGAACTTTATCATCCATTTGTTTCAGTTTAAGAGCCTTTTTATTTGTTCTGCTTCCTCCCATCTGCCTCATCATGTCCCTGTGCTTAAGCTCTCGGCCTCTTCTATTAATACATGCCCAAGTGTGTACTATGGCATGCAATAACGTGTGGGAATGTGTGTGTGTGTGTGTGTGTGTGTGCTGGTTAGCCTGAAGGTCATTGTTGGTGTACGTCTTTTTCATCCACCTCATGACCTTCTATGTTCGTCGCCCAAGGGTGAGAGCATCTCATTACTGAATTATCACCTTTTCCGAGGATTTACTTAAACCAACAAAAAGGATTTATATGCTGGTTTTGCCGCAGCACTAATGTTTTATAGATAATACAACATCATTTATCATCTTTATATGTATATTTGCTTCCCTTTGATTATTGCATTTGGTCTTATTGGGCACACAATCTGACATGTAATGCCAGTGTTCACACACGGGAAAAGATTGCAGGTTGTAGCACAAGCACACAATTGCAATTGTAACAATTGCCGCTCAGCTAGAGAACTGTTATGCCATTGAGAAGATGACCTCGTTGCTGGTGGGCTCTCTCATCTTCTTGCATCACTTGTTATTAGCTATAATTGACATCCATTAGCATCCTCTGGAGCTGTATATGCATCACTGTTGTATACAGATTTACATAAAGCTATTGCAGCATTTTCTTCCCATTTTCCCATGTTGATAAAAGGCAGCCGAGAGATGGAAAGCTCCTCCTGACATTCCCTGGAAGTCCAAGTTTATGATTACTTTAAGTTCTAAATACTTTAAGTTCCCCCCCTCTCCTGCCCACACATGCACACACACACCCCACCCTCCCTTTCTCCCATGCTTTTGGGTAACTGCAAATATATTGTGTGCTTTTTGATATTTTCGGCTTGTCTGAGCTGCTTTCAGCGCTTTCTAAAAATAGGACGAGTATATCTCTCCATTGCAAGGTAACGGCAGGACAGAACATGCGAGCTGTGTGACATCCGTGGTCGGACCGGACCACAATCATAGGAATGTAGATGAAACACTCTGTTCTTCAATGAACATTATTTTTTCGTTTGTATCTTTGAGGACAATGTTGCAAATAATCTGTACTAATTACATCGTCGGACCGTGACATATATTTGACCTCTGTGGAGCTTTATTGTTGAGTTATTTTTAACAGATGGGTTTTTTCATTAAATTGTGTTTCTATTATTTTCACCACTTCAGAGCTGCGGGGCATTTGTGTTCATAATGATCTGGTATGTTTGTAATGCTTTGTTAATTCATTAAAAAAACTTTTTTGGCAGTCTTGGCACAGTTCATTACCTTCGCATTGAAATTGCGGACGGTTATGTTTTGATCGCCATGTATTTATTTATTTATTTATTTATTTGTATGCGTGTTACTCGCATAACACAAAAAGTATTGAACCGAATCGCATGAAATTTGGTGGGATGATTGGTTATTATCCGGGGACCATTTGATTAGATTTTGGGATTAATCGGGTCAAATGTCAAGGTCATAAAAAGGTCAAAATCTTCTTTTTACCATAGCACGGTAAATTTGTATCCAATTGGCATGCAACTAATGCCAAAATGTTCATAATTCAATGCCCAATCTTGTGATATGCGAAGGTATGCGCTCTACCGAGTGCCCATTCTAGTTTATTAATTGTTATGATTGGCAAACAGTTGCCTCTTAATATTGGCAGCCAGTCACTATTCTAACAACATACTTGCAGATGACTCTCGAGGTTTCAGGATTCAACACAATGAGAAAGCCTTTCTCAGAGCCGCAGCAATATACATTTACTATTCCTCAAGCTCTACTAATGGATATAAATACCAAATTAGAATGATATGATGCTTGAAAAAGGTAATGAAATCACTGAACGCAAAGGATTTATCTTATAGCAGAGTACACGCTCAATAAGGAGATATCAAACTAGAGATAACAAGTGTAAAAGTTTAGATTTTAATGTGAAGGTATAACAAGAGTAAGCCTGTTTCTAAAGAGAGAGAGAAAGGGTTAATTTTCCGGGGAGCATGAATGTTCTCAGTAATAAAGTGTTATATAAAGGTCATTTTGACCTGATGAAAAATGTTGTTCAAAAGGTCGAGGAGTCCTGTTGCCAGCATGGAAACATAAATAAGTCATAACTACAATTATTTTCTTTGCTTATTACCTTCTGAGATGAAGGCATCTCTAATTCAACAACTATTTGTAATCTGAGTCTCTCTGTTCTTCGTTTACATCGTTGGTCCGAGCTGGTTGCCGCTGGTTGCCGCTCGATCCTCGATCAGAGCTATGCTCTAGATTTGTAATCAAGCTCCTTTAAAACAAATTTTTTTTAAGCAGGAGCAACCTGAGTGGATGAAAGGGACAAATACGAATGGAAGTAGAGTGTGCTGTAATTGAATTATAGAGACTCAGGAGGAAGGTTGAACGATGGAGGGGGAGGGCGGGGGGGGGGGGGGGGGAGCTGCAGCGATGGAGGGAGGTACACAGTGCCGCTTGATTCTGGTGTGTGTTGTTGCACTCTCTGTACTGCCCTCTCTTTGGCCTGAACCTCTTCATCCTCTTGTCCCTCATTGTCCTGACTCATAGCTTTGATTTACCACCCCATACACACGCACACACACACACACACACACACACACACACACACACACACACACACACACACACACACACACACACTGCTTGCCATAACTATCTGTTTGTTTGCCTAAATCCTTTCCTCTCATTGTGTCCTCCGTTTCTCTGCAGACAGATCTTGAGTAAGACCCTGTGTGTGCACAAGTGTGTGTGTGTGTGTGTTGGTGCGTGCGTTCCGACTGGGCTCCATGCATCTCTGAGAATGAGCGGATCTGACAGCATCAGCCAAAAACAAACTGTTGTCCTCATACCAAGAATCACGCAGCTCTGTTAGTGTGTATACGCGTGCATTCATGTTGCCACGTGTGCTCGTGTTTTGTGTGTGTGTGTGTGTGTGTGTGTGTGTTGTGGGGCAGATTCGCTGTCTCACAAATCAGTGAAGCAGAGTGTTTCCTCAACCGGTGCGCTTCCTCTTTCTCAATGCCCTTTCCCATGATGTCTCAGTGTGTGCACATGTGTGTCCGCTCACGTGTGTGTGCACATGTGTGTCCGCTCACGTGTGCACTTCTATGACCTAAAACTAATCCTATTAGCAATAATGTTCCTCTGAGGGCAGCTAGTCTGAGTCCTCTGGCGCAGCTCCGGGCTGACGGCAGACCAGCAGCCACCTGACTGAGCGGAGCAGGTGGAGGCCTCGTGGTTCACCCCCCCCCCTTCCCCCCAGGCCTAGACTGTGCTCTCAGACCCGGGCAGTGCATCGTGAGCCATTAGCTAACCTCTTTAATATATATATATGCCCCCCCCCCCCCCATTGCTCACACACATTAAAGTTACCATAAATTAAATAATAAATTTTTTTTCTTTCAATAATAGCACTAATTCCAGTGGTTTTGAGAAGGAACTAGACTTCAGCGCCTCCTCTTGGTTCGGTTTTCAGAAATAGGTGTTCCTATTGGCTGTTCCACAAATTCTGGAGCTTTTTCCCCCTCTGATTTAGAAGCAGATCTATGGATGTTTATTAGGGATAGATGGAGCGAATGATTCCCGCAGGAAATGTAAGTCATGCGGAATCATAAAAATATGTATGACATCTCTGTGTGTTTGAAGTTATGGAGTTATGACTCAGAGAAGGAGTACACATTTGTATGTAAATGCCCCCCCCCCCCTCCTCCTCCTCCCTTCCGGCCCTCACAGTTTGAACTCGAGTTCACATAAAGATCACTTTCATCTTGGTAATTTCTGTAACTGCTGACATTTCATAGAATGTAGAGATTATGTTTTAATGCCAAATTGAAGCACAAAGTAAACCATGGATATTGCTTTGAGCAAAACAGTCCTTTTCAAATCATGTTTTTCATTATGTTCTCCAACATATAACCTTTAATAGCTCCGATATATTAAATAATATATCCTCCATGTATCATTGATGCTTATTCATGTGCATTAGAGCAGATGTTGGGTGACACTGGTGATGTGTGTATCGGAGGAACCGCGACTATATTTGCCAAGTCACCCGTGGAGCAGAGAAATGTCCAGCAGCTGTAAATCAGGCCGCGCAGATATGAAGCAGCGTGCTGATCGTCGGGGGCGCCATACTGCAGCTTATTGGATTTGCTCACGTGTTTTATGAGTGTATGTGTTCTCCGTGTGAGGGCTGCAAGAGCGTCATATTTAAAAGCACCGGGAACATTGGAGAAAATTGGAGGTTGGAAAGATGCTTCTTCAGGCGAGAAGAATGGCTGTAAATCAGGAACCCGCTGCTTCATACAGACACTTGGTTGACTGGTTTATTCTCTACTGTTGGAGCGGATATGCATATTCTTCTATGTGGGAAGAATTAAATAATTAGATATATAATAAACAGAGAATCCCTCGAGAGGGGAGTGATTTGGAATAAAGTTAAAACGTCATTGCATTGCTTAATATCATAATCTGGCCTTTTAGTTATGCATGAACACACCACAATCCATCATGGGCAGAATAGCTGTTAAAATACTCCGAAATATAGCGATCCAAACTCAACCCTAATCAGCGATTCATTTGGCGAGTGTTGATGATGGACAAAAGTACACAAATAAGACCCAAGTTCCAGCAAACGAGAATCCTTTTTCATAGACCAAATTAGATAAATTAGTCGGTCTCCCAAAAGAACATTTGCTTTCATTAAGGGACTAAATAAAAAGGACACAAACAGGACAGGAAATATCTACAAATAGCAAGCTGTATTGCACATCTTTGCACATAGAGCGATTCATGGTCATTTTCCAGACCACCTTTTTGAAAAACACAGATTTCATGCTTTAGCTGAAGGTAAAATGATTGTTCCTCAGCTGAGATATTAATAATTTGTGTGAAGGCTCCGTGTGAGTGTCTCACCAGCTCGCGGCGCCGTGTACACAATAGCCTGTTGTTCACACTTTGTCAATATTTGGCAGCCAGCTGTCTATCAAATTCCCTTCTGCTGAAATATGATTTCCTTAAAAACTAAATCTGTCGCTTCGACTGCATGTTAATTGAAGACGAAGAGTTCCTCAAAGCGGATATAATGGATGACCGCGTCATATGCGGAAGAGGTCGATCGCGGTGATGAAAATACCGAGAATTATCGTCTGGATTTACAGTCCTTTCCACTTAGTTTCAGGTCGTTTTGGGCTTGTTCCAGTCATTTATGAGCCATTTTGAACTGAACTAACCTTGTTAGAAAAGTGCTTAACGAATAAAGTTTGATTTATTACGAAGCGGCAATTGGACTGAGGCTACCTTCTTTTCGTTCACATTTACAAGAACGTGATATACAAGTTCATACACTGACGGATAATGCAGGGCACTGCTGCGGCGGCCGTAAGCCAGTCGGTGGCAGCAACTGCGGCTTGTGCGTTGTATTTTCTTGTTTTTGGTCTGCTCCTCTGTGCACATTGTGAAGCTTTTTTTGTGTGTGTTTTACACTGTTAGATATGAATGTTATTCCTAGAATGTTTGGTTGCACGTTTATTTCCCCAGAATTTCTGCCAGACGTTGTTGTCGCTGTCCTTGTTGCGAAGTGATGAATCATCTGCTTCACCAATCTGGATCAAAAACACTGCCGGCAGCCCCTGAAACTAACAGGAGCTTCACTTTTAGGATTTAGTACCGCCCACTGAGCGGTGTTGGATTTTAATATCCCATCGTCGGAGATAAAGGCAGAACCTATGACTGGAGGACTTTTTCACAGCCTTTTTTTTTTTTGGGACAGCGATCCGGCGTGTACAAAACAACTGGGAAGCTGAAGCGGCGAAATGAAACGCAGCCGTATCATTTAGACCCGTGTGCTTTTTGCACCGTGACATGTAAAAAAAAAAAAAGAAGGCCTATGGCTACACACTGTGATACGGGGCTGTGGTGAGTCACTTTTTCCTCTGCAAGGGCAAATATCTGAGCGGGAAGCACGGCCAAATTGATTGGCTGTTATCCATCACCTCCCAATAACACCCACCCCCCCGCCCTGGTTAGCTCATGTTTTATGGATGCTAAGTGGGAGAGGATTTACGAGGAGTTTAGTTCACTCATCCCTCGGTGGGTGCACTTAAAATATTGCATAGTTTGGAGCGTTTTGTGCCTCTTGATGGTCTCTCTGTGGATCCCTGCTATATTATTAGCTGTGTGTTTCGCCATGCTCTTTCCATAGAAGTATTGCTGGTGTGTTCGAGGCCCGTCGGCCAGCGGCGGAGCTGCCGGCTGCTGTATGGCTGACTTACGGTCACGGCTATATTTGACCCGTCTGTCGTGTGCTTTTCCCACAGGGGCAACAGCATAGGGAGCATTCCACTGGCAGCATGCACTTAATGCAATCGTGTAGCTCCAGCTCACTTTTTAATTGTGTGATTTTTAAACCAACATTTTGTAAATGTCCTTCGCCGACGGCTTCTGGTATGATGGATATGATGCAGTTGGTTTGATTGCATTTGTTCACGGCATGGTTTGTCGCAACGCTTTCAGAGTAGATTCCACACGGGCAGACATAAATGCGTTCTGCTGTTTTTGTTTGTTGCCGTTATTGTTGTTGTGTTTTTTTGTGACTCCCTGGATTTTACCCAGCTTCCTCCTTATATCCGTGTGCACAAACGCCCAAGGCTATACCTCTAATTATCTTATAGCATTCAACAGCAGGCTGCCTGTTTGTGGAAAGTAAAATTGGTGTGCTGGGGGTGCAGGAGGAGGAGGAGGAGGAGGAGGAGGAGGTTTAAATGATGTGCAGAGCAGAGCTGTATCTTCCCTCTTGCCCTGCACCACCAATCTTTAACCCAGGGCATGCTGGGAGACAAAGTCAAGCAGACAGAATACGGCACATGTGTGTCTGTGTGTATGTGTGTGTGTGTGTTGATGAGTACATGTGTGTGTGTGTGTAGGTGTGTGTACACGTGTGTGGGTGTGTGTCCATGACTGTGTATTGAGAAGTGGTCTGTCAGTGGCACTGATGCATGTTGGGAAATGTGCTGCGATGTTGTTCCGTGGATCTCTCTCTCTCTCTCTCTCTCTTTCTCTCCATCTCTCTCTCTCTCTCTCCTTTCTAATGCGTACGTGCACGCTGACATGCACTTGAACGCACACGAGTACATGGCACAAAAGCTTTATTCAATCTGACACAGGAAGTGAAGGAGGCCGCGGCGTGTCGCCGTCACGTGGCCGCAGGCGCGGCGTACTTAGTCATCTGCAGATGCTCTGGGTGTCGCGCTGCCGCTCTCCGTGAACCTGCCGGTGCGACACAGTCCTGATGCAGCCTGCGGCCGCTTTGCGTGAGCGACTCCAGTTGTATGTCTCTGCAAATGAGGTTATGTTTTCTGTCCTGCTGGTTTGTTTGTTTCTTGTTGTAAGGAGGATATTTGGGCAAAAATCATGAAATGGACTATAAAAAAAAACCCAAGATAACATGCTGTTGCTGACCCTTGAATAGGATCTCTCAACGTTGCCTTATTTGTAATTGTTGGTATTTTTATGATTAACTTGTATTTTGATGAAGCTACAGAATACAGTAGCTACTATAAATTAATGTATTATTTAAAATATACTTGTATGGGTTAATATGTTTAACCTATGGAATGTCTTTATTCGGTTCGGCTTTACTTCTCACTCAACGCCGTCCTTGGACTTCTACCAATCATGCAAGGAGGACGCCGTGAAAACCTTGTTTCTCTACAACACAGGCGTCAAACACAAGGCCCGCGGGCCGATTGCGGCCCACCACGTCGTTTTATTTGGCCCCTGACGGCTTGAAAGACACATGATCACCTTTATATCCTGTGCTTTTATTTTGAAGGTTACAAATTAAATGGATTTGTGTTATAATATTAGAGAAAAGTTCATGTGTACAATATTTCTACTCTCGAATAAACAATAATCAAATGCAAAGAGAGTTATCTAACAGTATGTTCAGGAGTAGTTTATACACCACTTCAGGTACACCGGCCCTTTAAGAGGCGGTTTGACGCCCCTGCTCTACAACAAAGAAATGTCTGGGAAATGTTGTCCTTGTAATTGTAATCGCACACTTTTTGGTGTCATTATAAGTTGTTATTACAAAAACTGAGGCTAATGACGATGTCATGGCAATTAACATTTAGTCCGTTGTTATAAGATTTAATGTCCAGTGGTAACAATGACACACCACTAGTTTTAATGGTGAAGAAAAGGTGTAATTGCCATAATTTAAGTTTTATCGTTGTGGGGCAGCTCAATTGATAATGATTCAGTTGTCTGGCTGACACAATGGGAAGCTGTTTAACGAAGTAATTCATCCTTTAAATATAGAAAATTGCAAGCTTCATTGAAGCCGCTATATTGTGTCTGGTAGTGTCAATAGAGGTGTTGAATTGAGAGAGGAAATTGAGCGATTACTTGCTGCTGTGCCCAAAATGGCTGCCTGCCCAGCGTGAGCGCTGTGTCCAGTCGGTTTTGGTACTGATGGTTTCTTTTCATGATGGACTGCTCAGACAACAAGTCTGTATTGATTTTTACAGTGTCTAAATTATTACGGATACAAAGGGTCTTCATCTTTGTCCTTGCAGTTGTTTTTCACAAAAGACCTCCACTCATGTTGCTCGCCTCTTTTTTTTGTGAGTCGATGAAGACATCGAGAGCTGATGATGATGATGATGATGATGATAGAAAATACCACCATGAAGGGCTTTTTTGGGGGGAAAACTTCCAGTCACCAGATTCCAACTAAAAAGTCTCCTACGGATATATTTTTTGTTGGAAGATATTTTTTTAATTTGAGAAACTATTGTAAGACTTAGGACGTCAAACCGTTGGTTTCATCTGTATTTCATTTCAGTTCAATGGCATGCTATGAAGCAGCGTACAGCCATAATAAATAAAGAGCCAGATGAGAGAGTGCTGCATCAATGTGTTTCACCCTCCTGTTACCTTTCGGGTCAATTTGACCCCATTCAATGTTTAATGTCGGTGTTCCTTGGGGTCAATTTGACCCCAGGCTGTTTTTCACTGTGTCAAACATATAAGAAATATCAATATCATATATTTAAAGGGCTATTTAGGTAGTCAACAAACAAACATAAAGTACCTCACACTTAAACTTGGGAAACAATATTAATTCTAATACTTTTCTGGAGGTTTTAATTGCTGGGGTCAAATTGACCCCGAGGATAAAATATGTTAGTCAATGTAAAGGTAACAGGAGGGTTAACATACTCATGCTGTAGTGTGAATGATGAATCATGCAATAATATTATAGAGATGGGACACACTTTTTTCAACTTTAAGTCAATGAAAACTGGTTTAATTCTATATTTTTATTATTGTCAGTTAAATGTATGAAAAGACAAACAAAATATTATCTCTGTATTGTCTTTTTTAATTTATTTTACAACTCAATTTGGAGCCAAAAATGATTAGAAACGCATCATTGAGCCACATGCTCCCTCATGACCATGACTGTAGTTTATTGTGCGTCAGTCCAACATAAAACAACCAGCTGCTGGATATACTCACTTAAGCACCAAATATGTAATTACAATTTGTTTGAGTAACCTTTTGCTTTTTTTGGAACTATCGACTACATATATCGACAGTTGTGTTGGTCAATACTGTGTTGTATAAATTATTCCAAATGTGATCTTGTGGATTTTTATTATCGGATAATAAATAAAATGGGCATACACACAGTGGGTATTGTTTTGGTGGTGTGTGCCTAACAAGCAGTTCATTTAGCACGTCGAGATTTGAAGGGCTGATATATCTTGAGGAGTTAATGAAGGAGCAATCGAGGAAACCATAAATAATGCAGGCTAAATATACCCGTATTCATCAGTCACCATTCCACTTCTCCCATGAAATGCAATTGATCAAAACGGGTCCCGGATATTTCACCGGCTAAATCATTTGAGCTCCAGAGACATTGCCATAACTCAAAATTCAGCGGATTGCCTGCCCGGCAGAGTGCGAGGGATGTGTTTTTGCTCCAAGATTTGTGATAAATAATGGAGGTTAGTTCTGTACAGCTGAGATCGATATATATTGACGGGGCAGAGGTCGGGGGCAGCCATCATCAAACTGTCCTCTGCTGTGGGCGGGGCCTGATACCTGGGGGGACCGAAGGGGGAGGGGGGGGGGGGAATGTGTCACTGGCACCAGACTTTATCTAACTGTGCAGACATTTTCACAGAGCACCGATGACACAGCAGTTTCTCACCTCACCTCATGTGTCCGAGCAAGGTTCAGCTTGGGGTGATGGTTTATCTTTACAGATGATTCCCAACGGGAGACGTACACTACCGGTCAAAAGTTTTAGAACGCCTCCATTTCTCTAAAGGAAAGACCTACACGTTTAAGGGTTATGATGATCTGTCTGTCTTCCTTTGTTAATTGCCTTTTTCTCGCCATTATAAGAGCAAGATACGACTTAATGCAGTACAATACTGCCCACATAATGCTTAAGAGGGTGTAGTAACACTGCTTTTATACAGACAGAGGGTTGTTAAGTAATAAACTCAAGTTGAGACATCTTAGCATCAACTTTCAAGGCTTCCTTTATTTCCAGAACTTGCAGATTTGCAGAACAGCTGCAAGTTGTTAACCCATTACCTGTTCCCTGAAAATTATATTTTTGTATAACTCTGAAATGTTCATTATTTTTCAATTTTTGGTAACCTAAACTTTTTTGTTTAACCTCGGGCAGTTTGCCGCTTACCTTTGTATCATTTCAGGTTAGTCCCTGGACTTGAATCGCTTAGATTTGAATACAAACTGGAAAAATGGGGGTGCTCTAAAACTTTTGCCCGGTCGTGTACTTCAGCCAAATTGAGCTCGCGTGAGGCTTACGCTTCTGCCTGAAGAGTTGGTTTCAGGCGAGTGTTATGTAAAACGACGGGGGAAGCTTCTGTTAGTGTGTCACACGCAAAATGTCTGGCCCATTGATCAGCGTGAGCTGCAGTGAGTGTGTGTGTGCTCTGACCTGTTTGTGCAGTGGAGTGTGAGGCCAGCGGATGCAGTTTCAGGGTCAGTGCTGGTGTGGGACTAAATGGACCAGTCCAGGAGGCCGGCCTCCCCCTCACTGTCACAGTACTACTGCTGCCACATCCCCACTAGGTCACACAACGCAAACTCTTTGGTACAGCTTGACTCTTCGATACGATTGGCCGCTGATGTCACTTTGCGCGGGAGCAATCCTCCTCGGAACTTCCTGTGAAGACGTGTGTCTTAAAACACGTGGCCCATCCGTGGGAAAACTTTTAGAAAAAGAATGTCACAGTGATTTGTACTCAAAGAGCTTCAGATGCTACAAATATCACTAAAAAGTTGAATGAGTTATACAGTGAGTTAAGTATTTTAAAATCATTAAATAGGTTACCCTCTAAATCTGATTAAATGCACATATTTAGTTATTTTTTCTCTTCTTTTTTTCATCTTTTTTTCGCAATTTCCCAGTGTATTAGTCTCAGATCTATGCTCTGTTCAATGTATCTTGGAAATAGGAAGTAGGAGATGGGAATGATGTCACACCAGAGTACATCAAGTCGAAAAAAGTAAAGGAGTTTACTCCAGACCGGATTTTCACATACAAAAACCATGTCATAATGTTTGCTTTTACATCACACTTAACATTATCACTCGATTTACAAACGGTGTATATGTGGAAATAATGTTCCTCTCTAATTTACCCTTGAAACTGCTATGTTATTTTATGCTACATTCTTATGAAAATACTTTTTATTACAGTACGCGTTACCTTGTGGTTATTTCATATTGGCTTTTTGTTTCTTGAGTGAGCAGAAAGCATGTTATATCGTTATCGAGATTTGAAATGACCCTTTATTTGGATGAAGACTTTGACCGTATCACCGAGCCCCAATTGAGCACACTCTTAGAAATACAATTAAAATACGGTATACTCAAAAATGTCCATGCAACATTAAATGAGAAGAAACTGTGCATATTTCTACTTTTAGGTAAAAAGTTCCCACGCGTTAAGAACAGTGAGTGACTCATGGAAACCCAGAAGAGATCCATGTGATGTCATAAAGAACAAATACTGAAGTCATTGACTGGGGAGCCGGCACAGGGTGTTCGCTGGATTCATCTTCCACTGCCGAAGCAATCGATTTTATATTAAAAGTATAAGCATCGTCATCTGCCAGTTGGCATGCGCTGTCGCTGAGTCCTGTGCGGTCCACTGAGCCAGAGCTTTCATTGGCAGCTCCTGCATGTTTGGAAAAGAGACATTGAAAGACTTTTTTTATGCTCCAGAATCGGACCGAATGTTTATTGTGGAAAAAAAATTCACGCGGGTCATTGATGCGTAGTGAGGTGCCCACAGTGAGGTCCCCACAGTGAGGTGACCACAGTGAGGTCCTCACAGTGAGGTGCCCACAGTGAGGTCCTCACAGTGAGGTGACCACAGTGAGGTCCCCACAGTGAGGTCCCCACAGTGAGGTCCCCACAGTGAGGTCCTCACAGTGAGGTCCTCACAGTGAGGTGACCACAGTGAGGTCCTCACAGTGAGGTCCCCACAGTGAGGTCCCCACAGTGAGGTCCCCACAGTGAGGTCCTCACAGTGAGGTGACCACAGTGAGGTCCTCACAGTGAGGTCCTCACAGTGAGGTCCCCACAGTGAGGTCCCCACAGTGAGGTCCCCACAGTGAGGTCCCCACAGTGAGGTCCCCACAGTGAGGTGACCACAGTGAGGTCCCCACAGTGAGGTGAACACAGTGAGGTGCCCACAGTGAGGTGCCCACAGTGAGGTGCCCACAGTGAGGTGAACACAGTGAGGTCCCCACAGTGAGGTGCCCACAGTGAGGACCTCACAGTGAGGTGAACACAGTGAGGTCCTCACAGTGAGGTCCCCACAGTGAGGACCTCACAGTGAGGTGAACACAGTGAGGTCCCCACAGTGAGGTGCCCACAGTGAGGTCCCCACAGTGAGGTGCCCACAGTGAGGTCCCCACAGTGAGGTGCCCACAGTGAGGTCCCCACAGTGAGGTCCCCACAGTGAGGTGCCCACAGTGAGGTCCCCACAGTGAGGTGCCCACAGTGAGGTCCCCACAGTGAGGTGAACACAGTGAGGTCCCCACACGTCGGAGAGCTGCTTCGGGATCTCAAACCGGCCAACGCTGATGTTTTTCGTGATGCTTTTCAAACGTTGTGTGGCAAGAAGATGTTTCCCTTCAACTATGCTGAAAATTAAAATAGGTCAAAGTACTGTGCTTAAATACAATGTTTAGGTACTTGTGCTATGTATTTTCTGCTATAATATTTAAATATTCTACTTTTTACTCCACTGCATTTGTTTGGTAACTTAAGTTCCAAACTATAATCAACACAGGTTAAAATAAGAAAAAGCTATTAAAGTGAGATCAACCTTTAAAGGTGCAACATTTTCGTAATGGAACCATAAATTAATCATTTCTTTTGTTACTTTAAGTATGTTTTGATGCTAATACTTTTGGTATTTTTACTAGCTTTTGAAGGATATATTTCTACTTGTAATAAAGTATAAACTATGATTTTGCTACATCTACTTAAAAATACTACAAGGATTTATTTTATTTAAATTTTCTCGGGGGCATTTGCAACCTCATTATAAATTCACCTGTATCTCATCACACAGGATTTACAACCCAGGTACACTCAATAAAACCATAAAGCATAACTAAATAGATAAACGGAGCAGATGAACCGTAACGTGGACAGTAATGTGATGGTTTTTGTCTTGTGGCGTCTTTAAAGTGAATGTTTAAGCTTTTCCTTCATCAGTCGAGCCTTCAGAGTTCTGTTATTGACAGGAAAACCTTATATATGCGAAAGGAAATACAAAGTTACAAACAGCAGTTCATTCTGAAGCTCTGGCTTAGGGGCCCCCTCTGGCCTTTGGGCCCCTGAACCTATAGGCCCTGTGATGCCTGGTTGGTATTCCACCTATGGTGGGAATCGATTTGACAAAAATCTAATTTTCTTACGTGTGGATTGATTTCTTACCGTCAGTCATATCCTGTTGTTAATCCATCGTGTGATGTAAGTGTGATAACGAATGTGTTTGTGATGAATGTCTATTAAATAAATATCGATTGAATGGTCCGGTTCATCTGACGGTGAAATAAACAAACTAACTGAGGGTAAGACAACCGCCTTTGAACAACAACCCATATTTTCTCTTTGAAACTCCTGATTTTCCTAAAGCCATTGGAGGCAAGTTTTGAATTCAACGTTTACATATTCATAAACGTGTCACATGGTTGTTTATTTAGACTTCCTACGGGGCTCTCTCCCCCGCCGCTTCACACTCGGCTACAAAACGCCCCGGTGAGTGCTGGAGGTCACCGTCCGAGGTCGCCCAAAGGACCACATCATCTGCGAACAGCAGAGAGGCGTTCCCGAGACCCCCGAAGGTGACGTTCTCCCCCCCCCCCACACCCACCGGGAAAGTGTCTAACTTATTACCGAGAATACGAACACAGCCCCTACTGCCGGCGTACAGAGACTTTGCAGGACCCCTCCCACCGAACTGCGGTCAGAGCCTTACTTCCTGCAACCCGTAGGCACAGGGAGGGGGGGGGGCTCTTGTTCTACGGGAAAAACTCAAACACAGCAGCTGCTCCGTGATGTTTCTTCGGGCTGAGCCGGCGAGCTCCCCTCCTGAGTCTGGCTCTGGGAGGGTGCCCCGGTTTCCCTGGCCTTAGTCTGGACTGATGTCCCCGACAACATAGCTCCCAGGATCACTGAGCCACTCAAACTCCCCCATCACCTTAAGGTGGACAATTTTCTTCAATACCAGTCCAAAATGCTGCCTATCAAACACATACACCCGCCCACTCTGAGGCCTGGAGGAGAAAGGAGGAAAAAAACCTGTTCCATCCCTTCCATTGAAATATTACAAATCCTCTTTAGATGTCTTTTTAAAGGGCCGGTGTCTAGCATTTGAGGGGATTAGCACAAATTAAATATACTATTTCTTTTTAGTTTTTAGTTTAAAATCACCTGGAAATAAAAATCGGGGTTTTCTTCATCAGCTGTGTTATTTGACGCATTTGTGTGACGCAGTTTAACCCTCCTGTTACCTTAGGGTCAATTTGACCCCATTCAATGTTTAATGTCGGTGTTCTTTCGTGTCAATTTGACCCCAGGCTGTTTTTCACTGTGTCAAACATATAAGAAATATCAACTTTTTTATATATTTAAAGCTATTTAGGTAGTCAACAAACAAACATAAAGTACCTCACACGTAAACTTGGAAACATTAATTATAATAATTTTATGGAGGTTTTAATTGCTGGGGTCAAATTGACCCCAAGGGTAAAATATGTCAGTAAATATAAAGGTAACAGGAGGGTTAAACATTGAATGGGGTCAAATTGACCCTAAGGCAACAGGAGGGTTAAGAAGCACCAGCTCCTGGACTTCGAAAGGCGACAAGCTCAATATGTGAGATTGGACCTACGACTCATGGGTCTCTCTCTAGTCGAGGACAACTCTTTAGACCCGTGATGATAAAGAAGAAGATATTAGCAAACTTCGGTGACGTTACAACAAACCCTACCGCGTTGATTCTGTAGTCCCCTGTCGTTGATTCTGTAGTTCCCTGTCGTTGATTCTGTAGTTCCCTGTCGTTGATTGTTGATTCTGTAGTCCCCTGTGCCTCCTTGTTCCTTAATTGAAGCATCAAGTTCTTCTGTTGTCTCAACTGAGGGAGGAGGACACAGCTTATCTCTCTCTCTCTCTCTCTTTCTTTCCTCTCTATGGAAACAACGGCGTTGTCAGTAAAGCAGTCCTCTTATTTGCTTCCCCCCACCCCCCATTTCACTTTAACAACGCCGACGTCTTGAGCCCTTCGTTCACTCGGCCGCTCGCCCCGATTCTTCTCGTGCCCAGAAGCTGGCGGAGGATGCTCATTATCTTCCCTCTCTGTTGTTGTTCTGCGTGTGAGTAAAGAAGTGGGCAATTACAGTGTGTCTCTTGAAGACAGCCGAACCTTTCTATAATGAGGAGATCTCCTTAAGCAGGACACACTCGCCGGTGTGTGTTTACGAAAATGTGAAGTTTCCATTTCATTTAAAGTCCCGACCAATAAAACAGATTGCAGGTTCAGTTTGCCTTGTCGTGATGTCGCGAAGCAGCGTCGCGTGAATGCGATGAGTTTAGCTAATGAGGAAGAGGTCCTTGAGTGTATATATAAATATATAAATATTTATTTATATATATATACACCTCAGTGAGGGGAATGATTCAGCACGCCACGAGGACATGTTGTTGCTGTTTGAATGCGGGGAAGAGAACAGCTTCTGAGATGAATGGATCAGAGGAAACGGATGCGTTTGGTTTTGATGTCTGTTTACCACATTCAGCGGTTCCCTTAAAAGGGTTTTAAGTGGTAATCAGTGGGATAATGGTTAGTCTCCAGTACCGGTGCAAGGCTTTCATTGCCGCGCTGATTTTTGCACCGCGTTTCCACCGCCGCCGCTTCTATCACTCGAACTGCGCACTCTCTTTTGTCTTTCTTCTTTTTTTTTTCCTCCATCTGCCCAGGTGCATTTGTCAACAACAAACAAACAAAAAAAGACGACTCATCACCTGCTGATCCAAAGCAGACTGGAAACAGCACTTCCTGTTCTCTGCTATTAGTTTCCTGGCCTTGAGCCAATATTTTTGATCATTGAAGAAAGACAAAAAAGCTAATCTTATTTCTCTGTGAGCCTTCATTGTGTGTGTTGTTGTTTTTGCTCCGACACGATGAAACTATCATCTTTTTTCGCGGCGGTTCATCGGTAGTCCTCATGGACCTGACCCCGGGACTGACACCCCACCCCCCCCAGGACTACCTTCTCCTCTCTCTCCTTCCTCTTCTCCTCTTCCCTCCCCTCCCTCTCCTCCTCCCTCCTCTCCCTCCTCCTCCTCCTTTTGTTGTTTGTTGTCCATGTCCAAATGTGCCACCAAAAAAAAAAAAAAAAATTGTTTGAAAAAACACATTCATTCTTTGGCAATAAACCTGTTTCTGATTCTGATTCTGATTCTGATTCTGATGGGGCAAATGCGCTTCAGACAAGATGCGTGAACTGATCCACGGCCTGACAGCATCCTTCAACTGTGTGGATGCTTGATTTGAGCATGACAGGAAACAACTATTCGATTTGTATTCACACTGGAGACCAATATGAATGTGAAACTATATCATAAACTTATTAATGTTTAAAGCTGCTGCGACCCGTTGTTGGTTTCCAGTCCACGAACTTTCCACTTTGGCTTCATTTGACTACTTTCATTATCCGTCTCTTCTTGACGCCTTTCTTTTCTTTTCTAAATAAATGTTTCACAACCAAGATCACAACCCCCCCCTGGCTCTCATCGTCTCATCTATTGATCGTCTTATTATTCTTCCCCAGTTTGCTCCCAGTACTCCCGTGGTGTCTTCGCCATCTTCGGCCTGTACGACAAGCGCTCGGTCCACACGTTGACGTCCTTCTGCAGCGCCCTGCACATCTCCCTCATCACGCCCAGCTTCCCCACCGAGGGCGAGAGCCAGTTCACGCTGCAGCTCCGGCCGTCCATCCGGGGGGCGCTGCTGTCCCTCCTCGACCACTACGACTGGAACAAATTTGTCTTCCTGTACGACACCGACCGGGGTAAGTGATGAGGGTGGACTGCTTCTGTACACAGGTCACTGGTGTGCAGTGCCAGTGTGTGGTTGTGTGTGTGTGTGTGTGCTTAACCCTCCTGTTACCTTCCGGGTCAATTTGACCCCATTCAATGTTTAATGTCGGTGTTCCTTGGGGTCAATTTGACCCCAGGCTGTTTTTCACTGTGTCAAACTTATAAGAAATATCAACTTTTTTATATATTTAAAGGGCTATTGAGGTAGTCAACAAACAAACATAAAATACCTCACACTTAAACTTGGGAAACAATATTAATTCTGATAATTTTCTGGAGGTTTTAATCGCTGGGGTCAAATTGACCCAGAGGGTAAAATATTTTAGTAAGTGTAAAGGTAACAGGAGGGTTAAGGTGGCCGATCAAATGCTCATGACAGTTTTTTGGGGCACAGACTGAACCCCTGTTTCATGGGTTAGGGTTATTTAGTTTTGAGTACTGTTGGATTATGTGCGTGTTTGTTTTTGCACACAACACAAAAATCAGATTTGAAGGAATTAAAATGTCTGCAGCTCTCAAACATGATGTTAACTTAAATATAAGTACATTTAGTCATTGCAGCAAACACAGAAGTGGGAATGGATGTGCCTGTAAAATAAAGGCTGTTTTTTTAATCCACAACATGCCTCCAGGCTACCAGGTAATCAATAGTGCAGTGCTGTTGGAAGGGTTGTAGACTACAGTGTTGGTCCTCTCTCTCTCATTAGTCTCCGACTCGATTCCCCTCCTAAGGATGAGGAAGGCAAATTTCTCTCCTCCATATGTGTGTCTCTCTCTCTTTGGATTTCTCTCTTCTCCCCTTTTCATTGTTTTCTGTCACTCACTTCTCCCTCACATACACACTCACAGGGTCACAGGGTTTGTACTCAACCCCCCCTCCTCCGTTGCACATTTCCATTAAACGACAGAATGGATATGGGCTACTGCTTGGATCACATCTCCACATCTCGCTGTCATACATTTTCCAGAAGGTAGTCAGGGTTTTCATGCTTTCTCTCTGCTGCTTTCGAGACTGCAGTGAGTGGTTGCAGCTCCTATATAGCCAATCTGCTCAGAGTGGGGAGCATATCAGGATGGCCGCTTGTTCCTTTTTTCTCTTCCTCTTATCTCGGCCCGTACACGCTTGACTGGCTAAAAAGCCCCTTCTCCTCGCAACAAAAACCTATTTGTATCCGATCAAGTGTTCTTCAAAAAGCACAACAAAGGTTCCTATAGCTTTATGGCCATGCGGCCCCACAGACAGACAAAGGTTGCCTCAATCAGGAATGGTCTGTCACTTGAATACAGATGATGATATTGTGTAATGGTTTAGTCTCTCGTCTACCGATTTGAAAGGGTCTGTAATGCTGTTCCAAACACGAAACACTTATTGCGATTTCTTCTAAGCCAATCAAATTGAATGGACAATTCATGAATTTGTGGTACTTCTGGAATATACTGTCATTCAGAGCACCGAGCAGAAATTACACATTTACGCAGACAGTAGGTCCATCATATTAACTCATTTAACACTATATATATATATAATTATCTATATATATATATATGTATATATAATAATAATAATAAAAATAGATATCTTTATATATATAATTCTCTTTTTTTATTTTATTTATATATATATATTGAATTAAAAAAGAGAACCATGTCAAGTAGACCGAAACCTGAAACGAAAAACATGTAGATAATTGTGTAAAAGAATGCGGGTGAAATATTTTTCCATGTTTATTGTTCTATGATTTGTTTTTTCATCCCCCAAAAATTCAGTAATAGTTGAAAAATAACTAATCTTTATAAACAGATTTCTATATTCACTATATTCATTTCCTTTGGTGCACTGGACTCATTTATGTTGCCCACCAGCTTCAGAGCTGATCAGTTGGTTCACTTTTGCGGCTTGTTTAGCAAATTCATGCAAAAGCATTTTTCACAATCCATAAAAACCTTGAGGCCTTCTTTCTGCAATTTTGTGAGTAGAACAGAGGCTTTGAGATGTTTAATATTTCTTCCGTGAGTTTTTGTACTTAGACTATTCATGAAGGAATAGTGTGAGTGTACTCAGTCTGTGTCTGAAGTGGCAGACATGCCTATTTTATTAAAAACCCTCAAATATGTCCTGGGGACTTGTGTCCTTGTTGGTGGGTCTGAATGTGTCTGCACGTCAGCATTGCCTGTTATACCTACGTAGTACGTACTCATGTTCTGTTTGCGCATGCAAGGGCTTTTCAGATAGCTTTTGGGTGCAGGCTGCAGCACTTTGGCCTGAGGATTATTTTTTTTCCCACACAGGGTCAGGCATTCATCCAGTATTGACTATAATGTAGAATCAGCCCACGCATGGCCGAGCTCAGTCAATGAGCGCCAGTCTGAATCCCTGCATCAGGGCTCCAGAGATACAAGGGGCTGGATACTGTAGCACTGTAGTGAGTGCTGTTCCTTTTAGCTTCCGTACACACTCAAACAGGAAAATATAAGAAATAAAATGTGAAGAGGAAAAAACCTGCAAGGATAGAAGAATAAAAATAAAATGAGTCCAGAAAAGAGAACAGGAGAGGAAATATGGAGAGGAGAGAAAACTCTCATGGAGGAAAGATGAGGGGAAAGGAAACAAGATGAGCGGAAGTGAAAGGATGGAGAGGAGAAAGTAATACTGGAACGAATGAGAGAAAAGAAAACGAGGAGGGGAAAGGAAACGAGGAGGCATGGCAGGAAAGGAGAGGAGAGGAGTAAACAATGAAGTGTGAAAAGAAATGAATGGAGAGGAAATAAGCAGGAGGAAGTGGAAAAATAGAGAGGAAACTAGGAGAGATGATGTAAAGGAGGAGTGTGGATGCTAGAAAAGAAGATAGGATAGGAAGTGAGATGATGAGGAAACAAGGAGATTACAAAAGAGAGAAAACTAGAGGATTGAGAAAAGGATCCAAAGAGGAAGTAAGGGAGGAGAGGAAAAGCAGATTGACTGGTAGAGGCAGTGGGTTCAGGCCATGATGAATGGCTCATTTCAAAAAGCATAAGCCTCTTTATGTACTCTCTCCGAAGAGCAAGAGGCGAAAAGAAAAGGACTGGCTCAACGAGAAAGAAGGAAGGATGGAGGCTCTGTTGACAGACACGAATAATATGCATCCCACTGGAGGGTAAAGACAGGGAAAAAAGAGGAGGGGAAGTTTGAAAAGGGGCCGAAAGCGCACACACAGACCTTTAATCTCCCCTCTCATCTCGTGTCCAGCTCGGCTCAAATCAGCGTGACGTGCGCTGGTCTGCACACTCGCTGTGTCTTTGACGCTGATGCTGATTGCGGCTGGCTGCTGCTCCGCACACAGCCGCGGGGCTACACATTTATCAGCTGGTAATCAGCTGGCTCCTTGCACGCTTTACTCGCCACTGCGGTTTTTTGTCCACGAGCCGTGTGCACGCCACGCGACGCGATGGCACGTGCCACAGATAGCGAACGAGCAGCTCACTCCAGCTGCTGATTTGTATCTGGGGAGATAGTGGGGGTAACAGTGTGGATTCGGACTAAACATATGTTACAGACAAGATATCCCTTGCTGTGTCGTTAGATGTCTTCTTTGTGTCAGGATGGCTGTTGTAGCCAGAGAGCTATAGCACCCAAACAACAACATGCCACAGAAAATGAAATATTTTTATTGAAAACAGGTCAAACACAAACTAAACAGTACATAGCAACACTGGGGAAAGAGACAAATAGGGTTTTAAATACACAGGAGAGGTGCAGGTGATTGGACACAGGGTAACGAGACACAGGTGGACACAATGAGGGCGGGGCTAGCAATCACACAGGTGGAATCAATCAGGGACAGGTGTGAGGGCAAATGTTGTCCCCACCCAAGATTGAGTCTTTTTAAACTGAAATGACGAATATCGAAGAATTAGAACCTGTCGATGAAATAATTTATTCTTGCAAGAAGAGTCACCGTTACACAGAGTCGCTCAGGAGTCTGCCAAGGGTGAACGGAAGACTCAATGAAACAACATGTATTTAAGGGAAACAAGAAGAAGGAGACTTGTCTTCAGGTCATTTGATGAGTAATCAAATGATCAGATCGTCCGACGAGTAACCAAATGATCCAATCACCCGATGATCAATCAAGTGATCAGGTCCTTTTTATAAGGATACTCAAAGGAAAGATCCTGTGAATTATAACACCTATCAATCAGTCTTCATCCTGTCCTCTGTTATAATTTGTCTCCACAAGTGATTGTTTCTTTCACATAGTGTCACAGAGAATACAATGAAGAATATATAAAATTCCCATTACACAGGGCATGCGATCACAGGGACAGGAAGTGCAGGGAAACAGAGGACACGAGAGACAGGGACTTCAAAATAAGACAGGAAACAAGACACAGAAACTCCGGATCGTGACACTTCGTGCATCATAAACTGGTTAGAATGATTGCCCGAGACACGTGGCTTTAGCCTCAGTCTTATCGCATTATGTCACGTGTGTAGCCATCATGTATTTCAATCATGAGAGATGGGTTTTTAGAGTTTAACAATAATATATTTACAATTGAAAATTGAAATAGTGCAGTCTTTTTGGCGATTGGATCTGTGAAGGCATTGCATCATACCTCTGACGGACCAAAAGGAAAGCAGGGAGCCCAAACAGCTGCTCATTGGTCGCTGAAACTCAAGTCAATAGCAGCAAAGTAGCTCCAGCTACCACAGGGGGTCATTTTTATCCAAGCCTGTAGCGTCACACCCTGCACAGAGTCGCTCTTTTATATATTTCTTGTATTTATCAGGCACCATGTACGAGCTAAGAGGAAAGAAAGGCGTCGTGTCAGATGGAGCTACTGGCTTTTGTCGGCCCTTTGGTTCCCCATCTCTCTCGTTCTCTTGCTCTCATTTCCTGTCGATAATGGCCATAAAATAAAACTCGGAAGGAAAATGTGTCTGGCCAAAAAGTCATAGAGGTGCAATAAAGAGCTCATCAAAGCACATTGTGTTCTTTTCTCGCTGCCGCATTTGTCTTTTTGCAGAAAATGAACAATAACTGCCTCGCAGTCGGGTTCCGGCTTCCCATCAGCCCAAAATGTCATAAACCAGGACTCACCGGGGACATTCTGATGCAAACATGTGTGAACACCGTGTGTGCCGTGTTAACCGCCAGTCTCTCCTGGCACCAACATCCTTCTAATGGGGAGCGAGAGGCTGGGGAGGGGATGGATCAGGTGGAGACGGAGTCTGGTTTCCAGAGCACAGGTTAATCCTCTAATTGGGAGCAAAGGGAGACAGGTTGCCAGATTGTGATTACGACCAGGAGGGGCAGTTTAAGGGGGACATCTGTTCCTGCTGGAGAACAGCCGCCCTCACAGCTCCCTAGTTTCCTCCTCTTCTTTATACACAGACCTGACAGCGAGGGTCCTCCCACCCATCAAGGGTCTGACGCCACATCCGGCTCACGGAGACGAGTCTGTTCCACCGACTGGACGAACATCCAGCGTCTGGTTGGAAAAAGATAGAAGTTTCTTCGAGGCCATTTGCTCCAGCGCAGCTTCTTTTAGATCGTAAAAAAGGGAGCCAGTTTTGCAAGTCCAACCAGTCATTATAAGCAATATGTTGTATCACTTCACATGGCCCAATGGGCCATATTTCATCCAGGAATTATAAGTGCCTCAGTTTAATCAGTAGACATATCCGAGAGTTGTGCTGACAACTCGAAAGCATTCAAGGAGCACTTCATGTTGTTTTAATAGAAGAAATATCCAGATCTGCGTCAATATTCACTTATAGACGACCATCGTAATGCTGCATGGATCCAATGGGAGTGGGTGCATATTCAGTTCGTCTCTTACAAAGTCCTTCACAAAAACGCCGCTTTTATGACCGTCTAAGCGTAAGTACACTCACCAGAAGTATAACGCTCAGGTCGTCGAAGGTTAACAACGAACCACTCGCCTGTTGACTTAGTTTAGCAGGGCTCTCAAGTTTTGAAGATAGGCAAGAGTGACATTTCTTTTTCATTTTCTTTATTTTGCTTTATTTTTATTGGTTGCTGGATTAAATCTTGATACGTTTTTTTTTTTTGGCTGGCTTATTGTGCCATTTCTTTTTATGATTGGCTGATAACACAGCAGCAGACTCCAGGGGGAGCTCAGGGGATTCCTCCATGGTGAGGGCAGGCAAAAAAAATAAAAGCCGAGAGTTTTTTTTTTTCAGCGTGAGAAATGTGTGTGTGGGCGGTGACTTAAGACCGAAATGCGTGAGTGTTACGCTCAATGCGTGACACTTGAGAGCCCTGGTTTAGTGTTTGACATCCCACTCTTCTCCATGTAAACATGAAAAAAGTAAGTCAATGAGCATCCCGAGCTCATCTTTGCCGAGAATAGATGGTACAATGAATGCAATCGTATTGTGCAGAAGGCCTTAGAAGTCAAGCCGCTCCCCGTGTTTTCTTCCCCGCCCTCCCTGATGTGACTTGTGCTTGTGTCTGCATCAGGATACGCCATCCTGCAGGCCATCATGGAGAAGGCGGGACAAAACAACTGGCAGGTCAGCGCCATCTGCGTGGAAAGCTTCAACGATGCCAACTACCGCCGGCTGCTGGAGGATCTGGACCGGAGGCAGGAGAAGAAGTACGTCATCGACCTCGAGGCGGAGAGGCTGCAGAACGTGCTGGAACAGGTGATGCCACCGTGGCCTCAGCATGAAGTTGTTGTTGGCCTCTCTTTGGATTTCCTCTTCAACGGGTGCATATTTTGTGAAAGACAGACAAATGTTAAAGATTTATTTAAATCAGCCATTCAGCAAAAGTGGAACTAAATTGAGCTCCAACATGGCGGCCGGTCATCCCAATGAAAGATGCCAGAGACGTGACATAATGAGAGATGATGGCAGGCAGTTAATAGTCACTCTTCTTGCCTGTGTGTCAGTTGTCATAGTTTAGAAATTCATAATATAAAGAATACTACTAATAATAATGCTATGGGGGGAAACATGCTTTTTTTGGGCCTCGGGGGCTTTTTTATGTTCGTTTTACGTTATGCAACCTCAATGGGACCAATAAGCAACACGGCTGACCTCTCGTGCTATATCTATATATTTAGATACATCAATGCAGTTTCGAGTCAAACACCCTGGTTCAACTTTTTCCCCAACATTCTTGCTGTATTTGTGCATGCGGGATTAATACCGATTAATGTAATTCCTCAAAGTAAAGTGGTTTTCATAATCCGCCTTTGTAGAACGAAGCTCGCCACGTTTCTCACATCTCATCTGTTAGCTTACCGAGTACGACGTTAACGATCACGATCGTAAACGTTATCATAGAGCCCGAGTTGGGCATGAATCAGAATTATCCTCCAACAATGTCTTTCAATGAATTCCCTGAAAATAATATTGAAATAGAGGCCACTGTTTTATTGAAGTAATGATGGTGAGAATATTTGTTCTATGTGTTTATGAGACTTTTTGTGTGTACCTTAGAAGTAAAAGCTCTTCATATTCGTACCGTAACATGAGCAAAATAAAATAAATGACGAACTCCCCCCCCCCCCCCCCGTTCTCTGAAATGCAACGACATGATCCCAGAAACTGAACATTTGCAAAGAACCAAAGTTAATAATTTGCACACTTTTATAACTGTTTGTTTGTTTGAGTATGTTTGTGCTCATTAGAAAGTTTTGAAAGTGAAAAACAGTCTGTTTGGAGCTCCGGTGGTGTTCGTTGGCATCCGCACACTCAGAATATCATGTGTGCCTTCCTCCTCCTCCTCCTCCTCTCATCCCACCATCTTTCCCCGTGGCAACTGGTGTCTCTGTAATCATTCAATTATTCAGGATATCTCCTCTCTGACATCTGTCATAGTTCTAACAACCTACTTTGCAGATGTGTGTGAGCGTGTGAGCCACACCGAGCAGCAGACGTCCCGCTCCATCCCTATTGGCTCAGATCTCAGAAGTAGATACGAGAGTCGTATTTAGAGCTCGTGGGATAATGCAGTGTTTTGGTCAGGCGGCGGTCCGAGTTACTGCCAAAGACAGCAACAATTTTAGCCTCTATTCATTGCTAGCGTCATCCTGTTCATATTTGCATCTTGCCAAAAAATTATCCTGATCCACGACTTGATTTGAATACATAATTGGGCCTCATTCGCTGCTAATTAACAGCACGGTCAGCACATATCAAAGCGTATAAGCGACCAGATGTTATTTTGAATCTGAGAGCATCTCTGAATGCAAACCTATTTCATTCATGGATGGGAATGTCATTTTATGATGACTCATTTGCAAATTGTTCAAAGCTGTATCATAGCTGCAAATTGATTGGTTTAAAGTCCAAGAAGTATTGAAAGTAACTGAATGTCGCCCAACGGTACTTTTAAGCCCCTTTCAGACATGCAGATTGGTTTGTAATTTATTAATGTTATATAGTCTTTATCTAACCAGGAGTGTCAGAGATTTTAAAAAAGAGATTATTAATCTCTTTTCTAACGCTGACTTGACCAGGACAATCAGCATCAGCATTAAAACACATAGTTACAGACAGAAAACACAAAAGGGGACACAAATGAAAAGGAACTAAAAATCTAAATAAAATTGGCACGTTGGCATTTCTGCTCTTAATTCTTTCATTTTGGATCTGAAATCAGAGAATGACGAATATTCACAAACTTTTATTTCCAAATTCTGTATGGAAATTTGGGACGGAAAGAGCAACAAAGTCCCCGAGAACAAAGAGTATAGTCCGACAGTGTGATGAAGACGCATCATTAGTATAGAAACAGACCAACAAATGTATCAGCGATGTTTCATGTTGCTTTGAAATGTGAATAAATGCCAAAGTCACATTTACTTTAGAGTCACCAAGTCAGATCTGTAACATTTCCAGCGTGACAGAATTGAATCTGAATGTCATCCCATGAGCACTGAGGTCCGACACGCACGCCTTGCTCTGCAGCAACTCAATAAGTGTATCACTTAATCATCATCTGTTATGCACAACCTAATCTGCTTGATAATCCACTGTGAAAGAGACAATTCTAAATTGTTGAGGAGCTTCTTCTGATATCAGAGGAGTCGGTTGAAAGGATGTTTCTCTCCCAGCGAAGCACAACCACAATCATAATCAGACCAGCGCCTTCATGCCAACTGCATGCGTGAAAATATAAATATCCAGAGAAACACTTACGCACAGTCAGAGACACAATTTATCGTCTCATCATTTCACGCTCGTGCACTGTAGGACATTATGAAAAAAGACGTTTGCATCAGATACAAGATTAAATTGATAAGAAACTGTAGAAAGCGATTCACTGTGATTTAATAATTAAGGATTTAATGGGAAAATAGATTACAACAGAAAACCGCTCATCGTCCTTCTCATCGTTATTTCCCAGCTCACCGCTGCTCCCTCTCTCGCCACATGCCGACAATCACATGTGTGACGGCCCTGTAATATGAACATTTACATTTAAATAATCCCAGTCTGAAAAGGGTGGATTAGAATTTGAGGACATAAATAATCATTACAAGTATACGACCAGTAAACTACACACACAGGACTGTGTAATGTTTGAAATGTATCTCTTTTAAAGATCCGTAAAACTGTATTTCTATTTTCAGTTCTAATGCCAAGACACTATACCAACAGCGTTAAAGACATTTCATCCATGTCACTAATCCACGGAAAAGTTTTAAAGTACTTTCAGCTGACTAATTGCAAAACCATTAGCTGAATTAATATAAGAAATCTTTTAATCGTGCGTATATGCAGCTGTGAGCGTTCACCAAACATCAGAGTTTCACCAACTGCTGCTCAGGTCTTGACATCAGTGAAGCTGTTGGGGAATTGATATTAGCCCAAGCTTTTCTGAGCCTCCCAGAGCGTTTCTTTTCAATTTCTCCAGTTTAATTCACGCCCTTATTAATGTGAAGTCTGGATGCCCAGTGGGATTTCCCAGCAGATGTCAGCATTTTAAAATCAGTTTCTTATTACCAAAGTGCAGCTCTGTGGTTGTGTGTGTGTGTGTGTGTGTGTGTTCAAGAGTCAAGACGCATTGCCATGCCTCTGAAGGCGTGAAGTGTCGACTTCCTCAGTGAGATGCTGACGCGACTGCCTGTTCATTTGTTTAGACGTCCCATCTTCTTTGTATTAAACCTTGATGATCCCACCGTGTCAAGAAAAACACGCACGCACGCACCCTCCTGTCACATGCATCGTTTGATGTAATTAACGTATGCTATGCTGTAATCCAGTCAGATTAACGCTGAGCTCTGCTCTGCTCTCCTCACAGATCGTCAGTGTCGGGAAACATGTCAAAGGCTACCATTACATCATGGCCAACCTGGTGAGGGGATATGACTTCTGATGGTTTACTTGCTTGTTTCTTAAAATAATATCTTTATCTTTATCACATACCTCGACTATCACCTGAGTCCAAAGTGTTGTGGTGTTGATGTGCGGACTTTATTACCTTCGCATTGAAAATGCGGAAGGTTATGTTTTGATCGCCGTCTATTTATTTATTTATTTATTTATTTATTTGTTTGCGTGTTACTCGCATAACTAAAAAAGTATGAAACCGAATCGCATGAAATTTGGTGGGATGATTGTTTATTTTCCGGGGACCATTTGTTTAGATTTTGGGATCGATCGGGTCAAAGGTCAAGGTCAAGGTCATGAAAAGGTCAAAATCTTCATTTTACCATAGTGCGGTCAATTTGTATCCAATTAGCATGCAACTAATGCCAAAATGTTCATAATTCAATGCCCAATCTATGCGCTCTACCGAGTGCCCGTTCTAGTTTTTTATGGAAACAGATGCTAAAGCAGATAACAGTAGGGTTCACTGACACTGGACCAAAGTGGCTGACCAACCAACACCCAATTATCTGATTTAGCTACTAAATACTTTTAAAAAGTTAGGTGACAAGGTGTGAGGAGCTAGATCTGTGTTCTTGTCTCGTGTGACAGCAAAAGACAACGTTGACCTAGTTTAAATTGGTTATATAATATTATTTAACTGATGTTGCGTACATTACAATGCTACTTCTTTTGTATCCCACACCATGATCCTTTCCTTAACATAACCAAGTAGTTCTGACGCCTTGTCCTCACTAATTCTCATTTTGAAAAGGCAGCGTCGGCATGTAACGAGCGGAAGTTGACACGCGCAATACTGACCTCAGAGGTCGTTTGAAGGTGCACTGACCAAGCTGCAGTGTTAGACGACCTCAACAACCCACAGCTTAGATCTTTTTGTTAAATGACATGCTAAAGATCAGCCGAAGGAAAAGCTAGGCGTTAGCAGATAGAGTTCAGCGCATCAATTGTGTATCTTCTGAAAGTACTTCTGGAAGACATTCCCCTCTTTGATTTACTGTCCCTTCGCTGCAGCTCAGCAGGAAAACACTGCCTAGGGAAACACAGAAAGCAAATTCTGCACAAAAAGACTTGAATGTTGCAAGATGTTTGCTGAAGACTCGTATTATTTTCGCTCCCATGCATTTTTATACAAAATAAGGAGTGGGGATTTTATCGCCCACCTGTACTGAAACTCGTTAATAATTCTATCAGCGTACATCTGGGCGTGTGGGTATTGTATGAGTGCAGACTGGGGAAAAAAATTTGCACATATCCTTTAATACTGCTCAGCCTTCAATTCCTAACGATGAAAACTGTTGATTCGGCGGTAATGAGAGTGACTGTGGGTCAGTGGTTAGCAGGTCCGTCAGAGGGTTGGTAGTTCAATCCCCGCCCGAGTCGATGTGTCCTTGAGAAAGACACTGAACCCTGAGTTGCTCCCTGCAGCTGTGTCGAAGGTGTATGAATGTAACACGATTGTAAGTCGCTTTGGATAAAAGCGTCAGCTAAATTCGATGTAATGTAGCCTCCAAGCATCATGATATGGAGTATGATGGTCCTCGATCAGTCGGATCAAATTGTTTTACTTGCTCTTATTCCCCTCATTTACACGTACAGTACATTTAGTGAAGTGGTACTTCCGTGTTGGCCAACTGTGAGTGTCTTGGCCGAAAATGAAATGAGATGAAATCATAAATGCCTACTACAGCTGGCAAAAGAGTATCTTTTAATGTAGTTGACATCATTCTTTTTGCCATCACTGGATTCAGCTTGCTCTCTCCCCTCTGTTGCCCCTCAAGGGTTTTAAGGACATCAACCTGGAGCGCTTCATGCACGGCGGAGCCAACGTGACAGGCTTCCAGCTGGTGGACTTCAGCAACCCCATGGTCATCAAGCTGATGCAACGCTGGAATAAGCTGGATCAGAGGGAGTACCCGGGGTCGGACGCCCCGCCCAAGGTATGTCGTCTCAAAAGCAGATGAAATCACATCAGCAATGCAACATCTTAATCGGATTTGGTTCTGCAGCTGTGAGCTTGGGACTCTTCTGAAAAGTCTTCGGTGGTGGATTCAGAGGGAAACGGTTTTGCACTTCACGACACACTAAAACATCGAGGATATTATTCATGATACACAGAAATACAATTTGATGAGCGTTGCAAGAAGCGGAAACAAATAACTAAACAGTTTCCAGCGGACACAAAAGTGATGCACAGCCTGGGGACACACTTAATGTTATGGCCCAAGAACTTTTTGGACTTATTTTAACATTATTTTAACAATCCCAGGACACCTAATTATATTGCAGATCAGCTTTTTAACCTTGCGTAATCCTTTTGTAAAAAAACATGGCAACAACGAGCCATTCCCAACTGTGTATCTCATCTTTTAGTGCGAGAGGTTTTCTTCTGTTGCTTGTTTCAGAAGTCGACTCTCAAATCCCGTTTGTGAGGCTTCAGATCAATTTTAAATCTCTGCGATCGGATTTTGAGACGAGCGAAATGAGCTGAAACCGACGGCTCGCTGGAGGCTGGGAACCGAGTTCGAGGAATAGTGGGCGGCCATGTAAATAACATGCTATTTGTAGTCAACGGGCGTAAAAATGCAAAGCCACGGCCCCTTTAAGGATTCCTCTGGGGTGACTGGAGTTGCAACAGCGGGGGGAAAAAGCAGATGCAGCAAAGAAAGTAATAATATTTCAAGAAAAGACGCTGACAGATAAGATGAAAAGGGTATGAATATATAGCAGCAGCATGTTTGCAAGGTGTGCAGACAGAACTAATGAATACAAACGATGATAACAAAAGGAACACATTGGTGAGCGTGTGCGGACAAGGAACATGCATCATCATCATCATCATCGTCATCATCGGCACCAGCAGTCTTCTCCGCTTTGTCCCCCGCAGTCATGTGCAGAGACGTGACGGACTGACACACTTTAGATTCTTTTCAGGCACACAGAGTGCAAATGGCGTGTGGCGAGAAGGTACGGTGGTCGGCGAGTCTGTGTCCGACAAAGACTTCTATTTTGAAAAACCAGATGCGGTGGAGTGGAAACGGTCCGAGTCAAGCAGTGTGTGTGTGTGTGTGTCTGACAGATTGGGGTTGTGGTTCAAATTAAAAGTTTACTCCACCGGCAATATCACGTGTGTGTGTGTAGTTATCCCCACTCCATTTCTTGATGAATTGCTCTCTCTCCTGAAAATCCACTCAGACTAAATTACTCTGCACCCCATTACGTTTGTCCACACAGCCCGAGCCACCGCGAGCCCTTCTTTCTAATAAATATATTAACACTACCGGTGAGTTTAGGCATGTTTACTCACTTTGCAAAGACAAATGGTGTTTGTAGTGTTTGTAAATTCCAGGAATCAGCAGGGAGTGAACTAATGAGCCCTTCCTTTATTGTACCCTGCATTGGACTGTAAGCTTTGGGGACTTCATTTCCACTTGGTTTGAACATGTCGTAACATCTGGATCTCGGCAGTGACATCTGAATACTATCTGTAATTATTATATTATATTAATTGTTCGTACACCTCGTATTAATATGTTTTTTTTTGCCAAGCATTTTGTTGTGTGTTTTATCAAGAGTCCTGAGCTTATTTCACGTAGTGGTGTGCAGAGAGGAGTTTGAATAAAGTCCGTTGCATCTGATTGGACCGTTTAGCTTGACACAAAGAAACAGAGGACAGGAAATCTGCAAAGTTTGTCAGACTTCAGCCCCATTGGAAGACAGTTTTTTGTCCTTTGAAATTCAGACACATATCTCTTCTTATCTCCTCATATTGCGAGTTGCCCAAAATGTCATTTAATAGGAGGATGTTCTGGTGACGCCCCAGGGTGCAGGATGAGTCATCAAACATTTGAAGACATTTTACAGGAAGAGAAGAGAAAAGGAATTGCAGATTTTTATGTAAAAAGTACTCTGTTCAGATTTTATTACATTTCTTTTTACATTTATTTGGCATATAAAATGAGATGAATGAGCAATTCACACACAGGATTAAAACAAAAAAAACTACATTTCATTTAACTGGGTATTTAAGTCTGGCTCATGTTATGTGACTGCAGAATTAATCAACTCCCTCATGTCACCCTGTCCATGTTCATTACTCTTATAGCAAGTGAAGATGTTCTTGACTCTCAGGGATTTCTTTCCGGCACCTCGGTTGTTTGTGTGTGTTACTTTGGGCAGCTTGTCAAAGAGTAGCAGGGGGATAGAGAGCAGCAGTCTCTGTCGAGAGCCATAATGTCACAGTGAGCAGCGGGCTAATGAATAGGATCCACCGCGGGCCGGAGGCAAAGTTAATGAACTCCTGCTAGCCGGGATAATTAATGCCACACTGCTACCCGGCTGGACTAAACATTCACCTTTTCCCTTTCCTTTTCCCCCGCACACTCTCCATCTTCTTGCTATTCACTGAATTAATTGTCTGCCACGCCGCCGCCGGTGAGTTTTAGGGAAATGTATGGCCTTCCTCACGGAAAGAGTGATTCTTGCAATGGAAATATGAAGTCATAATCCTTGTGTCAAAGACGGATTCGGGGAAATCAGGAGAATTATTAATTTTCCAAGTTTAAGTGTGGTTTTTATGTTTGTTTGTTGTTTACTTAAACTTAATATTAAATATATAAAAAAAAATAATTTCTTATATGTTTGACACAGTGAAAAACAGCCTGGGGTCAAATTGACCCTAAGGTAACAGGAGTCTTAAACTGTGGAATATGCTCTCGCTCTCTTTCTTTGCTTAAAGTAGAGTAAAAAAAACATCTAGGCCGTTACAACATCCTGCTTGGCCCTCCAGAAACTCGGAGGCAGAGGACATCTGACCAGCAAATATTGCAGAACATTTGGCCCGTCCAGCTAAATCAGCATTTAATTGTGCGCAACACGTTTATTAGTGCGTGTCCCTCGGCACTCTATGTACCCAAAACAGACAGAGAAGAACTCTGGCCTGCGGAGTTGTAGTTTACAAAGCACACGGTGCATCTCATAGGCCGGAGTTGAACCGTAATTCCTGCTGCATGTGTGTGTATGTGATGTTACGTTGCTTCAGAAAGCTGCACAGAACCCCCACACACACAGTAACGTCTATGTGACCCCCTGCTCTTGTCTCCCAGTACACCTCAGCGCTGACATACGACGGGGTGATGGTGATGGCCGAGGCCTTCAGGAACCTGCGCAGGCAGAAGGTAGACATTTCCAGACGGGGGAACGCTGGCGACTGCCTGGCCAACCCCGCCGCCCCGTGGAACCAAGGCATCGACATGGAGCGTACTCTCAAACAGGTGATCGAAACTGAGACTCGATTCAATTCAGTTTATTTTGTATAGCCCAATACCACAAATTACAAAGTTGCCTCAGAGGGCTTTACAATCTGTACAGATAGACATCCCTGTCCCAGGACCTCACATCGGATCAGGAAAAACTCCAAAAAAACTGAAAAAACCCTTTCACGGGGGAAAAAAGGGAAGAAACCTTCAGGAGAGCGACAGAGGAGGATCCCTCTCCCACTTCCTTTTGCTTTAGTTCCAAAACGTTTGGTCTACTACGCCACAGCACCAAAACAAACACGGATGAGAACACCTGCTTCTTTCTACAGTTGTTCAAGAAAAAGTTACGGAACTCCCCCTAACACAACAAATCGTCCTTTTTAACTCTGTTTGAGAGCAGCTTAAATAAACCACATGTAGCAGCGGGTTCAGTCTTCTATCTGTCTACACGGGATGCGTTCAAGGACAGTATTAACGGTACGTGTCCACAGGATCAGCGGTTTCCGCTTTTCCAATCTATTGTCTATATAAATGCAAAACAGTCGGGAGACGGGGCATCATGTCGGCCGCTTCTCATGTGCATAAAGTTGAGGTGAACTTTAGCTACCGAGCCAGTTGTTTGCTCGTTGGCTGGGTAGTTTTCTAACTCCCCAGTTCAATGCTACTTTGGTGGTAGAAAATGAGCCCGACAAAGTCGCACTCATGTGGTGATGTCAATCCGGCTCACTGCGCCGTGACAGGAGTCTGTGGGTGAAGTCGTTAAATTGTCATTTTTGTTACGAAATGTTACCCTTCATGTGACCATCCCGCCACATTGATTTGAATGGGATATCTGTTCTACTCCTATTATATGTTTATGGTGGAAATAGTCTTTCTTGTCTTCCTTTTACTCGTATTGATTTGCTTTTTTTTCTCACTATAAAACACCCTCTGAAAAGCTGGTCTATTTCACACTTTCTTTTGGTTGTAAATTAACTTTCCTCCGACCTTTCTGTGGCGAGAATTAATAATATTAGCTGCTGTTCATATCTTTGTGTGCAGGTCCGACTGCAGGGATTAACAGGTAATGTCCAGTTTGACCACTATGGCCGCAGGGTCAACTACACGATGGACATGTTTGAACTGAGGAATAATGGACCCAGGCGGGTAAGACATCACACCACACTGCTCACGTTTGTGTTATTGATGTATATTTGTCAAGTCAGTAGTACTGTATATTTTAGCATAAACATTATTTTTCCCACCTATCATGTGAAGGATCTCGACACAGAATGTAGCGTGGCACTTTCTATCATAAGCTGTAAAAAAAAAAAAAAGAATCAGCCTCGACCAGCGTCTCTACTTCTGGTGTGCGAGGATGGATGTCTGTTGACGAAATTCAGGGGGAAATGGGAAGAGAGAGAGAGAGAGAGAGCACTTGTAAGAGTGATAGCGAGAGGATGAAATGAAATACAGAGCAATCAAGGTAGAGGCAGGGGAGGGGGGGGGGGTGTTATGGGGAGTTCCCATCAATCAAAAGCTGCTTTGGCCTGTCTTCCTCTGCACAGCGAGGGTCCTGTCAGGACAGGGTGTGTGTGTGTGTGTGTGTGTGTGTGTGTGTGTGTGTGTGTGTGTGTGTGTGTGTGTGTGTGTGTGTGTGTGTGTGTCATGGCCTCTCTGCTACATTTTTCATGTTCCTCAATCATCCCAATGTCCCAACACACAAGAGGTATCAGCCAATCACAGGTCTCGGTTCCCTGCAGCCAACCAGCAGCCAGCCGTTTTGCTCAACGTCTCCACTCTCTCTGACTTATAGCTGCTTATTGTTGCTGTCAAAGCTCTTTGTTTATTAGATTATCTATACATCACTTTGACACAGTATTGGTTTTTGCAGATATTGGCTGTTTGTTAAAAATCCCATATGGGCAAACCAGCGCCATTTAATATTATATAGCTCCTCTCGATGGACAGAGCGTGCTCATGTTGTGACCGCAGCATATCATGTCTGTCAGTTCCACTCGGTCAGTTTGACCCTGAAGGAGTTCTGGAAGACGACAGTAATGTCGGCTGAACATGAAATAGATTTTGACGGCACAACGTTGAGCTTGAAATTGTAATCTTGCATGAGGGAGTTCCAGCTGAGGCCGGGCAATGATTCAACATCACCGCTTATTGCCTTAAACTTCGGCATGATGAACAAATGTTTAGAAATAACACCAAAAAAACAAGCCTGAAAGTAATGTTTGGCTTTGGAAATAGCAGTTTGAAAAAAACAAATCGACTTATTTACCATAAGTTTGAAAGATAATCAAAATTATCGTAAAGAAAAGATGAATTACAAAGACTTTGAGCCAAGATTATTTTATATGACCAGAAAATACTTTTTAAAAACATCAGGTCCACTTGGACTCAAGTCGCTCTTCACAGTGACTTGAGGAATAGTTGTTAAAAAGAACGTACAAGCATCACTGGCTTTGATAGTCCAGACGGATGTGTTCAATTACAGTCGATTATAAACGCACATTAGTTGAGGCCCAGTGTAATTATACAATACCCTTGAACTCTAACTGTTATTGAAAAATTGGTTACAGTTATTCCATGCCTAATAATGTTACCCTGATTACTGTTATATATATATATATACACATCTATATTCATATTGGGGCAACATACAGTTATATACTTTGAAGAAAGGCTTTCTTTGTGTTTTTCTTTCACATTGCAATGCAATAGCCTGTTTAAAGTGATATGCACACAATTAAACACACACACACGCACACACACACACACATAATCTCACACTTTGTTTTCCCTGCAGATTGGCTACTGGAACGATGCAGACAAACTGGTCCTGATCCAGGACTCTAGTCTGCATCCAAATGACACCTCTGGCATGGAGAACCGCACTATTGTGGTTACTACCATCATGGTAAGAGACCGACATGCGCTCTCCGACACACACACACACACACACACACACAAGAGGACTTTATTATCTAGTGCATAATGTGTTTGGGATATGCGGAGTCAGGAGGGTCAGTGGCTACACATCCTGCATCCTACCCTCCGACATCAAACCTGTATTCACCATAACCTGACATTAAAGTACGGTGGTCAGCTGCACTGTGATCCTTCACCGCCTCCCCCTTGTAAAGCGCTTCAGGAGGCGCTTTACAAGTATTACTCCAGAACTCTCTGTATTTGCACTTTAACATCAGTGAAACCGCTATTCTTTACGAATCTTGCATTCTTTGGCAAGTGTTGCTGTTTGATTCTGGGCTTTAACGGCGAAGCAGACATAATGTAGACGTGCTGAATGAATCTACCATAGAGTTTGACTTTTTTATAGTATTTAATAAAGTTTTGTTGCCATCCTTTAGACCAGAGAGAAGGGCCGCTCAACATTTTCACTGGGGTAAAAATGAATCACAAAAACTCTCTATATATATGATAGCTACCAAGTATCCACTAACTGTCGCTCCAATAGACCAGAATACAGAGCGGCAACAAGACTTTGTGGTGTGACAAGATAATCTCAACTCAAAGGTCACCTTCTGTAGCCAAACTTTTCATCGCACACAACTCCTTGACGGTCACTTTGATTATTAGGAAAATTATTCCTAGGAAATTTTGGATGCTGGAACATGTTATGCTCAGTTTTCAGCTTTTTACGTACCCCTAAAGGACCTTATTGTGTGTCCTGTGACTACAACTCATGCTTCGGTCCAACATAATCAATAATGAGACTCTTTATTACCGACCCGATGTGAGGTCCTGGGACAGGGATGTGTACAGATTGTAAAGCCTGCTTTGGCAAATTGGTAATTTGTGATATTGTGATAAAATAAACTGAATTGAATTGAATTACTCAACTAGAAACTTCAACAAACCATCATACAGCTCCACTACTTACATTCTCCTGTACTGCACCAGAGGTAGTCAAACTGCTGCCGTTACTTCGATTCTTCTCTCTCATTGCACAGAGTTCATAAAAAAATGTACATGCTGCTAAAAAATCTTAAGTATTTTACTGTGACTTTTAACATGGCTGACTTACAGCAGCCAGATTGTGAGCGCACATGTAGCAGCTGGGTGGAGGAGGGACGGAGGTGGGAATGGAGAGTCACAGCTCAGCACAATCCTCCCTCTTTTCAGCCCCTGATGAGGAACCCCATTTTAAGAAACTGAGCCCCGGTTGGACGCAAGCAGGATATGAAAGCCCTTAAATGGCAGAGGGATGGACACAACAACCCGAGCCCGAATGAAGCCCTAAAGACTCTGGGCGAGAGGAGAGACACGGCAACTTTGTTAATGGACACCCTGTTCGTAAAACTGAACAAGAAATGGAGCCACTCAGAGCCGTAATGGAGCCCCTCGAGAGCAAAATGAAATGCAAATGGAGGCCAAAAAAAAGACTGTCTTTTTTTTTTGTGTGGACGGACACCCATTGAGCCTAAAATGGGTCCCAAACAGCACAGTGTTGTTTACTAGCATTAACAAGCTCCCGCTACACCTGTTTGTGTGTGGTAGCTTCATACATTGTCATGCCCGGTGTGTTTTTCTATGTGGCCAATCACAGCGTAAATCCCATCCAGATTTGAATTTGTAATTGTTGCAAAGATCTATTTGGGACCCTGAACTATAAATTGAGGCGGCACCGGCAGAATGTGAATATGTTTCATGTCTCACTGACTTCCTGTCTGCTCTAAATCTGTCACTTCCCCCTCCGTCTACCTGCTCCGCCGTGCAGCACATGACACACTCGCAGGGCTTCATGTCCGCTTTTAAACCGGCTTAGAAAGACTAATGCGCTCATAATCACCCCCGTTCATATCCATCACGCTTTTTATGCAGCATGATATTACGGCAACATCATGACGCCTTTCTTTCACTCCCGCGTTTCATGTTTGTGAGAGTTATGTTTGTTTAAAGTTAATGACGTGTCCCGGTGTTGTACTGCCTGTGTGTCTTGAGGAACATCTTAGCGGTTATAAAAGAGCCGTTCAATATGGTGGGAAAAGCTCTCGTTTGTCTTCAGGTGGCGGCGAGTCGCCCGAGGGCGTCGGCGTGTGATGAAGCTGTGACTATTCGCAACCCGGACCTGTCTCGGTCCCGTATCCACAGCCGTGAAATCGGTATCCGTTTGGTTATGTGACAGGAGACTTCATGGAGAAATAGTGCAGGAAGTGAACACACCATTTCCTGTCGCTTAATCTTAAACTTAATCTTTCAGTTATATTTCAGCGATGTGTTGTATCGCCTATTCTGCCATATGCCGGATGATGTTGTTGTTGTGGTTGTTGTTGCTGTCACCCTTGTTGTGTGATGTGACGACACACTAGGGTTCTGCATAGGCCGACCCGAACCAAGACCTGTACTCGTACCGCCCGGTTGAGAGCATTTGAGACCCAAATGTTTAACCCAAGGCTCGACTTTCACCCCAAGGACAAAGTTATTTGCTTTCTTAAAAAAATAATTAAATAAATAAATACAAAATAATCTTACGATGGCAACACACAGTTAAAGGACAGCGTACAGCCCCTTCCCTGAGCTTATCCAACGGGGAACAAACAGTCCAAAAGGGGCCAATCGTCACATAATGGCTATTATGGCGAGCGTTTTTTTTTTAAACCGTATGGCTTGTTTTTTGAGTGGGTTAAAAAAAAAACATCTGTTTCAGAACCCAACATTTGTCAGCTAATAATTTTCATCGGTACTGTCAAGTTACGTCCTTTGGATTTTTGCAATTTCCCACTTGAGAAGAAATAGATCCGTCGACGCAGATTTAAAACTGGAATTCCACTCAGACCACACAAACGTGCTCTTTTTTCCCCTCCTTTTTATTTCGGTTGGTTCACTCCAAGTCATGTGACAATCCATATAACGAAGCAAAAGCTTCACTAATTAGAATGAGGTGAAAAAACCTTTAAACAGAAGAAAAAAAGCATTTTCTTTGAATACATAGATCTGCAACCACTTCTTTTGTCTCGTGGGATTTTATTGGTGGCGTAAATATCTGTTATTTGTCTTTAGCTCAAAGCGTTTCATCGCCGATGACTCGTATCTTCCTGGTGGTTGACGCATGTGCAGCGAAGGTCCCTCAGACCAGGGCAGCGTTTGACTGTTATTGCATTGGCAGCACAAGGCCGAACGCTTTGATGAAGTGTGTCTCTGGCTTCACACTCCGTCCATTGCACTTTAAACCGAGCACACTGTCGATCTATCAGGGGGCGAGCGGTCCAGACAAGGTCCTGCTTCATGGTTCTGCTAGCCTTTGTGCGAAGGACATGTTTCGGTTTTTGGGATATTTTTTTATCACAAATCCCTCTTTAAGATGCAACGATAGATGCTCTGGAGAACATTGGGCCTCATCAAACTCAATGTAATCCAAGTCTTATTCATTCAGTCGTATACGCAATACTTCACAAACATAAATCTTCGCTAAAACCTTATGATGTGTGAGACTTTTTATGAAGACCCTCGGATCATAACACGGACAGAAGGAGACTGCTTTCTCTGTCCAAGTAGAAATTCATCTTTACGTAGCAAAGAGTTGTTTGTTGCAATTATTGAATTGTCTCAATCGATTTACAAAACGTCTGAATTAGTCTCGACAAAATTAGTAAGAAAGAGAGATCCAGGGTTAAATTACAAACAAAAAATGTCATTCATGACTCGGCTGTCGTATGTTTGTGGGATCATGTATCTTTAAAAAAGTAACTGGCAACAATTAGAGAAGATTAAATGTTAATAATTCAGTGATTTATAAAATAAATGTTTTTTTTACACAAGCTTTAATTTTCCATTTTACTTGTGTATTCTTATTGCCGCAAGTCCAGACAGTGAATACAGTTGTATATGAGGTTGAGGCTCCAAAGGCCGTCGTGTTGCCCTGCAGCAGCCGGTCGAGTGCACTTCATGCACAACAACAACAACAACACGTGGACATTTACAAATATTTGAGACTTGTTATTTGTGCTTTAAATGTGAGCCCTCTTTTGCTCTTATTATCATTAGTGCCTGCGAGTGGCTTCTGATGACTGAGACCCAGCGTGAGTCATCTACTGAGAAGCATTAATGTGTTTTTGCTTCATAAAATGTTGATTTTGTGCTCAAGTAATTGTAAAATATGGAACATCACATTGCTGCTTTTCACTCATATTCAAACTGAGTTTGTTTATCTCACGTAACTCAAACACAGAACCAAACAGATTTTAGGAAGCAGTCAAACAACTCTCACGTGGGTAATTTGGCTGTGTGTGTCTGTGGATGTAGGTGTGTGTGTGTGTGTGTGTGTGGCTTTGTGACAGGCAGTGGGCCTTACGATGTACGTCTACGTGCTTTTTATAGCATGTCCAGTGAGTCTCATTAGTCGTGTGGTTGTATTGACCAGCTGTGCTGGCCTTCGCCGTGAAGACCTCTCTTCTCATGCCAGAGACACTGACGGCATCCTTTATCTGTGCCCCTCCCTCTGCTCCTCTGGCTGCCAGCACTGTCATACACCCTGCTGTCATAAATCACGTGGATTAGTGCTGTGCCCCCCCCCCCCCACCACTCACCTCCCATTTGATATACATCCAAAACATCTGCGACTTGAAAACAAGAGTTTTCATAATCAAAGTGGCCGAGCTTCATCAAAAGCGTATCATGAATTGCATTCTTCAGTCGAATAGTTGTCAGTGGAAGGAAACACGGGGTTGCTTTACGTGAAGCGGCGAAAGACGTTTTAATTAATTACAGTGAACACGATTGCAGTCTTTATTGTGTTCCAACTCTTTTTCATTTAGTTTGACCTCATTGGATTGATGGGCTGCTGCCTGTCACAGGGTCCATTTGGATTGTACCACTTGTACTTGTCATCTACTGTTGGGAGAACAGTTCAGTTTAATCCGGAGGCAACACACTTTTCTCGATCGGCTACTTGGTCTAATGGGTTTGTTTTCAGCGCAGCTAAAAACAAACTCGCCTTATTTTGATCAAAAAGTTTGCCAATGATTGACATTTTGAAAATGACGCCGCTTCATCCAACGGCTCACTTTGGATGCTCCTACAAAAAAACATCTAAAGAAGATAAGCTGAGTTCATGTTAGTCTTTTGTGATATAGATTTTAGTTTTAGTTGAATAATTGATGTTTGCGCTGACCACGTTTCACAATAAAGCCACTCTGCTCGAGAGGTTATAGAGGCAGTAGGAAATGTTGCGTTTGCAGTAGCAGTAACTTAATAAAAACAACTTTAATACGCTTTTAGCAGAGTGGAAATAAACAGTGGGGCTGACATCAATTAGATTAAATATAAGTGGACATGCATGCGAGTCTCTGTGGGTGTATACGATGTTTGAATCTGGTGCATGAATGGAATCACAAAAGCAAACAGACCCCAGCGGCTCCAGGTTCAACCCAGTTGCTAGAAAAACACACCTTATGCGCTAAATGTCAACATTTCTGAACCCCAAAAACGTGTTTCGTGATTGTGTTTCATATCAGCCTCTCGTGGCGCTTGCTGTGGTTGATTTAAGAAATCGAAAAACTTGGTTATGGTTGTAAAAGAAGATCATGGCTAACGTTGAAATAACGTGTTAAATAAAAGCATAACTGTGTTACGTAATAGGCATAAAGTTAATATTTACTGTACTTTTGGTTTCACACGGGATGAGAACAGTGGCCTTCTGGGTACAAGTTCTGTTTCTTTGAACCATACATCCAACCTCCCAACTTACCTTGGACTTTCTCTGTTGTAATACGTGTTATTATATTACTTCACTTTCAATAAAACTCGGTTTACTTCGTCACTTGCTCTGTTCGTCGCTCTTTTTATACGTCAGTTGCTGAGACCGAATGCAAAAACAATTCCATGGTTTGCAGAAACGTACAATGCCAGGTGACTAGTCTAAATACCTGCAAATATGTTTGTAAATATGTTCCCTTAAGAATATGAACTGAAACAAAAAGGTTATTTAGTTAGGTCCTGCATTTTAATCTTACCAGAGTGTGTCAAAATGTCCAAATCTGGATTTATACATTTATTTTTGCAGTTTTCTTTTCTTCTTGGGAATATATAAAATATATATATATATACATACATAAATACATTTGACATTTGATCAGATTACCACAAACTATCTCATAGATAGCAGGATAGCTCTTCAAGATCAAAGGATCACAGATTGCAATAACTTCAATGTGCAAAAAAAGTGCAGAATAATGGATATTTTTGTGTTAAAGGTTCATCTTTGTACGACAATTGTTGAATAACCTTCACGAATATTTTGGGTTAACTCCCTTTTTAATGCTATACTGACGCATCGTGAGGCATAACAACCCACAAATAAAAAGAACAAGTTTTTAAAGTGTCGCATTTTTTTTGTGAGCACGATATTGTGAAACATAAATGGTGATGTATTATTTTGACACAAAACTGCAACCGCGTGCCATCGTTAGTAATATTTCGTCCTACCGCGGGCTCATCTGAGCATTTGCATTCCCACTGAGGAGTCTTTGGTTTTACCTTGCTTTGGCCCGGGGGCGATGTCAAGAAAACACATCTCACAATAAATTGCTCCGGTTCTCAACATGAAATCCGTTGCCTTCCATGACAAAAGTAATTTGTTTGGAAATATGAGAGCAGAAAGCGTGCAAGGTTGACACTCTAGAACACTTTCTTAAACAGCGGCAAATGGCGTGATCGACACCCTCCTGCTGGTCACAGCGTCGACCGACGTCGCCGCCCCCCCGATTACGATAAGTTGAGTCAGGCTTGTTTTGAGGCGTTGCGTCATTCAGTCTGACTGCAGCTTCTTCTTCTTCTTCTTACCCTGACACACTGAGATGGAAGAGTTATGCTGTTCGATTTATTCCGGTTTGGATTCCGTTTCAATTTTGGATGATTGGATTTGGCAGCTCGGGTACCATCCCATCACGATACAGTCCACCTTCTCATTGTCGTGCAGGAATGTTGATCATGTGGACTTGATTTGGTTGAAAGATGTGCTAAAATCCTAACTAGCAACAGTAACTTTCATTAAGGTGCATCATATGATGCCAAACGCTGTTGATTTGAGTTTGTTTTTTTAATAGCATCTTAAATGGTGCAGCTTTATTTATTCCTAATCACGACCAGAAGAGACGAAAATAGATTTCATTAACGAACTGAACTGAAACTGAAGTTACCCTGAGGAGCTGCATGGGAGAAAATAACACAGAATTAGAGTTTCTCCCCGAAACAAATTGCTTGTTTTCTTGACGCCACACAAGAACGGCAAATGTATTTCTCGGCCGTATAAAACATTTGAAGCAACATTATTATCCGTGTTTGCGAGCCAGAAAGTATCGTCCCGCTGCATTTGTCTATGTCACTGCCACCGTCGACGTCTTTGAAATGAAATAGCATGAAACCATCAGCAACAGCGCATCGCTGCATGTTTCGGCGTATATTGCAAACAAAGCGGGGATCATCACAACATCGCTCCGTAGCACTCCCAGTGGTCAGAAACCTCCACCCGGTGCCTTTGATCTCGGCGTTCCCGCTTTTCATTCTGTTGTCCATTGGTGTGTCGACCAACCGTTGTGTCTGTCCGTCTGACGGTTTTGGTTCACTGGTTATGGTCCCTTGTGTAGGAGGGTCCCTATGTGATGCTCAAGAAGAACTGGGAGATGTACGAGGGCAACGACCAGTACGAGGGGTACTGCGTGGACCTGGCCGCGGAGATCTCCAAACACATCGGCATCAAGTACAAAATCTCCGTCGTTCCCGACGGAAAGTACGGCGCCAGAGACCCAGAGACAAAGATCTGGAACGGCATGGTCGGGGAGCTGGTGTACGGGGTAGGTGCTTTTGTTTGTTTACACTCGTTGGCGTTCTCCGCGCTCCTTAAAGCACTATTTTGAAGAGGGATGAGCTTCTCATCGAAGGTGGCTTATCTCCTTCATACTTTAATTTGTCAGTAAGATTCAAGATGGTATTTAGAGATAATATAATAATATTATATTTTTTATTTATTTTGCATAATTCAAACAATAGAACAAAAAAAATCACAACATAAATGAATATCTCAGTGCAGGAAGAGACAAAAAGCCAATGAGGCTTATTTGAAGCCTCCACCTATATAATATTTTACAAAATTACAAACATAAAATAAAAAATGCATAAGATAGACAACAACATTCTCACTTCTCACCATTTTAAGGCTAATAATAAATGTGTACGCCATCTGGCTTTTGACAGAAAAATTGGTTCCTGAGGCTGAAAATGGAGAAAAATATTGGTCATCAAAGTCAAATTAATTAATTTGAAACTGTAAGCAGAGGCTTTCATGAAAGCAAATATATATTTAACAGAACATTCTGTTCATTTGTTTTTCCAATGACCTTTTATAAACACAATAAAGCCATAATGACATCACTTAATGCATTTATGCGTATTTAAATGTCAACCGATCATACATTCTCAAATTATATCCAGTATGTGCGAGTCGTGACTTTAATGGCTCGCACAAATAATGTAAAAGCCTTTAAGAAACATTTAACTATATATAAACATCCGCAACATATAACTCAGATAATGAATTGAGCTCAATGTGTCGTGGCACTTATTCATTATACTAAAAGTCACATCGTACTCACCAATCTTCTACTTCTTTTGCATTTGATCGCTGCAAATGTTTAAAAAATAAAAGCCAACGCCGAACACGGGTGGTAATGCAGTTTCACATGGGATGCTTTTATTGTGAAAAACGTCACGAATGAATTGCGACTAAAAATAACGAGCGAACAAACAATATTTCTGTCGATGAAGAGAAACTCAGAACAGCAATGTGTTGAGTATGACACGTTATTGTGGTGATGTAATGAATGCTTATGTAATGCACATTAACCTAAATGCATCACGACAACAGGAAATGTTGAAACGTCTGAATAAAATGTGATGATGTAACTTCTGCTTTCTAAATAACGGTCCCGCCCCACAATTAAATAATATAGAGTATGTTTAAAAGACAACATGTAACATACTGTATGTCTAATAAAGAGTTGTTTCCTTTTCCATGGAAAGAGAGGAGTGTTTTTTTGTGTTCTAATACAGAATATAAATAATTTAAAGTGAAAATGTTGTCATTTAAGGGCGAATTCATTTGGATTTCCCCTCCGCTGTGTCACTGATAGAGACCACAGAACAATAGCTGTTTAACCGTTGTCTAATTTTCAAGTTGGCTTTTCCCAGAACACATTCGCAGGTGTGCGGGAAATGAGGAGCAGCAATAGAAATGAGTTTGAACTTTATTCAGTCCAAAAAAAGAAAAGAAAAGCGTTTTTCTAGTCCTGTTTTGTTTCCCGATGAGATAAGTGTCATATTCACACGGGGGCATTGCATTTTCCTCGCCCTGCCTCTTCGGTTCTTCCGTCACTCACTGTGAAGACGGTTCGGGATGTCAGGAGTGATCAAGCAGTACGCTGCACTTTTGGTGTAAAGACTAACCAGGTTGGTCCAAAGTGCCAGAATAATAAGTGCTGCTGCGCTCTCTGCTATTTTCATCTCTTTCACAAGAACACTGAGCAGAAACACTTCCTGTCATACAGCTTTGCTCTGAGTGGAAGACATGACGGGCAAAATAGCTTCAACTTAAAACGGGAATACTTAAGTGTGCATATTATTTTACACTGTCTATATTTTATATTTTTATATTTAATTTAATTTTAGTCATTAGTATTGTATTGTGTATGCATATATGTTGTATATATACAGTACATATATATTTTATTTTATATTTTACTTGTATACTTGTATACATCTCTATCTTTCATCCCTGTTTTTTATATTTTATATTTTATTTTTTATTCTCGTATGTTTAGTTTATTGGTGCTGCTACTGCTTCGACAAATTTCCCCTTGGGGATTAATAAAGTATTTATCTATCTATCTATCTATCTATATTCTCCTCTGTCCAAGTCTAGTTTGGGACTTCAAACCTATTCCAGATCAATAGTGTGCAGGATTTCTTTTGACCTTTCGCAGTCACAGTATTGATCTCATCATTATGTTGGAGTAATTGTTACATGCAAATAAAATGAATATTCCACATCATGACTTTCTTTCTGCTTGAGGGTAGATATGTGAAGGATATGGGAAGAATATCCAAGGCCCCTTTCCCGAAAAAAACCATTGCCTTCCACTAACATCTGGCTTTTTGGCAACGATAGAAACATGACGCGCGCATTTAGCCCCCTTCTGGGCGGATGCTACTGTGTATGACATGTTCTGAAGTGAACATAGGATACATCAAATCAACAGGGATTCGACAAAATTACTAGAATTTATAAACAGACCAAACCATATAATTAATATGCTGTCGTCAAAGCCACCAGACTCCAGTTAGACAACTGTGACAGACACGAGATAAAACTGATCACAACCGCCTTGGTTTGTTTTTCCACTGTTCAACCAATCAAAGGCTCCCGTTTGGTCTAAATTAACCCTTCATTCAGCGGGTTTGATGTGAAAAGAAACAGCCTTCATATACAGGACTGTCTCAGAAAATTAGAATATTGTGATGAAGTTCTTTATTTTCTGTAATGCAATTAAAAAAACAAAAATGTCATGCATTCTGGATTCATTACAAATCAACTGAAATATTGCAAGCCTTTTATTCTTTTAATATTGCTGATTATGGCTTACAGCTTAAGAAAACTCAAATATCCTATCTCTAAATATTAGAATATCATGAAAAAGTATACTAGTAGGGTATTAAACAAATCACTTGAATTGTCTAATTAACTCGAAACACCTGCAAGGGTTTCCTGAGCCTTGACAAACACTCAGCTGTTATAAATCTTTTTTTTTACTTGGTCTGAGGAAATATTAAAATTTTATGAGATAGGATTTTAGAGTTTTCTTAAGCTGTAAGCCATAATCAGCAATATTTAAAAAAATAAAAGGCTTGCAATATTTCAGTTGATTTGTAATGAATCCAGAATGCATGACATTTTTTTTTTTTAATTGCATTACAGAAAATAAAGAACTTTATCACAATATTCTAATTTTCTGAGACAGTCCTGTACACTACCGTTCAAAAGTTTGGGGTCACTTAGAAATGTCTTTATTTTCAAAGAAAAGCACTGTTTTTTCAATAAAGATAACATTAATCAAAAATACACTCTATACATTGTTAATGTGGTAAATGACTATTCTAGGTGGAAACGTCTGGTTTCTAATGAAATATCTCCATAGGTGTATAGAGGCCCATTTCCATCAACTATCACTCCAGTGTTCTAATGGTACATTGTGTTTGCTAGTCGCCTTAGAAGACTAATGTCTGATTAGAAAACCCTTGTGCAATTATGTTAGCACAGCTGAAAACAGTTATGCTGGTGATATAAGCTATACAACTGGCCTTCCTTTGAGCTTGAAGAACAAAATTAATACTTCAAATATTAATCATTATTTCTAACCTTGTCAATGTCTTGACTATATTTTCTATTCAATTTTCAATTCATTTGATAAATAAAAGTGAGTTTTCATGGAAGACACGAAATTGTCTGGATGACCCCAAACTTTTGAACGGTAGTGTAAGATTGAAAAACAAAAAGCTGGAAAGCTTGACTGGCAAAGGAGACTGTTGCCTTTTTAAAATGTGTTTCCCTCGTTTAACAAGAGTACAAGAGGGAAAAGGGAAGAAGTTGACTAGGTCGTAGAGGATGAACAATGCCAGTAAGGATAGTAAAACCTGCATCAGTGTGTACTTGAAAATATATGCTCTGCTCCGGTGTGTATAGCAAATATTGCACTATAGAGTGTGTGATTTAGGTGCATAGAGGAAGCTGGCAGCTTATGCTACAGCATTCATGGGAATGTCTCAGGACATGGAAGCTGTCAGCACTTTCCTGTCCAAGACTTTGCAGAGAGAACATTAATTTCTTACCCGGCTTTCCCGAAAGAAAGCCCACAAAAGCCCTGCCTCCTCTTAACCTCCCATGTTTTTTCGTGCTCACCAAAGGCCTCCGAGGCTGTCATCTTAGTTCATTCTGCTGAGGATGAAATAACTTAAATCTCTTTCACTTTCTTTCCCTCGCCCTTGTTTTCTTCTTTCCCACCTCCTTAAGTGCCAGATGGCCGTAATGAAACCTTACATTCTTGCAGATATGAAGTCCTTTGCTCCTAAGCCGGGCGGACAAGGTCACGAGTGTTGCAAAGTCACTCACTGTAATCTGGTTTGTGGATTCTCAGCAAGCCTGTGTGAACTTTTCCACATTTTTTTGGCCTTCCTGTGCTGTAAGCGTTTCTTTCTGACACATTATTGTATCCTCCCTGCTGATTCAGCTAAGCCTCTCAGCATTAGACAGGGTTTCGGCATGTATTTTTCAATTTCCCTTCTCTCTCTTTCGTTCTTCAACTTGATCACTCCGAGATGTATTCAGCCGACGTCTAAACTCGATGGCTTTGAGATCTGTTCAGTCAAGGGGGAAATTCAGATATAAGACATGAGCTGAGGAGAAGAGAAATGGGGTAATTGTTGTTTTGTTTTGCGATGGCTGGCTGGTTATCGGCCTTCGGCGTGTCATATCTGTGACTAAGTGATGTTTGATTGTCGCATGGCCCAGCTCAGAGAGATGATCCATCATTTGCTGTTAGGTTATCTGTCATCATTTGAATTTAGAGTTGCTCGTTCAGGCGGCTGATCAAATTCCTTTTCATCTAAATCCCCACAGAAAGCGGAAATCGCTGTGGCCCCATTGACTATCACGTTGGTCCGGGAGGAGGTGATCGACTTCTCCAAGCCCTTCATGTCGCTGGGCATTTCTATCATGATCAAGAAGCCCCAAAAATCCAAACCAGGGGTGTTCTCCTTCCTGGACCCGTTGGCCTATGAGATCTGGATGTGCATTGTGTTCGCCTATATCGGCGTGAGCGTGGTGCTCTTCCTGGTCAGCCGCTTCAGCCCGTACGAATGGCACACCGAGGAGCCCGAAGAGGGCACCGACGGTCCGCCAAGCGATCAGCCCCCCAATGAATTTGGTATCTTCAACTCTCTCTGGTTCTCCCTGGGCGCCTTCATGCAGCAGGGCTGTGACATCTCCCCCAGGTAAGACACACTTTTTTTTGTTGATCAGACTGTCTTCCATCTGAGAAAAGTGCAACAGTTCCTGGATGTTTGGGAGCAAACATCCAGGAACCAAGTCACGCTGATTCATTGTGTTTTTTGTCCTCAGGCTGGGGGAAACATTCCATGACTTTTAGGCCAATTATAATCGCTGTCTGCCATCACGTCCAAATGGATTGTCTGGACGAGTCCTTAGATCCCTCGCCTGACAATCCTGTTAAGACCTTTATCTTCGTATTAATCATGTTTGATTGACACAAACTGGACTCGTCTAGACGCCGTCCAGAGACGAGCAGTAGCCTGTGACAGTGCAAAAGAAACAACTAAATCAGGATGTTGTTCGGTTTAGTTGTAATTGGCAAGAAGAGAACGGTTGCCCTTACTTTTTCTTTTATTTAGACAATCTGTGCAACAGGAGATGGAAAAAAATCTGCTGTAATTTCTATTTCGTTCACAATCCTAAGAGCTGTGTAGTGTGTCCTTTGCTTGAGGGACAACTAACATTCACATGTAAGCTTCCATCGTAAACCATGGAAATAATATATATATATATATACAGTATATATACACATATATACAGTATATATATATATATATATACACATATACATATGTGATACATTTCTACCATAACCAGTTTATAGATCAAACTCTGGGATGACTGTATTATTGTATTTAGTTACTGTTATGCTGTGAAAACCTCATAATCTGATTACTCCCAAACTAATTTAAGATTGACTTCAATTAAAGTTTAGGATAATGTAATTCTGTGTTGGTTGACCCTAAAAAGATGAAAACCCCAAATACTTTGTTGCTAAAGGAATACTTGTTTTTCTTTGTGTTAAGTGAAGAGCGGCTTAGCTTAGCATAACGACTGAAAGCAGGTCTAAACTAGCCTAACGTTGTGGAACATTCACATTCACGCCTACAAACAACCTTAAAACTCACTATTTGACATCTAACTTCTTTGTTTCCTTCCACAAAGAGAAACGTACATGCTGAGTTACATGATGTAACTATGTCTCTACAAACAGCAATGTATCCGTCCACCCAACATTTCAAGAAGCTCCACACAGTTAGCTTTTTTTTTGCCTCGAAAAGAATCCCAATATGCCAATTTCTGACACCCGAGATCCATGTGATACAGTACACTTCAGAGGTGTTGTAGCTCCAGATGTTTCCAGTCTTTACGCTAAGCTAAGCTAAACACATCCCATCTCGAGCTCCTAACTTAACCCACAGAAGAGCATTCTCCAAAATACAGAATTATTCCTTTCAACTTCAACTAATGACACTGAAAACGAATTTCTTAGAGAGCTTTCACAAGCAAAAGCTCAACTCTCTCAAAAGTAATCTCGGACCTGTAGACTTTGACCCGTACCCGGGGTTGAGCCAATTAAAAATAACAAATTTTCTCTTACAATGACATTTTGGAGATATGAGGTTTTCATCCACCACGATGTACATCATCTTACCAATTATAAGTCAGTTATTTAACCCTCCTGTTACCTTAGGGTCAATTTGACCCCATTCAATGTTTAATGTCGGTGTTCTTTGGGGTCAATTTGACCCCAGGCTGTTTTTCACTGTGTCAAACATAGAAGAAATATCAACTTTTTTATATATTTAAAGGGCTATTTCGGTAGTCAACAAACAAACATAAAGTACCTCACACTTAAACTTGGAAAACAATATTAATTCTAATAATTTTCTGGAGGTTTTAATTGCTGGGGTCAAATTGACCCCGAGGGTAAAATATGTCAGTAAATATAAAGGTAACAGGAGGGTTAAACATTGAATGGGGTCAAATTGACCCGAAGGCAACAGGAGGGTTCAGTAAGTTATTGCACATGACCTGCTGTATGAGTGGCAGTTTGCATGGCAACTGTAGCATAATACAGATAGCACTATAGTACTATACGATACTTAGGTACGAGTGTGTTTTCGTGTTGTTAGCTACGGCCTCACGTGTTGCTCCGTGTGTCTGCCGCTCACGCTGAGTGTTTTATGTACATGCGTATTTTGTGTGTGCGTTTTCTAGTCGTCTCCAGCCACATCGTTCCTCGCTGTCTCTTTGCATTCACTCGGCTCTCTGCTTGTCAGGGAGTTAGGTCGTCTCCGCGTCCGTCAGCTTCGGCAGTTGTGGCTTCGCCCTGGTGCGCCTCGCGTCCGTCTCGCGGAGCTCCAGTGACGCTGGCGACCGTCGTCCTGCGGAGCCGCCGTTTGCTCCATCGTAGATGAAACGCGTGTGGTTCATTGAGATGCACCCTGTGTCTGCGACTTCTCTTCCCTTTGTCCAAATGACTCAAACCGAGCATCCTTTGGGCTTAACGCTAAAGGTGAAGATGGAGGGCTTTGGTAGAAGGGTGGAGAAATAAGGGCTTGTAGACATAACTGTCTGTCTGTGTTCCTCTCCAGCATTTATTGGCTGGTCGTCTTTGCTTTTCCAATCAAAGATCAGGCTTCCTGTCCGTCATCGCACTCAGGCATTCTCTCTGCTCACATCTACTGTTCGTAGGGCTGCACAATTAATCGAGTACCCACATTTGAATGAACAGGATCGACTGCGATATTGATGTTTAGGATTGATGTTCCGCTCCTATGAACCCCGCTGCATATCAAATCAAACGCTTTCTAAACTAACAGCCATCCGCCACGGGGCAATGTCCCAAATAGAGCAGCAGGCCCTGATTCACTGTACATTTTACAGGCAAAAGTGAAAATCACGACTTTTTAATTTGACTTTGAGGACAGGCACTGTGAATAAGGACTGTTTATTTAAATGTGAAATGGGCATAAAAATAGTTTCTCCCTAAATCAAAATGAACCTTTGGGCCATAATTGTGCAGCCCTAATCGTTATGGTCAAACCTATGGACTGGTAGAGCCTGTAATTCTTAATGGTTTCTCATTTCCTGTAAAGCCTTTCTTATCTGTTTGAATGGCTTTGTCAAGCTTACAGTTCCCACAGATGGATTGTTTGGGTTATTTTAAGCGACTGCTGTAATGGCCTCCGTTGTTATTTTCAAGACTTTCATATAATACGTCTTTTTTATCTGCTTTAAGCCCTTACGGATCATGTACTGTAATAGAGTTGGTAAGATTGTAGGAGATGAAAGGTGGACCAAACCAGCCTGTATGTTTCAGCCGCCCCCCCCACACCCGAGGAGAAAAGATGGAGGATCCCGAAGGTACATTAGCCCGGCCTCACGTAAGCAACCTTTAGAGGAGACTACAGCGGCGGGCCTGTGACTGTGATTAAGCGCACTTATTTAATGAGTACACTCGCTTTGTTCACGTGTGTGTGCGGTCCACCCCCCCCCCCCGCCCCCCATAACCACCGGCGCTCGCCACATCTCCGCCTGCCTACCGCAGATAAGGACTTTAGAGCCGCACAACAATGTCGGCGTCGGAATGACAGAGTCTGCATTTCAAACCTCTCTCAGTCTCTGGCCGAGTCTGCAGCTCAGTCGCCGAAACCTTTGACTTTTTTGATGTTCATCCACCTCAAAAGCATGAGCAGGAAGAGAGAAATAGACCCTTTAAGAGTTTGCAAACATTCGTGAGCGGCCCAATATTTAGTGGCCAGATACATATACACTACCGTTCAAAAGTTTGGGGTCACCCAGACAATTTCGTGTCTTCCATGAAAAATCACACTTTTATTTATATAAAATGTAGTCAAGACATTGACAAGGTTAGAAATAATGATTCATATTTGAAGTATTAATTTTGTTCTACAAATTTCAAGCTCAAAGGAAGGCCAGTTGTATCGCTTATATCACCAGCATAACTGTTTTCAGCTGTGCTAACATAATTGCTCGGGTTTTCTAATCAGATATTAGTCTTCTAAGGTGATTAGCAAATACAATGTACCATTAGAACACTGGAGTGATCGTTGCTGTAAATGGGCCTCTATACACCTATGGAGATATTTCATTAGAAACCAGACGTTTCCACCTAGAATAGTCATTTATCACATTAACAATGTATAGTGTATTTTTGATTAATTTAATGTTATCTTTATTGAAAAAACAGTGCTTTTCTTTGAAAAATAAAGACATTTCTAAATGCCCCCAAACTTTTGAACGGTAGTGTATGTTATATGATATGATATGATATTCCTTTATTTGTCCCACAGTGGGAAAATTTCAAAAACCACCACAGCGGTGCACATCAGAGCATCAATGAAAATAAATATAAAACACAAAACAAAATACTAAAGACTAAATACTGATACTAATACTAAATATACAGGGGGGGAATAAAGTAAAGTGCTGAGTAAAGAACTGAGTTTGCCAGGATCTCCAGCGTTATGTTATCCATATGATAACATATCCTTATGAGCTGCTTCCAAATTTAGTATGTGTGGTTATGTAGAGAACGTCAAAGCCTCAGAGTTTTTAGTTCATTGGGTCCGTAGACGCCACCGGGGTTTCAGTTTAACGAGTGACCGTGCAAACCGATGTCTGCGGAGGCTCGTCGGGACGGCAGCTGTTGAAAAAATAAATGTCAGCATCCTCATAAAAAGAAAGCCGTAGATCTATTTAAATACGTACGCATTTGTCTTCATCCACACCACCTGTTAAGTGAACTTGAGTCTGCTGTTTGAATATCCACTAGACTAAACACGCTTTGGCGCTGTTAACTGTTTTAAATCAATGTTTAATCCTCGTTAACATTTTGTGAGGTGGAATAATCTACACACCTGTTTCGCACCGTTCATAGACAAGTTTCATTCACATAGTAAACAACCAAGACTAAGGAGATAAACAAGTTCTCTTCAATCACTTTAAAGACGGATGTCTGAGTACAAGGGGTCTATTTTCTTGTCTTGCAGAAGTTCACTGAGAGAATGACTGTCCAGCTACAATTTAGTAAAGCCACACCAGTAACAGTGTCCGGTTCTTGTGACGGGGTGAGGCTCAGGCGCAGAGAGACAGACTGGATGCAATATAAATAACAAAAAAAGCACTCTTTAATGAGGCAAAACAGTTTACAAAAAAACAAGGTCCAAAAGGGGCAGGCAGAGAATCCAGGTTCGGGGCACGCAGGGTCAAACAGGCAGAACCAGGAACACGGACAGGACGACGGGAAAAGGACACGGAACTAGAGACGACAATCCGACAGCAGACAAGGGAAAGACTGACACAATATATAGGGGGGGAAACAGGTGTACGACATCAGACACTAACGAGACAAGAGTGGCTGAGGGCAGGTGCAGGGAATTAAACAATTAAGACAGAGAAGACACAGAGGAGACATAGGAGACACGGAACACAGGAGAAACAGAACAGGGTGTTACAAACAGAGGGCTTTGAGCATTTTAACTGAGAGATAATCCATCTGTAAAACCAGTTTAGCCAGTTCTGTTTGAGGATAACTGCTATTGCATTTTATTAGCCATCAGCTCACTGAGCTGTATGGGTAGAACCACTCGCCACTAGGCGGACGATGCCTCCAGACATCAGCACAATTTCTCTCAGAGAATTATCATTTTACATTTAGTTTTCTCTTTTAAACTAATTTCACGACACGGCTCCAACGGGAAGAGGTTGAAATAACGCAAGACATCTTCCCTCCCTCTCTTCTCCTCTCTCTTAATAAGGGTTAATAGTCCCCTCTGCTCACTCAAGGCAGCCCATAATAATTAATTCTGTGATTAATATCCTGGTTTCCAATGGTAATGTCTCCGTGGTAACAGGAGAAGAAGAGGGGGCTTAAAGGGAAATGGTGACACAAATTGACTGCAAATCCCAGATGAAAAGAACTCCAGTTATTCTGGTATTTTCTCCCGAGACGACAGGATGTCGCATCATCGCCGTCTAACAAGTCACAGAATATCATTATGAGTGCGAGTGAAGGCCGCCGTCTGCCATGCAGGTGTGACCGGCCCATCCAGGTGTTTTCAGTCACTTCCATCCCGCCGCCTAATGAATCACCTCTGACCCTTCTGCTGAGTCACAGTCGCCACGTCCCCGGCGAGCTAATGAGGTCGCCGTGATGAGCCCCGATCAGCTCAGAGCGTGTGAATGCTGATGGGAAGGAGAAAAAAATTCCATGACCGCCGCGGATGAAGTGCCCGACTTTTGATTTGACGCCAGCAAAAGCTGCGTTTGTAAAAAAAAAGAATAAATGACTTTCAAGCGCTCCGTCTGCACGATTGCTATTATTCTATTAATTCAGTGGCAATTAGCTTTGTTATCCGAATGACACGCGGCGGTTCTCCCGCGCCGCTTCTCGCTCGGTTGATTCGTCGCACTTTTTTCCCGCAAATTATCGCCATTGCCCGAGGCTCTGATTGCATCTGTATGTACAGCGGAGGTCTAAAGCTTCAAAGTCAAGAGCCAATTTATGGTCTCCCCCCCTTTGATCGTGTGGTCGCTTTTGCTAATTAAGTAGCGTTCGTCATCAAAAGCAAACATTTAAATTCATACTTGCGTCGCCTTTGTTTCCTTGTGGCCCTTTAATACATTGACTCCATCTTTTATGAGTTTTTTTGAGTTAATTGCTTTTCATTCAAACCATTTTTGAGGACTTAAAACAAAACAGAGTTTCACAGGAAAGGATGAAAGATTGGACAGAAGTCTGGAAAATACATATAATGTTCAGTAGCAGAATTTATTTTTCCTTATTTCCTACCCGAGCAATCATCGGTATTTAATCTCTAAACACATTGTGAGGGTCCCCAGACCAGATCCGCATTCATTTGGAACTGATGAAAGTCTTGCTCCTGAAACTAATTCACATTTAGCCAGGAAGCTTTACTGCACGTCCCTAATGTTTCCCGGATTACTCTGTAGGAAATTAATGCGGCGTTAAAATTAAGAGTGCATGTTTAAAAGATAAATATATGAATGCTAAATAACGGATCCACTTAGGGTAAAACAAAAGAAGGTTGGCAGGCATCACCTGGAGTTAATGGAGAGATGCTATCTTCATTCGTCATTGTCTTCTTGTGTGTACAACAGTTACAGAGAAGCAGTCGGTGGCAATGAAGATCTTAGATCTCGTGCTCCCTGCAACAATCCTCATTAAATATGCATGTAAAAGGAAATGACGCAAAGCCATCTTTGATGATATATCACCGGCCTTCTCAGCAGCCAATGGTGCCATTGGAGCTGGCCGATAGACATCCGCGCAACGTTTCCTCAAACAAGGGTTCACGTGATATCTTAGGAAACGTTGGTTGTTATATTTCGTGCGTTCGCCGACAAAATGGCCATCAACGTGAGCAAAATAACAAAAACTAGAACGGGCACTCGGTAGAGTGCATACCTTCACATATCACAAGATTGGGCATTGAATTATGAACATTTTGGCATTAGTTGCATGCCAATTGGATACAAATTTACCGCGCTATGGTAAAAATAAGATGTTGACCTTTTCATGACCTTGACCTTGACCTTTGACCCGATCGATCCCAAAATCGGATCAAATGGTCCCCGGATAATAACCAATCATCCCGACAAATTTCATGCGATTCGGTTTAATACTTTTTTACTTATGCGAATAACACGCACACACGCATACAAATACACGGCGATCAAAACATAACCTTCCGCATTTTCAATGCGAAGGTAAAAAACGGTTGCTTTGTGTGTGGTTTGGGTTAGAATACGTATGTTTGTTACATAACTCACATAGGTGGCTTGTTAAAGGGATGTTTGAGGTACTAATCCATTCTCAGTATGACAGCAAAGATATGTACTGCTAGTGGACACATCTTTTAGCCACCGAGAACAAAGGCAGACCTAAAGTAAGCAAGCTTCAGTGCACAACATGTGTTCATATTTGCCATTTTACCGTGAGAAAAGCCATACGGTCGTTGTCTCTGACCGGAACTCTCACCAACACCAGACTCCATCGAACGAATCAGAACACGGCTGTTTCTTCCTTCCGTGAAGACTTTGGGAATAATATTTCAAAGTCAAGTCATATTATTCAAAAGAGCAGCAGAGTTACATGACTGTGGTTGTACTGGTGGTAAATCACCATCTACGGTACAGGTAATTCCTTTCATTTGTAAATTTTGTACATGGCCATTGCTTTATTTATTTGTGCTGGTTGTGATTTGAGAAATTACAGTGATACAAAGAATGGAAATATTATGCAGTTGAGGAGGCCGCGGACAGAGAATTGAAGTGTAGAAAACAGAGAGGGATCTGGAGTGACAGTTTGTCTGGTATGAATAAGTCAAATGGTGCGGTCCTGGGAGCCGACTAGCACCTCCTCATTTATTTAGGCTCTGCTCAAGGTCAGAGCTCTCCCTGTCTATCACTTCATCACCTCCTGCACTTCATATCCCTCTGTTTTCTTATCTGCCGCCAATTTATTTCCCTGTGTGAAATCCTTTGGAAAACCTAAACACACACACACACACTGCACCAAATCCTCTCCCCCGGCTGCTTTTTTTTTTTCTCACATCAAAGGAAATAAGTGAAGTGTGGAACGTCTCTTCCGAGTGAGCCCCCTTCTTCACAGGAAGTTAGGTTTAGGCAACACAATTACTTGGTTAGGGATAGATTGCGGTTGACGTCGAGTCACATGACCAACAACTGACTTGACGAAATACTTCAACGCTGTC